>NW_026974883.1:341554-683108 GCF_030014295.1 Loxodonta africana
ATTCAGCGTTATTCGGCTCTATTCAACTCTTTTCTACTCTATTCATCTCTGTTTGAATCCATTTGACATAGAGAGATAGTATTTATTCCATTCTACACTACTGTATTCTACAAAACCCTCCCCCACCCTAGCCTATCCTAATCTAGTCTGCTCTTTTCTAGTCTCCTTTTCTATTTTCTCGATTCCATCCTATGCTACTCTACCATACCCTGCACTAAGCTAACCTACCCTGACCTATGCTGTTCTATTCTATTTCCTTCTATTTTCTCTGTTCCACCGTATGCTTCCCTACCCTATGCTACCCCACCGTACCATACTCTACTACTTAGGGTTACTCAATAAGGGTCCTAATTAAGGGGAGTAGTTCGGGCAAGGGTACTCCTTAAGGCAAGTGTACTAATTCAGGCTACTAGTTAAGGACAGGGTACTAGTTATGCAAGGGCACTAGTTAAGGCCAGGCTACTAGTTAAGGCATGGGTACTTGTTGAGGGTACTGGTTAAGGCAAGGGTACCAGTTCAGGCTACTTGTTAAGGACATACTACTAGTGAAGGCAAGGGTACTAGTGAAGACTACTAGTTAAGCCAAGGGTACTTGTTAGGACTACTAGTTAAGGCAAGGGTACTAGATTAGGCTGAGAGTTCAGGCAAGGGTACTCGTTCAGATTACTGACTTAGGGTACTATTCAAGACTAGTTGTCTAGGCTACTGCTCTATGCCACTAGTCTAGCTGACTAGTCCAGCTTACTAGTCTAGGCTTCTACTCTAGCCTTCTCTTGTCTACTCTAATGTAGTCTACTTGCATCTACCCTAGTCTTCCTATCATAAACTACCCTACCCTAACCTATTCTAATCGATTCCATTTGATTCGATTCAAAGCATTTCGATGCGACCGGACACCATCACGCTTGAGTCGGCTCGAGTCCGCAACATCAGCTCGATTCAGCTCGATTTGGCTCGAATCGCTTCAATTCAGCTCATTTCCACTCGGTTCAGCCTTATTCGGCCCTATTTGGCTTGACTCGACTCTTTTCTACTCTATTTGTCTCTTTTCGACTCCATTTGACTCCCACTCTTCTCCATTCTATGCAATTCTACTCTATTCTGTTCTACTCTACCCTACGATACTCTATTCGATTGGATGCGATTCGAAGCAATTTGGTGTGATTCATCTCGTTTTGTTTCCATTTGACTCGATTCGGCCAGAATTGGCTCTATTCAGCTATATCCTGCACTCTTTGACTCTATTTGACTCAATTCTACTCTGCTCTACTCTTGTCTGCTTTACTCTCTCTACTCTACCCTACTGTACTATATTCTCTTCTGTACTATTCTGTTCTATTCTACCCACCCGCCCCTACCCTACCCTTCCTTAATCTATTTGATTAGTTTCGATGTGACGTATTTCCACGCGATTTGACGCGATTAGGCTTGAATCAGCTCGATTCAGTTCGAATCGGCTCTATTCGGCTCGACTTGGCTCCATTTCACTCCATTCGGCTCGATTAGGCTCGAATTCCATCGATTCTGCTGGATTCTGCTCAATTAGGCCTTATTTGGGCCTATTCGGCCCTATTCTGCTCTATTCGACTCTTTTGTACTCTATTCATATCTATCCGTCTCTATTGGACTCCGTTCAACTCCATTCCTCACTATTTTCCTCTCTTCTATTCTACCCTTCCCTACCCTAATCTCTTCTAATCGATTCGATTTGATTTGACGCGATTCGAAGCAACCGGACGTGATTCGTCTCGTTTTGTCTCCACTCGGCTCAATTCGGCTATGTTCTCTCTCTTTGACTCTATTCTATTCTGTTGTATTCTTTCTGTTCTGTTCTATTCTCTCCTATTCTGTTGTACTCTATTCTATTCTACCCTACCCGACCCAACGGCACCCCACCCGAACCTACCCTACTTTAATCTATTGGATTCAATTCGATTCCGTGCAAAGCGATTTGATAGGACTTGACTGGATTCGGCAAATCTGAAGGGATTTGATGAGATTCCATGCGACTCGACGTGATTCAGTAGGATTCTCTGAGGTTTGACGCAATTCGAAGTTATTCGACGTGATTCGATGGGATTCGACACGATATGAAGCGATTTGACCTTGTTTGATTCAAAACGATGTGACTCGACTCGATTCGACCTGATTCGATTCGACGCTGTTCGGTGACAGTCAGTGCGATTCTGCTTGATTCCGCTCGATTAGGTGTGATTCGGCAGTATAAAGCTCTTTTCGGCTGTATTCAGCTCCATTCGTCTCTATTCAGCTTACTCGGCTCTATTCGACTGTATTCGACTCTACTCTTTTCCACTCTATTCTACTCGATTCTATTCCTTCTATTCTGTTCTAATCTCTTCTATTCCACTCTACTCTGTTCTGTTCTCCCCTCCCCTCCCCTTCTCTAATCTATACGTCTCGATTGGATTTGACGCGTTGAACGCGATTCGAGGCGATGAAGCTTGAATCGGCTCTATTCGGCTCGATTTGGCTCTATTCGGCTCAGTTAGGCTCCATTCAGCTTGTTTTGGCTTGAATCGCTTCGAATCTGCTCGATTTGGCCTTCTTCGGCCCTATTCTGCTCTATTCGACTCTTTTCTACTCTATTCGTTTCTATTTGACTCCATTCTACTCCATTCTATTCATTCCACACTATTCTACACTATTCTACTCTATTCTGCTCTACCCTACCCAACACCACTCTAATTTACTCTACTTGCTTCTACACGATTCCTCTCATTTTGTCTGCATTTGGCTCTATTCAGCTCTATTCTACTCTTCTCTACTCTATTGTATTGTTTCTACTCTGTTCTGTACGATTCTACTCTATTCTACCCTACCCTGTGCTACCCAACTCTAAGGTATTGTAATCCACTTGATTGGATTTGATTCAACCCATTTCGACGTGATTCGGCTCGATTTGGCTCTGTTCAAATCTATTCTACTCTACTCTATTCCCCTCTATTCTACTCTCGCCTACTCTTTTCTGTATTCGTTCTGTGTTGTTCTGTTCTATTTTGTTGTGTTCTGTTCTGTTTTATTCTATTCTACTCTATTCTACCCTACTCTAGCCTACCCGAACCTCCCCTACTCTAGTCTATTCGATTGAATTCGAGAAATTTTGACGCGACTAGGGGCCGAATCGGTGTGATTCATGTCCATTCGGCTCCATTTGTCTCGAATAGTGTCGATTCAGCTCGATTAGGCTCGATTTGGCTCCATTAGGCTCGATTCACTGGATTCGGCTCGATTTCGCTCAATTCAGCTCGATTTCGCCCTCTTTGGCCCTATTCGGCTCTCTTCAGCTCTTTTCTACTCTACTCGATTCCATTGCACACCATTCTACTCCATTCTACGCTCTTCTACTATACCCTACTGTAATTGATTCGATGGGATTCGACGCCAGTCGACGCGATTTGTCTCGTTTCGTCTCCATTCAGCTTGATTCGACTCTGTTCTACTCTACTCTATTCTACTCTACACTATTCTGCTCTGCTCTACCCTTTTCTACTATATTCTAATGTATCTTTTCCATTCTCTTCTACTGTGTTCAAGTCTACTCTATTCCATCCTACTCTAATCTAATCTATTCTACTGGATTCGATTCCACGCATCTCGATGCGATTCGGCTCAAATCGGCTCCTTTCCACTCCATTCATCCCCAATCGGCTCAAATCGGTTCGGTTCAGCTCTAATCGGCTCCAGTCAGCTCGAATAGGCTCTATTCAGCTCTATTCGGCTCTATTAGACTCTACTCAACTCTATTATCTCTTTTCGACTCCACTCGACTCCATGCTACACCATTCTACTCCATCCTAAACTATTCTCTACTGTATTGTATTGTACTCTACCCTACTGTAGTCTATTCTATTTGATTGGATTGGAATTGATCAGATTCAATGCAATTCGACGGGATTCGACGCGATACGGCACGATTCCACGGGATTCGGCGTGATTTGTCTTGGTTTCTATCCATTTAGCTCTTTTGGGCTCTATTTGGCTCTATTCGGCAATGTTCGACTCTACGCTACTCTTCTATACTCTGCTCGTCTCGACCCTATTCTTTCAGTTCAGTTCTCTTCTGTTCTGTTCTACTGCACTCTATTCTACCCTACCCTACCCTAACTTAGCCTAGTGTAATCTGTTCTATGCTATTCGACACACTTGAATGGGATTCGACCTGATTCGGGTCATATCGGCTCGATTCATCTCCTTTCTGCTCCATTAAACTCGATTCGGTTCTATTCGGCTCTTTTCCACTCTATTCGGCTCTTTTTGGCAGTATTCGACTCTATTTGACTCTAGTCTACTCGATTCTTTCTGTTCTGTTCTATTCTACTCTATTCTATTCTTCTCTACCCTACCGTAGCCTTACCTTCCCCACACTAATCTATTTGATTCGATTCGACACGTTTCAGACGACTCGACATGATTCATCTCGATTCACCTTGAATTTGGTCAATTCGGCTGTATTCAGCTCTGTTTGGCTCTTTTCGGCTCTCTTCAACTCAATTTGACTCTATTCTACTGGACCCGACTCTACTTAATTCTATTCTCTTCTTTCTATTGTGTTCTGTTGTGTTGTAGTCTAGCCTCTCCTGCCGTACCCTCCTCTACTCTAATCTATTCGATTCAACGCATTTTGACGCGATTCCATGTGATTAGGCTTGAATCGGCTCGATTTAGCTCTATTTGGCTTGAATTGGGTCAATTCGTCTCGATTCTGCTCAATTCAGCATAATTAGGCTCGAGTGAACCTTATTCAGCCCTGTTCAGCTCTACTCAACCCTTTCTACTTTATTTGTCTCTATTTGGCTCCATTCAACTCCCTTCCACACCATTCTACTCTTTTCTACTCTATTCTATTCTGTTCTACCCTACCCTACTCTAATCTATTCTAATCGATTCGATTCATCACGATTTGTCTCCTTTCCTCTCCATTCGAATCGATTCGGCTTGAATTGGATCTATTCATCTATATTCTGCACTACCCGACTCTGACTATTCCACTCTACTCAACTCTACTCCATTCTACTCTTGGTATTCTCTTCTGTTCTACTCTATTCTATTCTTCTGTGCCCTTCCCTACTGAATCCCAGTCTAACCTACACTACTCCAATCTATTCAATTTAATTCGATTCCATTCAGTTTGACACCATTCGACCCGATTTGAGACAATTCGATGGGATTCGGTGAGATTCCGCGAGATTTGATGCGTTTTGGTGGGATTTGATGGAATTCGACGAGATCCGATGCAATAGGATGCAATTAAGTGTGTTTTGGCTTGATTTTGCTGGGTTCAGTTTGTCTCTATTTGGCTCATTTCAGCTCCACTAGGCTCCATTCATCCCGAATCTGGTCGACTCGACTCGATTCGGCTCATTTTGGTCATATGTGGTCCTATTCAGCGTTATTCGGCTCTATTCAACTCTTTTCTACTCTATTCATCTCTGTTTGAATCCATTTGACTCCATTCCACACCATTCTATTCCATTCTACACTACTGTATTCTACAAAACCCTCCCCCACCCTAGCCTATCCTAATCTAGTCTGCTCTTTTCTAGTCTCCTTTTCTATTTTCTCGATTCCATCCTATGCTACTCTACCATACCCTGCACTAAGGTAACCTACCCTGACCTATGCTGTTCTATTCTATTTCCTTCTATTTTCTCTGTTCCACCGTATGCTTCCCTACCCTATGCTACCCCACCGTACCATACTCTACTACTTAGGGTTACTCAATAAGGGTCCTAATTAAGGGGAGTAGTTCGGGCAAGGGTACTCCTTAAGGCAAGTGTACTAATTCAGGCTACTAGTTAAGGCCAGGGTACTAGTTATGCAAGGGCACTAGTTAAGGCCAGGCTACTAGTTAAGGCATGGGTACTTGTTGAGGGTACTGGTTAAGGCAAGGGTACCAGTTCAGGCTACTTGTTAAGGACATACTACTAGTGAAGGCAAGGGTACTAGTGAAGACTACTGGTTAAGCCAAGGGTACTTGTTAGGACTACTAGTTAAGGCAAGGGTACTAGATTAGGCTAAGAGTTCAGGCAAGGGTACTCGTTCAGATTACTGACTTAGGGTACTATTCAAGACTAGTTGTCTAGGCTACTGCTCTATGCCACTAGTCTAGCTGACTAGTCCAGCTTACTAGTCTAGGCTTCTACTCTAGCCTTCTCTTGTCTACTCTAATGTAGTCTACTTGCATCTACCCTAGTCTTCCTATCATAAACTACCCTACCCTAACCTATTCTAATCGATTCCATTTGATTCGATTCAAAGCATTTCGATGCGACCGGACACCATCATGCTTGAGTCGGCTCGATTCTGCAACATCAGCTCGATTCAGCTCGATTTGGCTCGAATCGCTTCAATTCAGCTCATTTCCACTCGGTTCAGCCTTATTCGGCCCTATTTGGCTTGACTCGACTCTTTTCTACTCTATTTGTCTCTTTTCGACTCCATTTGACTCCACTCTTCTCCATTCTATGCAATTCTACTCTATTCTGTTCTACTCTACCCTACGATACTCTATTCGATTGGATGCAATTCGAAGCAATTTGGTGTGATTCATCTCGTTTTGTTTCCATTTGACTCGATTCGGCCAGAATTGGCTCTATTCAGCTATATCCTGCACTCTTTGACTCTATTTGACTCAATTCTACTCTGCTCTACTCTTGTCTGCTTTACTCTCTCTACTCTACCCTACTGTACTATATTCTATTCTGTACTATTCTGTTCTATTCTACCCACCCGCCCCTACCCTACCCTTCCTTAATCTATTTGATTAGTTTCGATGTGACGTATTTCCACGCGATTTGACGCGATTAGGCTTGAATCAGCTCGATTCAGTTCGAATCGGCTCTATTCGGCTCGACTTGGCTCCATTTCACTCCATTCGGCTCGATTAGGCTCGAATTCCATCGATTCTGCTGGATTCTGCTCAATTAGGCCTTATTTGGGCCTATTCGGCCCTATTCTGCTCTATTCGACTCTTTTGTACTCTATTCATATCTATCCGTCTCTATTGGACTCCGTTCAACTCCATTCCTCACTATTTTCCTCTCTTCTATTCTACCCTTCCCTACCCTAATCTCTTCTAATCGATTCGATTTGATTTGACGCGATTCGAAGCAACCGGACGTGATTCGTCTCGTTTTGTCTCCACTCGGCTCAATTCGGCTATGTTCTCTCTCTTTGACTCTATTCTATTCTGTTGTATTCTTTCTGTTCTGTTCTATTCTCTCCTATTCTGTTGTACTCTATTCTATTCTACCCTACCCGACCCAACGGCACCCCACCCGAACCTACCCTACTTTAATCTATTGGATTCAATTCGATTCCGTGCAAAGCGATTTGATAGGACTTGACTGGATTCGGCAAATCTGAAGGGATTTGATGAGATTCCATGCGACTCGACGTGATTCAGTAGGATTCTCTGAGGTTTGACGCAATTCGAAGTTATTCGACGTGATTCGATGGGATTCGACACGATATGAAGCGATTTGACCTTGTTTGATTCAAAACGATGTGACTCGACTCGATTCGACCTGATTCGATTCGACGCTGTTCGGTGACAGGCAGTGCGATTCTGCTTGATTCCGCTCGATTAGGTGTGATTCGGCAGTATACAGCTCTTTTCGGCTGTATTCAGCTCCATTCGTCTCTATTCAGCTTACTCGGCTCTATTCGACTGTATTCGACTCTACTCTTTTCCACTCTATTCTACTCGATTCTATTCCTTCTATTCTGTTCTAATCTCTTCTATTCCACTCTACTCTGTTCTATTCTCCCCTCCCCTCCCCTCCCCTTCTCTAATCTATACGTCTCGATTGGATTTGACGCGTTGAACGCGATTCGAGGCGATGAAGCTTGAATCGGCTCTATTCGGCTCGATTTGGCTCTATTCGGCTCAGTTAGGCTCCATTCAGCTTGTTTTGGCTTGAATCGCTTCGAATCTGCTCGATTTGGCCTTCTTCGGCCCTATTCTGCTCTATTCGACTCTTTTCTACTCTATTCGTTTCTATTTGACTCCATTCTACTCCATTCTATTCATTCCACACTATTCTACACTATTCTACTCTATTCTGCTCTACCCTACCCAACACCACTCTAATTTACTCTACTTGCTTCTACACGATTCCTCTCATTTTGTCTGCATTTGGCTCTATTCAGCTCTATTCTACTCTTCTCTACTCTATTGTATTGTTTCTACTCTGTTCTGTACGATTCTACTCTATTCTACCCTACCCTGTGCTACCCAACTCTAAGGTATTGTAATCCACTTGATTGGATTTGATTCAACCCATTTCGACGTGATTCGGCTCGATTTGGCTCTGTTCAAATCTATTCTACTCTACTCTATTCCCCTCTATTCTACTCTCGCCTACTCTTTTCTGTATTCGTTCTGTGTTGTTCTGTTCTATTTTGTTGTGTTCTGTTCTGTTTTATTCTATTCTACTCTATTCTACCCTACTCTAGCCTACCCGAACCTCCCCTACTCTAGTCTATTCGATTGAATTCGAGAAATTTTGACGCGACTAGGGGCCGAATCGGTGTGATTCATGTCCATTCGGCTCCATTTGTCTCGAATAGTGTCGATTCAGCTCGATTAGGCTCGATTTGGCTCCATTAGGCTCGATTCACTGGATTCGGCTCGATTTCGCTCAATTCAGCTCGATTTGGCCCTCTTTGGCCCTATTCGGCTCTCTTCAGCTCTTTTCTACTCTACTCGATTCCATTGCACACCATTCTACTCCATTCTACGCTCTTCTACTATACCCTACTGTAATTGATTCGATGGGATTCGACGCCAGTCGACGCGATTTGTCTCGTTTCGTCTCCATTCAGCTTGATTCGACTCTGTTCTACTCTACTCTATTCTACTCTACACTATTCTGCTCTGCTCTACCCTTTTCTACTATATTCTAATGTATCTTTTCCATTCTCTTCTACTGTGTTCAAGTCTACTCTATTCCATCCTACTCTAATCTAATCTATTCTACTGGATTCGATTCCACGCATCTCGATGCGATTCGGCTCAAATCGGCTCCTTTCCACTCCATTCATCCCCAATCGGCTCAAATCGGTTCGGTTCAGCTCTAATCGGCTCCAGTCAGCTCGAATAGGCTCTATTCAGCTCTATTCGGCTCTATTAGACTCTACTCAACTCTATTATCTCTTTTCGACTCCACTCGACTCCATGCTACACCATTCTACTCCATCCTAAACTATTCTCTACTGTATTGTATTGTACTCTACCCTACTGTAGTCTATTCTATTTGATTGGATTGGAATTGATCAGATTCAATGCAATTCGACGGGATTCGACGCGATACGGCACGATTCCACGGGATTCGGCGTGATTTGTCTTGGTTTCTATCCATTTAGCTCTTTTGGGCTCTATTTGGCTCTATTCGGCAATGTTCGACTCTACGCTACTCTTCTATACTCTGCTCGTCTCGACCCTATTCTTTCAGTTCAGTTCTCTTCTGTTCTGTTCTACTGCACTCTATTCTACCCTACCCTACCCTAACTTAGCCTAGTGTAATCTGTTCTATGCTATTCGACACACTTGAATGGGATTCGACCTGATTCGGGTCATATCGGCTCGATTCATCTCCTTTCTGCTCCATTAAACTCGATTCGGTTCTATTCGGCTCTTTTCCACTCTATTCGGCTCTTTTTGGCAGTATTCGACTCTATTTGACTCTAGTCTACTCGATTCTTTCTGTTCTGTTCTATTCTACTCTATTCTATTCTTCTCTACCCTACCGTAGCCTTACCTTCCCCACACTAATCTATTTGATTCGATTCGACACGTTTCAGACGACTCGACATGATTCATCTCGATTCACCTTGAATTTGGTCAATTCGGCTGTATTCAGCTCTGTTTGGCTCTTTTCGGCTCTCTTCAACTCAATTTGACTCTATTCTACTGGACCCGACTCTACTTAATTCTATTCTCTTCTTTCTATTGTGTTCTGTTGTGTTGTAGTCTAGCCTCTCCTGCCGTACCCTCCTCTACTCTAATCTATTCGATTCAACGCATTTTGACGCGATTCCATGTGATTAGGCTTGAATCGGCTCGATTTAGCTCTATTTGGCTTGAATTGGGTCAATTCGTCTCGATTCTGCTCAATTCAGCATAATTAGGCTCGAGTGAACCTTATTCAGCCCTGTTCAGCTCTACTCAACCCTTTCTACTTTATTTGTCTCTATTTGGCTCCATTCAACTCCCTTCCACACCATTCTACTCTTTTCTACTCTATTCTATTCTGTTCTACCCTACCCTACTCTAATCTATTCTAATCGATTCGATTCATCACGATTTGTCTCCTTTCCTCTCCATTCGAATCGATTCGGCTTGAATTGGATCTATTCATCTATATTCTGCACTACCCGACTCTGACTATTCCACTCTACTCAACTCTACTCCATTCTACTCTTGGTATTCTCTTCTGTTCTACTCTATTCTATTCTTCTGTGCCCTTCCCTACTGAATCCCAGTCTAACCTACACTACTCCAATCTATTCAATTTAATTCGATTCCATTCAGTTTGACACCATTCGACCCGATTTGAGACAATTCGATGGGATTCGGTGAGATTCCGCGAGATTTGATGCGTTTTGGTGGGATTTGATGGAATTCGACGAGATCCGATGCAATAGGATGCAATTAAGTGTGTTTTGGCTTGATTTTGCTGGGTTCAGTTTGTCTCTATTTGGCTCATTTCAGCTCCACTAGGCTCCATTCATCCCGAATCTGGTCGACTCGACTCGATTCGGCTCATTTTGGTCATATGTGGTCCTATTCAGCGTTATTCGGCTCTATTCAACTCTTTTCTACTCTATTCATCTCTGTTTGAATCCATTTGACTCCATTCCACACCATTCTATTCCATTCTACACTACTGTATTCTACAAAACCCTCCCCCACCCTAGCCTATCCTAATCTAGTCTGCTCTTTTCTAGTCTCCTTTTCTATTTTCTCGATTCCATCCTATGCTACTCTACCATACCCTGCACTAAGCTAACCTACCCTGACCTATGCTGTTCTATTCTATTTCCTTCTATTTTCTCTGTTCCACCGTATGCTTCCCTACCCTATGCTACCCCACCGTACCATACTCTACTACTTAGGGTTACTCAATAAGGGTCCTAATTAAGGGGAGTAGTTCGGGCAAGGGTACTCCTTAAGGCAAGTGTACTAATTCAGGCTACTAGTTAAGGACAGGGTACTAGTTATGCAAGGGCACTAGTTAAGGCCAGGCTACTAGTTAAGGCATGGGTACTTGTTGAGGGTACTGGTTAAGGCAAGGGTACCAGTTCAGGCTACTTGTTAAGGACATACTACTAGTGAAGGCAAGGGTACTAGTGAAGACTACTAGTTAAGCCAAGGGTACTTGTTAGGACTACTAGTTAAGGCAAGGGTACTAGATTAGGCTGAGAGTTCAGGCAAGGGTACTCGTTCAGATTACTGACTTAGGGTACTATTCAAGACTAGTTGTCTAGGCTACTGCTCTATGCCACTAGTCTAGCTGACTAGTCCAGCTTACTAGTCTAGGCTTCTACTCTAGCCTTCTCTTGTCTACTCTAATGTAGTCTACTTGCATCTACCCTAGTCTTCCTATCATAAACTACCCTACCCTAACCTATTCTAATCGATTCCATTTGATTCGATTCAAAGCATTTCGATGCGACCGGACACCATCACGCTTGAGTCGGCTCGAGTCCGCAACATCAGCTCGATTCAGCTCGATTTGGCTCGAATCGCTTCAATTCAGCTCATTTCCACTCGGTTCAGCCTTATTCGGCCCTATTTGGCTTGACTCGACTCTTTTCTACTCTATTTGTCTCTTTTCGACTCCATTTGACTCCACTCTTCTCCATTCTATGCAATTCTACTCTATTCTGTTCTACTCTACCCTACGATACTCTATTCGATTGGATGCGATTCGAAGCAATTTGGTGTGATTCATCTCGTTTTGTTTCCATTTGACTCGATTCGGCCAGAATTGGCTCTATTCAGGTATATCCTGCACTCTTTGACTCTATTTGACTCAATTCTACTCTGCTCTACTCTTGTCTGCTTTACTCTCTCTACTCTACCCTACTGTACTATATTCTATTCTGTACTATTCTGTTCTATTCTACCCACCCGCCCCTACCCTACCCTTCCTTAATCTATTTGATTAGTTTCGATGTGACGTATTTCCACGCGATTTGACGCGATTAGGCTTGAATCAGCTCGATTCAGTTCGAATCGGCTCTATTCGGCTCGACTTGGCTCCATTTCACTCCATTCGGCTCGATTAGGCTCGAATTCCATCGATTCTGCTGGATTCTGCTCAATTAGGCCTTATTTGGGCCTATTCGGCCCTATTCTGCTCTATTCGACTCTTTTGTACTCTATTCATATCTATCCGTCTCTATTGGACTCCGTTCAACTCCATTCCTCACTATTTTCCTCTCTTCTATTCTACCCTTCCCTACCCTAATCTCTTCTAATCGATTCGATTTGATTTGACGCGATTCGAAGCAACCGGACGTGATTCGTCTCGTTTTGTCTCCACTCGGCTCAATTCGGCTATGTTCTCTCTCTTTGACTCTATTCTATTCTGTTGTATTCTTTCTGTTCTGTTCTATTCTCTCCCATTCTGTTGTACTCTATTCTATTCTACCCTACCCGACCCAACGGCACCCCACCCGAACCTACCCTACTTTAATCTATTGGATTCAATTCGATTCCGTGCAAAGCGATTTGATAGGACTTGACTGGATTCGGCAAATCTGAAGGGATTTGATGAGATTCCATGCGACTCGACGTGATTCAGTAGGATTCTCTGAGGTTTGACGCAATTCGAAGTTATTCGACGTGATTCGATGGGATTCGACACGATATGAAGCGATTTGACCTTGTTTGATTCAAAACGATGTGACTCGACTCGATTCGACCTGATTCGATTCGACGCTGTTCGGTGACAGTCAGTGCGATTCTGCTTGATTCCGCTCGATTAGGTGTGATTCGGCAGTATAAAGCTCTTTTCGGCTGTATTCAGCTCCATTCGTCTCTATTCAGCTTACTCGGCTCTATTCGACTGTATTCGACTCTACTCTTTTCCACTCTATTCTACTCGATTCTATTCCTTCTATTCTGTTCTAATCTCTTCTATTCCACTCTACTCTGTTCTGTTCTCCCCTCCCCTCCCCTCCCCTTCTCTAATCTATACGTCTCGATTGGATTTGACGCGTTGAACGCGATTCGAGGCGATGAAGCTTGAATCGGCTCGATTCGGCTCGATTTGGCTCTATTCGGCTCAGTTAGGCTCCATTCAGCTTGTTTTGGCTTGAATCGCTTCGAATCTGCTCGATTTGGCCTTCTTCGGCCCTATTCTGCTCTATTCGACTCTTTTCTACTCTATTCGTTTCTATTTGACTCCATTCTACTCCATTCTATTCATTCCACACTATTCTACACTATTCTACTCTATTCTGCTCTACCCTACCCAACACCACTCTAATTTACTCTACTTGCTTCTACACGATTCCTCTCATTTTGTCTGCATTTGGCTCTATTCAGCTCTATTCTACTCTTCTCTACTCTATTGTATTGTTTCTACTCTGTTCTGTACGATTCTACTCTATTCTACCCTACCCTGTGCTACCCAACTCTAAGGTATTGTAATCCACTTGATTGGATTTGATTCAACCCATTTCGACGTGATTCGGCTCGATTTGGCTCTGTTCAAATCTATTCTACTCTACTCTATTCCCCTCTATTCTACTCTCGCCTACTCTTTTCTGTATTCGTTCTGTGTTGTTCTGTTCTATTTTGTTGTGTTCTGTTCTGTTTTATTCTATTCTACTCTATTCTACCCTACTCTAGCCTACCCGAACCTCCCCTACTCTAGTCTATTCGATTGAATTCGAGAAATTTTGACGCGACTAGGGGCCGAATCGGTGTGATTCATGTCCATTCGGCTCCATTTGTCTCGAATAGTGTCGATTCAGCTCGATTAGGCTCGATTTGGCTCCATTAGGCTCGATTCACTGGATTCGGCTCGATTTCGCTCAATTCAGCTCGATTTGGCCCTCTTTGGCCCTCTTCGGCTCTCTTCAGCTCTTTTCTACTCTACTCGATTCCATTGCACACCATTCTACTCCATTCTACGCTCTTCTACTATACCCTACCGTAATTGATTCGATGGCATTCGACGCCAGTCGACGCGATTTGTCTCGTTTCGTCTCCATTCAGCTTGATTCGACTCTGTTCTACTCTACTCTATTCTACTCTACACTATTCTGCTCTGCTCTACCCTTTTCTACTATATTCTAATGTATCTTTTCCATTCTCTTCTACTGTGTTCAAGTCTACTCTATTCCATCCTACTCTAATCTAATCTATTCTACTGGATTCGATTCCACGCATCTCGATGCGATTCGGCTCAAATCGGCTCCTTTCCACTCCATTCATCCCCAATCGGCTCAAATCGGTTCGGTTCAGCTCTAATCGGCTCCAGTCAGCTCGAATAGGCTCTATTCAGCTCTATTCGGCTCTATTAGACTCTACTCAACTCTATTATCTCTTTTCGACTCCACTCGACTCCATGCTACACCATTCTACTCCATCCTAAACTATTCTCTACTGTATTGTATTGTACTCTACCCTACTGTAGTCTATTCTATTTGATTGGATTGGAATTGATCAGATTCAATGCAATTCGACGGGATTCGACGCGATACGGCACGATTCCACGGGATTCGGCGTGATTTGTCTTGGTTTCTATCCATTTAGCTCTTTTGGGCTCTATTTGGCTCTATTCGGCAATGTTCGACTCTACGCTACTCTTCTATACTCTGCTCGTCTCGACCCTATTCTTTCAGTTCAGTTCTCTTCTGTTCTGTTCTACTGCACTCTATTCTACCCTACCCTACCCTAACTTAGCCTAGTGTAATCTGTTCTATGCTATTCGACACACTTGAATGGGATTCGACCTGATTCGGGTCATATCGGCTCGATTCATCTCCTTTCTGCTCCATTAAACTCGATTCGGTTCTATTCGGCTCTTTTCCACTCTATTCGGCTCTTTTTGGCAGTATTCGACTCTATTTGACTCTAGTCTACTCGATTCTTTCTGTTCTGTTCTATTCTACTCTATTCTATTCTTCTCTACCCTACCGTAGCCTTACCTTCCCCACACTAATCTATTTGATTCGATTCGACACGTTTCAGACGACTCGACATGATTCATCTCGATTCACCTTGAATTTGGTCAATTCGGCTGTATTCAGCTCTGTTTGGCTCTTTTCGGCTCTCTTCAACTCAATTTGACTCTATTCTACTGGACCCGACTCTACTTAATTCTATTCTCTTCTTTCTATTGTGTTCTGTTGTGTTGTAGTCTAGCCTCTCCTGCCGTACCCTCCTCTACTCTAATCTATTCGATTCAACGCATTTTGACGCGATTCCATGTGATTAGGCTTGAATCGGCTCGATTTAGCTCTATTTGGCTTGAATTGGGTCAATTCGTCTCGATTCTGCTCAATTCAGCATAATTAGGCTCGAGTGAACCTTATTCAGCCCTGTTCAGCTCTACTCAACCCTTTCTACTTTATTTGTCTCTATTTGGCTCCATTCAACTCCCTTCCACACCATTCTACTCTTTTCTACTCTATTCTATTCTGTTCTACCCTACCCTACTCTAATCTATTCTAATCGATTCGATTCATCACGATTTGTCTCCTTTCCTCTCCATTCGAATCGATTCGGCTTGAATTGGATCTATTCATCTATATTCTGCACTACCCGACTCTGACTATTCCACTCTACTCAACTCTACTCCATTCTACTCTTGGTATTCTCTTCTGTTCTACTCTATTCTATTCTTCTGTGCCCTTCCCTACTGAATCCCAGTCTAACCTACACTACTCCAATCTATTCAATTTAATTCGATTCCATTCAGTTTGACACCATTCGACCCGATTTGAGACAATTCGATGGGATTCGGTGAGATTCCGCGAGATTTGATGCGTTTTGGTGGGATTTGATGGAATTCGACGAGATCCGATGCAATAGGATGCAATTAAGTGTGTTTTGGCTTGATTTTGCTGGGTTCAGTTTGTCTCTATTTGGCTCATTTCAGCTCCACTAGGCTCCATTCATCCCGAATCTGGTCGACTCGACTCGATTCGGCTCATTTTGGTCATATGTGGTCCTATTCAGCGTTATTCGGCTCTATTCAACTCTTTTCTACTCTATTCATCTCTGTTTGAATCCATTTGACTCCATTCCACACCATTCTATTCCATTCTACACTACTGTATTCTACAAAACCCTCCCCCACCCTAGCCTATCCTAATCTAGTCTGCTCTTTTCTAGTCTCCTTTTCTATTTTCTCGATTCCATCCTATGCTACTCTACCATACCCTGCACTAAGCTAACCTACCCTGACCTATGCTGTTCTATTCTATTTCCTTCTATTTTCTCTGTTCCACCGTATGCTTCCCTACCCTATGCTACCCCACCGTACCATACTCTACTACTTAGGGTTACTCAATAAGGGTCCTAATTAAGGGGAGTAGTTCGGGCAAGGGTACTCCTTAAGGCAAGTGTACTAATTCAGGCTACTAGTTAAGGACAGGGTACTAGTTATGCAAGGGCACTAGTTAAGGCCAGGCTACTAGTTAAGGCATGGGTACTTGTTGAGGGTACTGGTTAAGGCAAGGGTACCAGTTCAGGCTACTTGTTAAGGACATACTACTAGTGAAGGCAAGGGTACTAGTGAAGACTACTAGTTAAGCCAAGGGTACTTGTTAGGACTACTAGTTAAGGCAAGGGTACTAGATTAGGCTGAGAGTTCAGGCAAGGGTACTCGTTCAGATTACTGACTTAGGGTACTATTCAAGACTAGTTGTCTAGGCTACTGCTCTATGCCACTAGTCTAGCTGACTAGTCCAGCTTACTAGTCTAGGCTTCTACTCTAGCCTTCTCTTGTCTACTCTAATGTAGTCTACTTGCATCTACCCTAGTCTTCCTATCATAAACTACCCTACCCTAACCTATTCTAATCGATTCCATTTGATTCGATTCAAAGCATTTCGATGCGACCGGACACCATCACGCTTGAGTCGGCTCGAGTCCGCAACATCAGCTCGATTCAGCTCGATTTGGCTCGAATCGCTTCAATTCAGCTCATTTCCACTCGGTTCAGCCTTATTCGGCCCTATTTGGCTTGACTCGACTCTTTTCTACTCTATTTGTCTCTTTTCGACTCCATTTGACTCCACTCTTCTCCATTCTATGCAATTCTACTCTATTCTGTTCTACTCTACCCTACGATACTCTATTCGATTGGATGCGATTCGAAGCAATTTGGTGTGATTCATCTCGTTTTGTTTCCATTTGACTCGATTCGGCCAGAATTGGCTCTATTCAGGTATATCCTGCACTCTTTGACTCTATTTGACTCAATTCTACTCTGCTCTACTCTTGTCTGCTTTACTCTCTCTACTCTACCCTACTGTACTATATTCTATTCTGTACTATTCTGTTCTATTCTACCCACCCGCCCCTACCCTACCCTTCCTTAATCTATTTGATTAGTTTCGATGTGACGTATTTCCACGCGATTTGACGCGATTAGGCTTGAATCAGCTCGATTCAGTTCGAATCGGCTCTATTCGGCTCGACTTGGCTCCATTTCACTCCATTCGGCTCGATTAGGCTCGAATTCCATCGATTCTGCTGGATTCTGCTCAATTAGGCCTTATTTGGGCCTATTCGGCCCTATTCTGCTCTATTCGACTCTTTTGTACTCTATTCATATCTATCCGTCTCTATTGGACTCCGTTCAACTCCATTCCTCACTATTTTCCTCTCTTCTATTCTACCCTTCCCTACCCTAATCTCTTCTAATCGATTCGATTTGATTTGACGCGATTCGAAGCAACCGGACGTGATTCGTCTCGTTTTGTCTCCACTCGGCTCAATTCGGCTATGTTCTCTCTCTTTGACTCTATTCTATTCTGTTGTATTCTTTCTGTTCTGTTCTATTCTCTCCTATTCTGTTGTACTCTATTCTATTCTACCCTACCCGACCCAACGGCACCCCACCCGAACCTACCCTACTTTAATCTATTGGATTCAATTCGATTCCGTGCAAAGCGATTTGATAGGACTTGACTGGATTCGGCAAATCTGAAGGGATTTGATGAGATTCCATGCGACTCGACGTGATTCAGTAGGATTCTCTGAGGTTTGACGCAATTCGAAGTTATTCGACGTGATTCGATGGGATTCGACACGATATGAAGCGATTTGACCTTGTTTGATTCAAAACGATGTGACTCGACTCGATTCGACCTGATTCGATTCGACGCTGTTCGGTGACAGTCAGTGCGATTCTGCTTGATTCCGCTCGATTAGGTGTGATTCGGCAGTATAAAGCTCTTTTCGGCTGTATTCAGCTCCATTCGTCTCTATTCAGCTTACTCGGCTCTATTCGACTGTATTCGACTCTACTCTTTTCCACTCTATTCTACTCGATTCTATTCCTTCTATTCTGTTCTAATCTCTTCTATTCCACTCTACTCTGTTCTGTTCTCCCCTCCCCTCCCCTCCCCTTCTCTAATCTATACGTCTCGATTGGATTTGACGCGTTGAACGCGATTCGAGGCGATGAAGCTTGAATCGGCTCGATTCGGCTCGATTTGGCTCTATTCGGCTCAGTTAGGCTCCATTCAGCTTGTTTTGGCTTGAATCGCTTCGAATCTGCTCGATTTGGCCTTCTTCGGCCCTATTCTGCTCTATTCGACTCTTTTCTACTCTATTCGTTTCTATTTGACTCCATTCTACTCCATTCTATTCATTCCACACTATTCTACACTATTCTACTCTATTCTGCTCTACCCTACCCAACACCACTCTAATTTACTCTACTTGCTTCTACACGATTCCTCTCATTTTGTCTGCATTTGGCTCTATTCAGCTCTATTCTACTCTTCTCTACTCTATTGTATTGTTTCTACTCTGTTCTGTACGATTCTACTCTATTCTACCCTACCCTGTGCTACCCAACTCTAAGGTATTGTAATCCACTTGATTGGATTTGATTCAACCCATTTCGACGTGATTCGGCTCGATTTGGCTCTGTTCAAATCTATTCTACTCTACTCTATTCCCCTCTATTCTACTCTCGCCTACTCTTTTCTGTATTCGTTCTGTGTTGTTCTGTTCTATTTTGTTGTGTTCTGTTCTGTTTTATTCTATTCTACTCTATTCTACCCTACTCTAGCCTACCCGAACCTCCCCTACTCTAGTCTATTCGATTGAATTCGAGAAATTTTGACGCGACTAGGGGCCGAATCGGTGTGATTCATGTCCATTCGGCTCCATTTGTCTCGAATAGTGTCGATTCAGCTCGATTAGGCTCGATTTGGCTCCATTAGGCTCGATTCACTGGATTCGGCTCGATTTCGCTCAATTCAGCTCGATTTGGCCCTCTTTGGCCCTATTCGGCTCTCTTCAGCTCTTTTCTACTCTACTCGATTCCATTGCACACCATTCTACTCCATTCTACGCTCTTCTACTATACCCTACTGTAATTGATTCGATGGGATTCGACGCCAGTCGACGCGATTTGTCTCGTTTCGTCTCCATTCAGCTTGATTCGACTCTGTTCTACTCTACTCTATTCTACTCTACACTATTCTGCTCTGCTCTACCCTTTTCTACTATATTCTAATGTATCTTTTCCATTCTCTTCTACTGTGTTCAAGTCTACTCTATTCCATCCTACTCTAATCTAATCTATTCTACTGGATTCGATTCCACGCATCTCGATGCGATTCGGCTCAAATCGGCTCCTTTCCACTCCATTCATCCCCAATCGGCTCAAATCGGTTCGGTTCAGCTCTAATCGGCTCCAGTCAGCTCGAATAGGCTCTATTCAGCTCTATTCGGCTCTATTAGACTCTACTCAACTCTATTATCTCTTTTCGACTCCACTCGACTCCATGCTACACCATTCTACTCCATCCTAAACTATTCTCTACTGTATTGTATTGTACTCTACCCTACTGTAGTCTATTCTATTTGATTGGATTGGAATTGATCAGATTCAATGCAATTCGACGGGATTCGACGCGATACGGCACGATTCCACGGGATTCGGCGTGATTTGTCTTGGTTTCTATCCATTTAGCTCTTTTGGGCTCTATTTGGCTCTATTCGGCAATGTTCGACTCTACGCTACTCTTCTATACTCTGCTCGTCTCGACCCTATTCTTTCAGTTCAGTTCTCTTCTGTTCTGTTCTACTGCACTCTATTCTACCCTACCCTACCCTAACTTAGCCTAGTGTAATCTGTTCTATGCTATTCGACACACTTGAATGGGATTCGACCTGATTCGGGTCATATCGGCTCGATTCATCTCCTTTCTGCTCCATTAAACTCGATTCGGTTCTATTCGGCTCTTTTCCACTCTATTCGGCTCTTTTTGGCAGTATTCGACTCTATTTGACTCTAGTCTACTCGATTCTTTCTGTTCTGTTCTATTCTACTCTATTCTATTCTTCTCTACCCTACCGTAGCCTTACCTTCCCCACACTAATCTATTTGATTCGATTCGACACGTTTCAGACGACTCGACATGATTCATCTCGATTCACCTTGAATTTGGTCAATTCGGCTGTATTCAGCTCTGTTTGGCTCTTTTCGGCTCTCTTCAACTCAATTTGACTCTATTCTACTGGACCCGACTCTACTTAATTCTATTCTCTTCTTTCTATTGTGTTCTGTTGTGTTGTAGTCTAGCCTCTCCTGCCGTACCCTCCTCTACTCTAATCTATTCGATTCAACGCATTTTGACGCGATTCCATGTGATTAGGCTTGAATCGGCTCGATTTAGCTCTATTTGGCTTGAATTGGGTCAATTCGTCTCGATTCTGCTCAATTCAGCATAATTAGGCTCGAGTGAACCTTATTCAGCCCTGTTCAGCTCTACTCAACCCTTTCTACTTTATTTGTCTCTATTTGGCTCCATTCAACTCCCTTCCACACCATTCTACTCTTTTCTACTCTATTCTATTCTGTTCTACCCTACCCTACTCTAATCTATTCTAATCGATTCGATTCATCACGATTTGTCTCCTTTCCTCTCCATTCGAATCGATTCGGCTTGAATTGGATCTATTCATCTATATTCTGCACTACCCGACTCTGACTATTCCACTCTACTCAACTCTACTCCATTCTACTCTTGGTATTCTCTTCTGTTCTACTCTATTCTATTCTTCTGTGCCCTTCCCTACTGAATCCCAGTCTAACCTACACTACTCCAATCTATTCAATTTAATTCGATTCCATTCAGTTTGACACCATTCGACCCGATTTGAGACAATTCGATGGGATTCGGTGAGATTCCGCGAGATTTGATGCGTTTTGGTGGGATTTGATGGAATTCGACGAGATCCGATGCAATAGGATGCAATTAAGTGTGTTTTGGCTTGATTTTGCTGGGTTCAGTTTGTCTCTATTTGGCTCATTTCAGCTCCACTAGGCTCCATTCATCCCGAATCTGGTCGACTCGACTCGATTCGGCTCATTTTGGTCATATGTGGTCCTATTCAGCGTTATTCGGCTCTATTCAACTCTTTTCTACTCTATTCATCTCTGTTTGAATCCATTTGACTCCATTCCACACCATTCTATTCCATTCTACACTACTGTATTCTACAAAACCCTCCCCCACCCTAGCCTATCCTAATCTAGTCTGCTCTTTTCTAGTCTCCTTTTCTATTTTCTCGATTCCATCCTATGCTACTCTACCATACCCTGCACTAAGCTAACCTACCCTGACCTATGCTGTTCTATTCTATTTCCTTCTATTTTCTCTGTTCCACCGTATGCTTCCCTACCCTATGCTACCCCACCGTACCATACTCTACTACTTAGGGTTACTCAATAAGGGTCCTAATTAAGGGGAGTAGTTCGGGCAAGGGTACTCCTTAAGGCAAGTGTACTAATTCAGGCTACTAGTTAAGGACAGGGTACTAGTTATGCAAGGGCACTAGTTAAGGCCAGGCTACTAGTTAAGGCATGGGTACTTGTTGAGGGTACTGGTTAAGGCAAGGGTACCAGTTCAGGCTACTTGTTAAGGACATACTACTAGTGAAGGCAAGGGTACTAGTGAAGACTACTAGTTAAGCCAAGGGTACTTGTTAGGACTACTAGTTAAGGCAAGGGTACTAGATTAGGCTGAGAGTTCAGGCAAGGGTACTCGTTCAGATTACTGACTTAGGGTACTATTCAAGACTAGTTGTCTAGGCTACTGCTCTATGCCACTAGTCTAGCTGACTAGTCCAGCTTACTAGTCTAGGCTTCTACTCTAGCCTTCTCTTGTCTACTCTAATGTAGTCTACTTGCATCTACCCTAGTCTTCCTATCATAAACTACCCTACCCTAACCTATTCTAATCGATTCCATTTGATTCGATTCAAAGCATTTCGATGCGACCGGACACCATCACGCTTGAGTCGGCTCGAGTCCGCAACATCAGCTCGATTCAGCTCGATTTGGCTCGAATCGCTTCAATTCAGCTCATTTCCACTCGGTTCAGCCTTATTCGGCCCTATTTGGCTTGACTCGACTCTTTTCTACTCTATTTGTCTCTTTTCGACTCCATTTGACTCCACTCTTCTCCATTCTATGCAATTCTACTCTATTCTGTTCTACTCTACCCTACGATACTCTATTCGATTGGATGCGATTCGAAGCAATTTGGTGTGATTCATCTCGTTTTGTTTCCATTTGACTCGATTCGGCCAGAATTGGCTCTATTCAGGTATATCCTGCACTCTTTGACTCTATTTGACTCAATTCTACTCTGCTCTACTCTTGTCTGCTTTACTCTCTCTACTCTACCCTACTGTACTATATTCTATTCTGTACTATTCTGTTCTATTCTACCCACCCGCCCCTACCCTACCCTTCCTTAATCTATTTGATTAGTTTCGATGTGACGTATTTCCACGCGATTTGACGCGATTAGGCTTGAATCAGCTCGATTCAGTTCGAATCGGCTCTATTCGGCTCGACTTGGCTCCATTTCACTCCATTCGGCTCGATTAGGCTCGAATTCCATCGATTCTGCTGGATTCTGCTCAATTAGGCCTTATTTGGGCCTATTCGGCCCTATTCTGCTCTATTCGACTCTTTTGTACTCTATTCATATCTATCCGTCTCTATTGGACTCCGTTCAACTCCATTCCTCACTATTTTCCTCTCTTCTATTCTACCCTTCCCTACCCTAATCTCTTCTAATCGATTCGATTTGATTTGACGCGATTCGAAGCAACCGGACGTGATTCGTCTCGTTTTGTCTCCACTCGGCTCAATTCGGCTATGTTCTCTCTCTTTGACTCTATTCTATTCTGTTGTATTCTTTCTGTTCTGTTCTATTCTCTCCTATTCTGTTGTACTCTATTCTATTCTACCCTACCCGACCCAACGGCACCCCACCCGAACCTTCCCTACTTTAATCTATTGGATTCAATTCGATTCCGTGCAAAGCGATTTGATAGGACTTGACTGGATTCGGCAAATCTGAAGGGATTTGATGAGATTCCATGCGACTCGACGTGATTCAGTAGGATTCTCTGAGGTTTGACGCAATTCGAAGTTATTCGACGTGATTCGATGGGATTCGACACGATATGAAGCGATTTGACCTTGTTTGATTCAAAACGATGTGACTCGACTCGATTCGACCTGATTCGATTCGACGCTGTTCGGTGACAGTCAGTGCGATTCTGCTTGATTCCGCTCGATTAGGTGTGATTCGGCAGTATACAGCTCTTTTCGGCTGTATTCAGCTCCATTCGTCTCTATTCAGCTTACTCGGCTCTATTCGACTGTATTCGACTCTACTCTTTTCCACTCTATTCTACTCGATTCTATTCCTTCTATTCTGTTCTAATCTCTTCTATTCCACTCTACTCTGTTCTGTTCTCCCCTCCCCTCCCCTCCCCTTCTCTAATCTATACGTCTCGATTGGATTTGACGCGTTGAACGCGATTCGAGGCGATGAAGCTTGAATCGGCTCTATTCGGCTCGATTTGGCTCTATTCGGCTCAGTTAGGCTCCATTCAGCTTGTTTTGGCTTGAATCGCTTCGAATCTGCTCGATTTGGCCTTCTTCGGCCCTATTCTGCTCTATTCGACTCTTTTCTACTCTATTCGTTTCTATTTGACTCCATTCTACTCCATTCTATTCATTCCACACTATTCTACACTATTCTACTCTATTCTGCTCTACCCTACCCAACACCACTCTAATTTACTCTACTTGCTTCTACACGATTCCTCTCATTTTGTCTGCATTTGGCTCTATTCAGCTCTATTCTACTCTTCTCTACTCTATTGTATTGTTTCTACTCTGTTCTGTACGATTCTACTCTATTCTACCCTACCCTGTGCTACCCAACTCTAAGGTATTGTAATCCACTTGATTGGATTTGATTCAACCCATTTCGACGTGATTCGGCTCGATTTGGCTCTGTTCAAATCTATTCTACTCTACTCTATTCCCCTCTATTCTACTCTCGCCTACTCTTTTCTGTATTCGTTCTGTGTTGTTCTGTTCTATTTTGTTGTGTTCTGTTCTGTTTTATTCTATTCTACTCTATTCTACCCTACTCTAGCCTACCCGAACCTCCCCTACTCTAGTCTACTCGATTGAATTCGAGAAATTTTGACGCGACTAGGGGCCGAATCGGTGTGATTCATGTCCATTTGGCTCCATTTGTCTCGAATAGTGTCGATTCACTGGATTCGGCTCGATTTCGCTCAATTCAGCTCGATTTGGCCCTCTTTGGCCCTATTCGGCTCTCTTCAGCTCTTTTCTACTCTACTCGATTCCATTGCACACCATTCTACTCCATTCTACGCTCTTCTACTATACCCTACTGTAATTGATTCGATGGGATTCGACGCCAGTCGACGCGATTTGTCTCGTTTCGTCTCCATTCAGCTTGATTCGACTCTGTTCTACTCTACTCTATTCTACTCTACACTATTCTGCTCTGCTCTACCCTTTTCTACTATATTCTAATGTATCTTTTCCATTCTCTTCTACTGTGTTCAAGTCTACTCTATTCCATCCTACTCTAATCTAATCTATTCTACTGGATTCGGTTCCACGCATCTCGATGCGATTCGGCTCAAATCGGCTCCTTTCCACTCCATTCATCCCCAATCGGCTCAAATCGGTTCGATTCAGCTCTAATCGGCTCCATTCGGCTCCAGTCAGCTCGAATAGGCTCTATTCAGCTCTATTCGGCTCTATTAGACTCTACTCAACTCTATTATCTCTTTTCGACTCCACTCGACTCCATGCTACACCATTCTACTCCATCCTAAACTATTCTCTACTGTATTGTATTGTACTCTACCCTACTGTAGTCTATTCTATTTGATTGGATTGGAATTGATCAGATTCAATGCAATTCGACGGGATTCGACGCGATACGGCACGATTCCACGGGATTCGGCGTGATTTGTCTTGGTTTCTATCCATTTAGCTCTTTTGGGCTCTATTTGGCTCTATTCGGCAATGTTCGACTCTACGCTACTCTTCTATACTCTGCTCGTCTCGACCCTATTCTTTCAGTTCAGTTCTCTTCTGTTCTGTTCTACTGCACTCTATTCTACCCTACCCTACCCTAACTTAGCCTAGTGTAATCTGTTCTATGCTATTCGACACACTTGAATGGGATTCGACCTGATTCGGGTCATATTGGCTCGATTCATCTCCTTTCTGCTCCATTAAACTCGATTCGGTTCTATTCGGCTCTTTTCCACTCTATTCGGCTCTTTTTGGCAGTATTCGACTCTATTTGACTCTAGTCTACTCGATTCTTTCTGTTCTGTTCTATTCTACTCTATTCTATTCTTCTCTACCCTACCGTAGCCTTACCTTCCCCACACTAATCTATTTGATTCGATTCGACACGTTTCAGACGACTCGACATGATTCATCTCGATTCACCTTGAATTTGGTCAATTCGGCTGTATTCAGCTCTGTTTGGCTCTTTTCGGCTCTCTTCAACTCAATTTGACTCTATTCTACTGGACCCGACTCTACTTAATTCTATTCTCTTCTTTCTATTGTGTTCTGTTGTGTTGTAGTCTAGCCTCTCCTGCCGTACCCTCCTCTACTCTAATCTATTCGATTCAACGCATTTTGACGCGATTCCATGTGATTAGGCTTGAATCGGCTCGATTTAGCTCTATTTGGCTTGAATTGGGTCAATTCGTCTCGATTCTGCTCAATTCAGCATAATTAGGCTCGAGTGAACCTTATTCAGCCCTGTTCAGCTCTACTCAACCCTTTCTACTTTATTTGTCTCTATTTGGCTCCATTCAACTCCCTTCCACACCATTCTACTCTTTTCTACTCTATTCTATTCTGTTCTACCCTACCCTACTCTAATCTATTCTAATCGATTCGATTCATCACGATTTGTCTCCTTTCCTCTCCATTCGAATCGATTCGGCTTGAATTGGATCTATTCATCTATATTCTGCACTACCTGACTCTGACTATTCCACTCTACTCAACTCTACTCCATTCTACTCTTGGTATTCTCTTCTGTTCTACTCTATTCTATTCTTCTGTGCCCTTCCCTACTGAATCCCAGTCTAACCTACACTACTCCAATCTATTCAATTTAATTCGATTCCATTCAGTTTGACACCATTCGACCCGATTTGAGACAATTCGATGGGATTCGGTGAGATTCCGCGAGATTTGATGCGTTTTGGTGGGATTTGATGGAATTCGACGAGATCCGATGCAATAGGATGCAATTAAGTGTGTTTTGGCTTGATTTTGCTGGGTTCAGTTTGTCTCTATTTGGCTCATTTCAGCTCCACTAGGCTCCATTCATCCCGAATCTGGTCGACTCGACTCGATTCGGCTCATTTTGGTCATATGTGGTCCTATTCAGCGTTATTCGGCTCTATTCAACTCTTTTCTACTCTATTCATCTCTGTTTGAATCCATTTGACTCCATTCCACACCATTCTATTCCATTCTACACTACTGTATTCTACAAAACCCTCCCCCACCCTAGCCTATCCTAATCTAGTCTGCTCTTTTCTAGTCTCCTTTTCTATTTTCTCGATTCCATCCTATGCTACTCTACCATACCCTGCACTAAGCTAACCTACCCTGACCTATGCTGTTCTATTCTATTTCCTTCTATTTTCTCTGTTCCACCGTATGCTTCCCTACCCTATGCTACCCCACCGTACCATACTCTACTACTTAGGGTTACTCAATAAGGGTCCTAATTAAGGGGAGTAGTTCGGGCAAGGGTACTCCTTAAGGCAAGTGTACTAATTCAGGCTACTAGTTAAGGCCAGGCTACTAGTTAAGGCATGGGTACTTGTTGAGGGTACTGGTTAAGGCAAGGGTACCAGTTCAGGCTACTTGTTAAGGACATACTACTAGTGAAGGCAAGGGTACTAGTGAAGACTACTAGTTAAGCCAAGGGTACTTGTTAGGACTACTAGTTAAGGCAAGGGTACTAGATTAGGCTAAGAGTTCAGGCAGGGGTACTCGTTCAGATTACTGACTTAGGGTACTATTCAAGACTAGTTGTCTAGGCTACTGCTCTATGCCACTAGTCTAGCTGACTAGTCCAGCTTACTAGTCTAGGCTTCTACTCTAGCCTTCTCTTGTCTACTCTAATGTAGTCTACTTGCATCTACCCTAGTCTTCCTATCATAAACTACCCTACCCTAACCTATTCTAATCCATTCCATTTGATTCGATTCAAAGCATTTCGATGCGACCGGACACCATCACGCTTGAGTCGGCTCGAGTCCGCAACATCAGCTCGATTCAGCTCGATTTGGCTCGAATCGCTTCAATTCAGCTCATTTCCACTCGGTTCAGCCTTATTCGGCCCTATTTGGCTTGACTCGACTCTTTTCTACTCTATTTGTCTCTTTTCGACTCCATTTGACTCCACTCTTCTCCATTCTATGCAATTCTACTCTATTCTGTTCTACTCTACCCTACGATACTCTATTCGATTGGATGCGATTCGAAGCAGTTTGGTGTGATTCATCTCGTTTTGTTTCCATTTGACTCGATTCGGCCAGAATTGGCTCTATTCAGGTATATCCTGCACTCTTTGACTCTATTTGACTCAATTCTACTCTGCTCTACTCTTGTCTGCTTTACTCTCTCTACTCTACCCTACTGTACTATATTCTATTCTGTACTATTCTGTTCTATTCTACCCACCCGCCCCTACCCTACCCTTCCTTAATCTATTTGATTAGTTTCGATGTGACGTATTTCCACGCGATTTGAGGCGATTAGGCTTGAATCAGCTCGATTCAGTTCGAATCGGCTCTATTCGGCTCGACTTGGCTCCATTTCACTCCACTCGGCTCGATTAGGCTGGAATTCCATCGATTCTGCTGGATTCTGCTCAATTAGGCCTTATTTGGTCCTATTCGGCCCTATTCTGCTCTATTCGACTCTTTTGTACTCTATTCATATCTATCCGTCTCTATTGGACTCCGTTCAACTCCATTCCTCACTATTTTCCTCTCTTCTATTCTACCCTTCCCTACCCTAATCTCTTCTAATCGATTCGATTTGATTTGACGCGATTCGAAGCAACCGGACGTGATTCGTCTCGTTTTGTCTCCACTCGGCTCAATTCGGCTATGTTCTCTGTCTTTGACTCTATTCTATTCTGTTGTATTCTTTCTGTTCTGTTCTATTCTCTCCTATTCTGTTGTACTCTATTCTATTCTACCCTACCCGACCCAACGGCACCCCACCCGAACCTACCCTACTTTAATCTATTGGATTCAATTCGATTCCGTGCAAAGCGATTTGATAGGACTTGACTGGATTCGGCAAATCTGAAGGGATTTGATGAGATTCCATGCGACTCGACGTGATTCAGTAGGATTCTCTGAGGTTTGACGCAATTCGAAGTTATTCGACGTGATTCGATGGGATTCGACACGATATGAAGCGATTTGACCTTGTTTGATTCAAAACGATGTGACTCGACTCGATTCGACCTGATTCGATTCGACGCTGTTCGGTGATAGTCAGTGCGATTCTGCTTGATTCCGCTCGATTAGGTGTGATTCGGCAGTATACAGCTCTTTTCGGCTGTATTCAGCTCCATTCGTCTCTATTCAGCTTACTCGGCTCTATTCGACTGTATTCGACTCTACTCTTTTCCACTCTATTCTACTCGATTCTATTCCTTCTATTCTGTTCTAATCTCTTCTATTCCACTCTACTCTGTTCTATTCTCCCCTCCCCTCCCCTCCCCTTCTCTAATCTATACGTCTCGATTGGATTTGACGCGTTGAATGCGATTCGAGGCGATGAAGCTTGAATCGGCTCGATTCGGCTCGATTTGGCTCTATTCGGCTCAGTTAGGCTCCATTCAGCTTGTTTTGGCTTGAATCGCTTCGAATCTGCTCGATTTGGCCTTCTTCGGCCCTATTCTGCTCTATTCGACTCTTTTCTACTCTATTCGTTTCTATTTGACTCCATTCTACTCCATTCTATTCATTCCACACTATTCTACACTATTCTACTCTATTCTGCTCTACCCTACCCAACACCACTCTAATTTACTCTACTTGCTTCTACACGATTCCTCTCATTTTGTCTGCATTTGGCTCTATTCAGCTCTATTCTACTCTTCTCTACTCTATTGTATTGTTTCTACTCTGTTCTGTACGATTCTACTCTATTCTACCCTACCCTGTGCTACCCAACTCTAAGGTATTGTAATCCACTTGATTGGATTTGATTCAACCCATTTCGACGTGATTCGGCTCGATTTGGCTCTGTTCAAATCTATTCTACTCTACTCTATTCCCCTCTATTCTACTCTCGCCTACTCTTTTCTGTATTCGTTCTGTGTTGTTCTGTTCTATTTTGTTGTGTTCTGTTCTGTTTTATTCTATTCTACTCTATTCTACCCTACTCTAGCCTACCCGAACCTCCCCTACTCTAGTCTATTCGATTGAATTCGAGAAATTTTGACGCGACTAGGGGCCGAATCGGTGTGATTCATGTCCATTCGGCTCCATTTGTCTCGAATAGTGTCGATTCAGCTCGATTAGGCTCGATTTGGCTCCATTAGGCTCGATTCACTGGATTCGGCTCGATTTCGCTCAATTCAGCTCGATTTGGCCCTCTTTGGCCCTCTTCGGCTCTCTTCAGCTCTTTTCTACTCTACTCGATTCCATTGCACACCATTCTACTCCATTCTACGCTCTTCTACTATACCCTACTGTAATTGATTCGATGGGATTCGACGCCAGTCGACGCGATTTGTCTCGTTTCGTCTCCATTCAGCTTGATTCGACTCTGTTCTACTCTACTCTATTCTACTCTACACTATTCTGCTCTGCTCTACCCTTTTCTACTCTATTCTATTGTATCCTTTCCATTCTCTTCTACTGTGTTCAAGTCTACTCTATTCCATCCTACCCTAATCTAATCTATTCTACTGGATTCGATTCCACGCATCTCGATGCGATTCGGCTCAAATCGGCTCCTTTCCACTCCATTCATCCCCAATCGGCTCAAATCGGTTCGGTTCAGCTCTAATCGGCTCCATTCGGCTCCAGTCAGCTCGAATAGGCTCTATTCAGCTCTATTCGGCTCTATTAGACTCTACTCAACTCTATTATCTCTTTTCGACTCCACTCGACTCCATGCTACACCATTCTACTCCATCCTAAACTATTCTCTACTGTATTGTATTGTACTCTACCCTACTGTAGTCTATTCTATTTGATTGGATTGGAATTGATCAGATTCAATGCAATTCGACGGGATTCGACGCGATACGGCACGATTCCACGGGATTCGGCGTGATTTGTCTTGGTTTCTATCCATTTAGCTCTTTTGGGCTCTATTTGGCTCTATTCGGCAATGTTCGACTCTACTCTTCTATACTCTGCTCGTCTCGACCCTATTCTTTCAGTTCAGTTCTCTTCTGTTCTGTTCTACTGCACTCTATTCTACCCTACCCTACCCTAACTTAGCCTAGTGTAATCTGTTCTATGCTATTCGACACACTTGAATGGGATTCGACCTGATTCGGGTCATATCGGCTCGATTCATCTCCTTTCTGCTCCATTAAACTCGATTCGGTTCTATTCGGCTCTTTTCCACTCTATTCGGCTCTTTTTGGCAGTATTCGACTCTATTTGACTCTAGTCTACTCGATTCTTTCTGTTCTGTTCTATTCTACTCTATTCTATTCTTCTCTACCCTACCGTAGCCTTACCTTCCCCACACTAATCTATTTGATTTGATTCGACACGTTTCAGACGACTCGACATGATTCATCTCGATTCACCTTGAATTTGGTCAATTCGGCTGTATTCAGCTCTGTTTGGCTCTTTTCGGCTCTCTTCAACTCAATTTGACTCTATTCTACTGGACCCGACTCTACTTAATTCTATTCTCTTCTTTCTATTGTGTTCTGTTGTGTTGTAGTCTAGCCTCTCCTGCCGTACCCTCCTCTACTCTAATCTATTCGATTCAACGCATTTTGACGCGATTCCATGTGATTAGGCTTGAATCGGCTCGATTTAGCTCTATTTGGCTTGAATTGGGTCAATTCGTCTCGATTCTGCTCAATTCAGCATAATTAGGCTCGAGTGAACCTTATTCAGCCCTGTTCAGCTCTACTCAACCCTTTCTACTTTATTTGTCTCTATTTGGCTCCATTCAACTCCCTTCCACACCATTCTACTCTTTTCTACTCTATTCTATTCTGTTCTACCCTACCCTACTCTAATCTATTCTAATCGATTCGATTCATCACGATTTGTCTCCTTTCCTCTCCATTCGAATCGATTCGGCTTGAATTGGATCTATTCATCTATATTCTGCACTACCCGACTCTGACTATTCCACTCTACTCAACTCTACTCCATTCTACTCTTGGTATTCTCTTCTGTTCTACTCTATTCTATTCTTCTGTGCCCTTCCCTACTGAATCCCAGTCTAACCTACACTACTCCAATCTATTCAATTTAATTCGATTCCATTCAGTTTGACACCATTCGACCCGATTTGAGACAATTCGATGGGATTCGGTGAGATTCCGCGAGATTTGATGCGTTTTGGTGGGATTTGATGGAATTCGACGAGATCCGATGCAATAGGATGCAATTAAGTGTGTTTTGGCTTGATTTTGCTGGGTTCAGTTTGTCTCTATTTGGCTCATTTCAGCTCCACTAGGCTCCATTCATCCCGAATCTGGTCGACTCGACTCGATTCGGCTCATTTTGGTCATATGTGGTCCTATTCAGCGTTATTCGGCTCTATTCAACTCTTTTCTACTCTATTCATCTCTGTTTGAATCCATTTGACTCCATTCCACACCATTCTATTCCATTCTACACTACTGTATTCTACAAAACCCTCCCCCACCCTAGCCTATCCTAATCTAGTCTGCTCTTTTCTAGTCTCCTTTTCTATTTTCTCGATTCCATCCTATGCTACTCTACCATACCCTGCACTAAGCTAACCTACCCTGACCTATGCTGTTCTATTCTATTTCCTTCTATTTTCTCTGTTCCACCGTATGCTTCCCTACCCTATGCTACCCCACCGTACCATACTCTACTACTTAGGGTTACTCAATAAGGGTCCTAATTAAGGGGAGTAGTTCGGGCAAGGGTACTCCTTAAGGCAAGTGTACTAGTTCAGGCTACTAGTTAAGGCCAGGCTACTAGTTAAGGCATGGGTACTTGTTGAGGGTACTGGTTAAGGCAAGGGTACCAGTTCAGGCTACTTGTTAAGGACATACTACTAGTGAAGGCAAGGGTACTAGTGAAGACTACTAGTTAAGCCAAGGGTACTTGTTAGGACTACTAGTTAAGGCAAGGGTACTAGATTAGGCTAAGAGTTCAGGCAAGGGTACTCGTTCAGATTACTGACTTAGGGTACTATTCAAGACTAGTTGTCTAGGCTACTGCTCTATGCCACTAGTCTAGCTGACTAGTCCAGCTTACTAGTCTAGGCTTCTACTCTAGCCTTCTCTTGTCTACTCTAATGTAGTCTACTTGCATCTACCCTAGTCTTCCTATCATAAACTACCCTACCCTAACCTATTCTAATCGATTCCATTTGATTCGATTCAAAGCATTTCGATGCGACCGGACACCATCACGCTTGAGTCGGCTCGAGTCCGCAACATCAGCTCGATTCAGCTCGATTTGGCTCGAATCGCTTCAATTCAGCTCATTTCCACTCGGTTCAGCCTTATTCGGCCCTATTTGGCTTGACTCGACTCTTTTCTACTCTATTTGTCTCTTTTCGACTCCATTTGACTCCACTCTTCTCCATTCTATGCAATTCTACTCTATTCTGTTCTACTCTACCCTACGATACTCTATTCGATTGGATGCGATTCGAAGCAATTTGGTGTGATTCATCTCGTTTTGTTTCCATTTGACTCGATTCGGCCAGAATTGGCTCTATTCAGGTATATCCTGCACTCTTTGGCTCTATTTGACTGAATTCTACTCTGCTCTACTCTTGTCTGCTTTACTCTCTCTACTCTACCCTACTGTACTATATTCTATTCTGTACTATTCTGTTCTATTCTACCCACCCGCCCCTACCCTACCCTTCCTTAATCTATTTGATTAGTTTCGATGTGACGTATTTCCACGCGATTTGAGGCGATTAGGCTTGAATCAGCTCGATTCAGTTCGAATCGGCTCTATTCGGCTCGTCTTGGCTCCATTTCACTCCACTCGGCTCGATTAGGCTGGAATTCCATCGATTCTGCTGGATTCTGCTCAATTAGGCCTTATTTGGTCCTATTCGGCCCTATTCTGCTCTATTCGACTCTTTTGTACTCTATTCATATCTATCCGTCTCTATTGGACTCCGTTCAACTCCATTCCTCACTATTTTCCTCTCTTCTATTCTACCCTTCCCTACCCTAATCTCTTCTAATCGATTCGATTTGATTTGACGCGATTCGAAGCAACCGGACGTGATTCGTCTCGTTTTGTCTCCACTCGGCTCAATTCGGCTATGTTCTCTCTCTTTGACTCTATTCTATTCTGTTGTATTCTTTCTGTTCTGTTCTATTCTCTCCTATTCTGTTGTACTCTATTCTATTCTACCCTACCCGACCCAACGGCACCCCACCCGAACCTACCCTACTTTAATCTATTGGATTCAATTCGATTCCGTGCAAAGCGATTTGATAGGACTTGACTGGATTCGGCAAATCTGAAGGGATTTGATGAGATTCCATGCGACTCGACGTGATTCAGTAGGATTCTCTGAGGTTTGACGCAATTCGAAGTTATTCGACGTGATTCGATGGGATTCGACACGATATGAAGCGATTTGACCTTGTTTGATTCAAAACGATGTGACTCGACTCGATTCGACCTGATTCGATTCGACGCTGTTCGGTGACAGTCAGTGCGATTCTGCTTGATTCCGCTCGATTAGGTGTGATTCGGCAGTATACAGCTCTTTTCGGCTGTATTCAGCTCCATTCGTCTCTATTCAGCTTATTCGGCTCTATTTGACTGTATTCGACTCTACTCTTTTCCACTCTATTCTACTCGATTCTATTCCTTCTATTCTGTTCTAATCTCTTCTATTCCACTCTACTCTGTTCTATTCTCCCCTCCCCTCCCCTTCTCTAATCTATACGTCTCGATTGGATTTGACGCGTTGAACGCGATTCGAGGCGATGAAGCTTGAATCGGCTCGATTCGGCTCGATTTGGCTCTATTCGGCTCAGTTAGGCTCCATTCAGCTTGTTTTGGCTTGAATCGCTTCGAATCTGCTCGATTTGGCCTTCTTCGGCCCTATTCTGCTCCATTCGACTCTTTTCTACTCTATTCGTTTCTATTTGACTCCATTCTACTCCATTCTATTCATTCCACACTATTCTACACTATTCTACTCTATTCTGCTCTACCCTACACAACACCACTCTAATTTACTCTACTTGCTTCTACACGATTCCTCTCATTTTGTCTGCATTTGGCTCTATTCAGCTCTATTCTACTCTTCTCTACTCTATTGTATTGTTTCTACTCTGTTCTGTACGATTCTACTCTATTCTACCCTACCCTGTGCTACCCAACTCTAAGGTATTGTAATCCACTTGATTGGATTTGATTCAACCCATTTCGACGTGATTCGGCTCGATTTGGCTCTGTTCAAATCTATTCTACTCTACTCTATTCCCCTCTATTCTACTCTAGCCTACTCTTTTCTGTATTCGTTCTGTGTTGTTCTGTTCTATTTTGTTGTGTTCTGTTCTGTTTTATTCTATTCTACTCTATTCTACCCTACTCTAGCCTACCCGAACCTCCCCTACTCTAGTCTATTCAATTGAATTCGAGAAATTTTGACGCGACTAGGGGCCGAATCGGTGTGATTCATGTCCATTCGGCTCCATTTGTCTCGAATAGTGTCGATTCAGCTCGATTAGGCTCGATTTGGCTCCATTAGGCTCGATTCACTGGATTCGGCTCGATTTCGCTCAATTCAGCTCGATTTGGCCCTCTTTGGCCCTCTTCGGCTCTCTTCAGCTCTTTTCTACTCTACTCGATTCCATTGCACACCATTCTACTCCATTCTACGCTCTTCTACTATACCCTACTGTAATTGATTCGATGGGATTCGACGCCAGTCGACGCGATTTGTCTCGTTTCGTCTCCATTCAGCTTGATTCGACTCTGTTCTACTCTACTCTATTCTACTCTACACTATTCTGCTCTGCTCTACCCTTTTCTACTCTATTCTATTGTATCCTTTCCATTCTCTTCTACTGTGTTCAAGTCTACTCTATTCCATCCTACCCTAATCTAATCTATTCTACTGGATTCGATTCCACGCATCTCGATGCGATTCGGCTCAAATCGGCTCCTTTCCACTCCATTCATCCCCAATCGGCTCAAATCGGTTCGGTTCAGCTCTAATCGGCTCCATTCGGCTCCAGTCAGCTCGAATAGGCTCTATTCAGCTCTATTCGGCTCTATTAGACTCTACTCAACTCTATTATCTCTTTTCGACTCCACTCGACTCCATGCTACACCATTCTACTCCATCCTAAACTATTGTCTACTGTATTGTATTGTACTCTACCCTACTGTAGTCTATTCTATTTGATTGGATTGGAATTGATCAGATTCAATGCAATTCGACGGGATTCGACGCGATACGGCACGATTCCACAGGATTCGGCGTGATTTGTCTTGGTTTCTATCCATTTAGCTCTTTTGGGCTCTATTTGGCTCTATTCGGCAATGTTCGACTCTACTCTTCTATACTCTGCTCGTCTCGACCCTATTCTTTCAGTTCAGTTCTCTTCTGTTCTGTTCTACTGCACTCTATTCTACCCTACCCTACCCTAACTTAGCCTAGTGTAATCTGTTCTATGCTATTCGACACACTTGAATGGGATTCGACCTGATTCGGGTCATATCGGCTCGATTCATCTCCTTTCTGCTCCATTAAACTCGATTCGGTTCTATTCGGCTCTTTTCCACTCTATTCGGCTCTTTTTGGCAGTATTCGACTCTATTTGACTCTAGTCTACTCGATTCTTTCTGTTCTGTTCTATTCTACTCTATTCTATTCTTCTCTACCCTACCGTAGCCTTACCTTCCCCACACTAATCTATTTGATTTGATTCGACACGTTTCAGACGACTCGACATGATTCATCTCGATTCACCTTGAATTTGGTCAATTCGGCTGTATTCAGCTCTGTTTGGCTCTTTTCGGCTCTCTTCAACTCAATTTGACTCTATTCTACTGGACCCGACTCTACTTAATTCTATTCTCTTCTTTCTATTGTGTTCTGTTGTGTTGTAGTCTAGCCTCTCCTGCCGTACCCTCCTCTACTCTAATCTATTCGATTCAACGCATTTTGACGCGATTCCATGTGATTAGGCTTGAATCGGCTCGATTTAGCTCTATTTGGCTTGAATTGGGTCAATTCGTCTCGATTCTGCTCAATTCAGCATAATTAGGCTCGAGTGAACCTTATTCAGCCCTGTTCAGCTCTACTCAACCCTTTCTACTTTATTTGTCTCTATTTGGCTCCATTCAACTCCCTTCCACACCATTCTACTCTTTTCTACTCTATTCTATTCTGTTCTACCCTACCCTACTCTAATCTATTCTAATCGATTCGATTCATCACGATTTGTCTCCTTTCCTCTCCATTCGAATCGATTCGGCTTGAATTGGATCTATTCATCTATATTCTGCACTACCCGACTCTGACTATTCCACTCTACTCAACTCTACTCCATTCTACTCTTGGTATTCTCTTCTGTTCTACTCTATTCTATTCTTCTGTGCCCTTCCCTACTGAATCCCAGTCTAACCTACACTACTCCAATCTATTCAATTTAATTCGATTCCATTCAGTTTGACACCATTCGACCCGATTTGAGACAATTCGATGGGATTCGGTGAGATTCCGCGAGATTTGATGCGTTTTGGTGGGATTTGATGGAATTCGACGAGATCCGATGCAATAGGATGCAATTAAGTGTGTTTTGGCTTGATTTTGCTGGGTTCAGTTTGTCTCTATTTGGCTCATTTCAGCTCCACTAGGCTCCATTCATCCCGAATCTGGTCGACTCGACTCGATTCGGCTCATTTTGGTCATATGTGGTCCTATTCAGCGTTATTCGGCTCTATTCAACTCTTTTCTACTCTATTCATCTCTGTTTGAATCCATTTGACTCCATTCCACACCATTCTATTCCATTCTACACTACTGTATTCTACAAAACCCTCCCCCACCCTAGCCTATCCTAATCTAGTCTGCTCTTTTCTAGTCTCCTTTTCTATTTTCTCGATTCCATCCTATGCTACTCTACCATACCCTGCACTAAGCTAACCTACCCTGACCTATGCTGTTCTATTCTATTTCCTTCTATTTTCTCTGTTCCACCGTATGCTTCCCTACCCTATGCTACCCCACCGTACCATACTCTACTACTTAGGGTTACTCAATAAGGGTCCTAATTAAGGGGAGTAGTTCGGGCAAGGGTACTCCTTAAGGCAAGTGTACTAGTTCAGGCTACTAGTTAAGGCCAGGCTACTAGTTAAGGCATGGGTACTTGTTGAGGGTACTGGTTAAGGCAAGGGTACCAGTTCAGGCTACTTGTTAAGGACATACTACTAGTGAAGGCAAGGGTACTAGTGAAGACTACTAGTTAAGCCAAGGGTACTTGTTAGGACTACTAGTTAAGGCAAGGGTACTAGATTAGGCTAAGAGTTCAGGCAAGGGTACTCGTTCAGATTACTGACTTAGGGTACTATTCAAGACTAGTTGTCTAGGCTACTGCTCTATGCCACTAGTCTAGCTGACTAGTCCAGCTTACTAGTCTAGGCTTCTACTCTAGCCTTCTCTTGTCTACTCTAATGTAGTCTACTTGCATCTACCCTAGTCTTCCTATCATAAACTACCCTACCCTAACCTATTCTAATCGATTCCATTTGATTCGATTCAAAGCATTTCGATGCGACCGGACACCATCACGCTTGAGTCGGCTCGAGTCCACAACATCAGCTCGATTCAGCTCGATTTGGCTCGAATCGCTTCAATTCAGCTCATTTCCACTCGGTTCAGCCTTATTCGGCCCTATTTGGCTTGACTCGACTCTTTTCTACTCTATTTGTCTCTTTTCGACTCCATTTGACTCCACTCTTCTCCATTCTATGCAATTCTACTCTATTCTGTTCTACTCTACCCTACGATACTCTGTTCGATTGGATGCGATTCGAAGCAATTTGGTGTGATTCATCTCGTTTTGTTTCCATTTGACTCGATTCGGCCAGAATTGGCTCTATTCAGGTATATCCTGCACTCTTTGGCTCTATTTGACTGAATTCTACTCTGCTCTACTCTTGTCTGCTTTACTCTCTCTACTCTACCCTACTGTACTATATTCTATTCTGTACTATTCTGTTCTATTCTACCCACCCGCCCCTACCCTACCCTTCCTTAATCTATTTGATTAGTTTCGATGTGACGTATTTCCACGCGATTTGACGCGATTAGGCTTGAATCAGCTCGATTCAGTTCGAATCGGCTCTATTCGGCTCGTCTTGGCTCCATTTCACTCCACTCGGCTCGATTAGGCTGGAATTCCATCGATTCTGCTGGATTCTGCTCAATTAGGCCTTATTTGGTCCTATTCGGCCCTATTCTGCTCTATTCGACTCTTTTGTACTCTATTCATATCTATCCGTCTCTATTGGACTCCGTTCAACTCCATTCCTCACTATTTTCCTCTCTTCTATTCTACCCTTCCCTACCCTAATCTCTTCTAATCGATTCGATTTGATTTGACGCGATTCGAAGCAACCGGACGTGATTCGTCTCGTTTTGTCTCCACTCGGCTCAATTCGGCTATGTTCTCTCTCTTTGACTCTATTCTATTCTGTTGTATTCTTTCTGTTCTGTTCTATTCTCTCCTATTCTGTTGTACTCTATTCTATTCTACCCTACCCGACCCAACGGCACCCCACCCGAACCTACCCTACTTTAATCTATTGGATTCAATTCGATTCCGTGCAAAGCGATTTGATAGGACTTGACTGGATTCGGCAAATCTGAAGGGATTTGATGAGATTCCATGCGACTCGACGTGATTCAGTAGGATTCTCTGAGGTTTGACGCAATTCGAAGTTATTCGACGTGATTCGATGGGATTCGACACGATATGAAGCGATTTGACCTTGTTTGATTCAAAACGATGTGACTCGACTCGATTCGACCTGATTCGATTCGACGCTGTTCGGTGACAGTGCGATTCTGCTTGATTCCGCTCGATTAGGTGTGATTCGGCAGTATACAGCTCTTTTCGGCTGTATTCAGCTCCATTCGTCTCTATTCAGCTTATTCGGCTCTATTTGACTGTATTCGACTCTACTCTTTTCCACTCTATTCTACTCGATTCTATTCCTTCTATTCTGTTCTAATCTCTTCTATTCCACTCTACTCTGTTCTATTCTCCCCTCCCCTCCCCTCCCCTTCTCTAATCTATACGTCTCGATTGGATTTGACGCGTTGAACGCGATTCGAGGCGATGAAGCTTGAATCGGCTCGATTCGGCTCGATTTGGCTCTATTCGGCTCAGTTAGGCTCCATTCAGCTTGTTTTGGCTTGAATCGCTTCGAATCTGCTCGATTTGGCCTTCTTCGGCCCTATTCTGCTCCATTCGACTCTTTTCTACTCTATTCGTTTCTATTTGACTCCATTCTACTCCATTCTATTCATTCCACACTATTCTACACTATTCTACTCTATTCTGCTCTACCCTACACAACACCACTCTAATTTACTCTACTTGCTTCTACACGATTCCTCTCATTTTGTCTGCATTTGGCTCTATTCAGCTCTATTCTACTCTTCTCTACTCTATTATATTGTTTCTACTCTGTTCTGTACGATTCTACTCTATTCTACCCTACCCTGTGCTACCCAACTCTAAGGTATTGTAATCCACTTGATTGGATTTGATTCAACCCATTTCGACGTGATTCGGCTCGATTTGGCTCTGTTCAAATCTATTCTACTCTACTCTATTCCCCTCTATTCTACTCTAGCCTACTCTTTTCTGTATTCGTTCTGTGTTGTTCTGTTCTATTTTGTTGTGTTCTGTTCTGTTTTATTCTATTCTACTCTATTCTACCCTACTCTAGCCTACCCGAACCTCCCCTACTCTAGTCTATTCAATTGAATTCGAGAAATTTTGACGCGACTAGGGGCCGAATCGGTGTGATTCATGTCCATTCGGCTCCATTTGTCTCGAATAGTGTCGATTCAGCTCGATTAGGCTCGATTTGGCTCCATTAGGCTCGATTCACTGGATTCGGCTCGATTTCGCTCAATTCAGCTCGATTTGGCCCTCTTTGGCCCTCTTCGGCTCTCTTCAGCTCTTTTCTACTCTACTCGATTCCATTGCACACCATTCTACTCCATTCTACGCTCTTCTACTATACCCTACTGTAATTGATTCGATGGGATTCGACGCCAGTCGACGCGATTTGTCTCGTTTCGTCTCCATTCAGCTTGATTCGACTCTGTTCTACTCTACTCTATTCTACTCTACACTATTCTGCTCTGCTCTACCCTTTTCTACTCTATTCTATCCTTTCCATTCTCTTCTACTGTGTTCAAGTCTACTCTATTCCATCCTACCCTAATCTAATCTATTCTACTGGATTCGATTCCACGCATCTCGATGCGATTCGGCTCAAATCGGCTCCTTTCCACTCCATTCATCCCCAATCGGCTCAAATCGGTTCGGTTCAGCTCTAATCGGCTCCATTCGGCTCCAGTCAGCTCGAATAGGCTCTATTCAGCTCTATTCGGCTCTATTAGACTCTACTCAACTCTATTATCTCTTTTCGACTCCACTCGACTCCATGCTACACCATTCTACTCCATCCTAAACTATTCTCTACTGTATTGTATTGTACTCTACCCTACTGTAGTCTATTCTATTTGATTGGATTGGAATTGATCAGATTCAATGCAATTCGACGGGATTCGACGTGATAGAGCACGATTCCACGGGATTCGGCGTGATTTGTCTTGGTTTCTATCCATTTAGCTCTTTTGGGCTCTATTTGGCTCTATTCGGCAATGTTCGACTCTACTCTACTCTTCTATACTCTGCTCGTCTCGACCCTATTCTTTCAGTTCAGTTCTCTTCTCTTCTGTTCTACTGCACTCTATTCTACCCTACCCTACCCTAACTTAGCCTAGTGTAATCTGTTCTATGCTATTCGACACACTTGAATGGGATTCGACCTGATTCGGGTCATATCGGCTCGATTCATCTCCTTTCTGCTCCATTAAACTCGATTCGGTTCTATTCGGCTCTTTTCCACTCTATTCGGCTCTTTTTGGCAGTATTCGACTCTATTTGACTCTAGTCTACTCGATTCTTTCTGTTCTGTTCTATTCTACTCTATTCTATTCTTCTCTACCCTACCGTAGCCTTACCTTCCCCACACTAATCTATTTGATTTGATTCGACACGTTTCAAACGACTCGACATGATTCATCTCGATTCACCTTGAATTTGGTCAATTCGGCTGTATTCAGCTCTGTTTGGCTCTTTTCGGCTCTCTTCAACTCAATTTGACTCTATTCTACTGGACCCGACTCTACTTAATTCTATTCTCTTCTTTCTATTGTGTTCTGTTGTGTTGTAGTCTAGCCTCTCCTGCCGTACCCTCCTCTACTCTAATCTATTCGATTCAACGCATTTTGACGCGATTCCATGTGATTAGGCTTGAATCGGCTCGATTTAGCTCTATTTGGCTTGAATTGGGTCAATTCGTCTCGATTCTGCTCAATTCAGCATAATTAGGCTCGAGTGAACCTTATTCAGCCCTGTTCAGCTCTACTCAACCCTTTCTACTTTATTTGTCTCTATTTGGCTCCATTCAACTCCCTTCCACACCATTCTACTCTTTTCTACTCTATTCTATTCTGTTCTACCCTACCCTACTCTAATCTATTCTAATCGATTCGATTCATCACGATTTGTCTCCTTTCCTCTCCATTCGAATCGATTCGGCTTGAATTGGATCTATTCATCTATATTCTGCACTACCCGACTCTGACTATTCCACTCTACTCAACTCTACTCCATTCTACTCTTGGTATTCTCTTCTGTTCTACTCTATTCTATTCTTCTGTGCCCTTCCCTACTGAATCCCAGTCTAACCTACACTACTCCAATCTATTCAATTTAATTCGATTCCATTCAGTTTGACACCATTCGACCCGATTTGAGACAATTCGATGGGATTCGGTGAGATTCCGCGAGATTTGATGCGTTTTGGTGGGATTTGATGGAATTCGACGAGATCCGATGCAATAGGATGCAATTAAGTGTGTTTTGGCTTGATTTTGCTGGGTTCAGTTTGTCTCTATTTGGCTCATTTCAGCTCCACTAGGCTCCATTCATCCCGAATCTGGTCGACTCGACTCGATTCGGCTCATTTTGGTCATATGTGGTCCTATTCAGCGTTATTCGGCTCTATTCAACTCTTTTCTACTCTATTCATCTCTGTTTGAATCCATTTGACTCCATTCCACACCATTCTATTCCATTCTACACTACTGTATTCTACAAAACCCTCCCCCACCCTAGCCTATCCTAATCTAGTCTGCTCTTTTCTAGTCTCCTTTTCTATTTTCTCGATTCCATCCTATGCTACTCTACCATACCCTGCACTAAGCTAACCTACCCTGACCTATGCTGTTCTATTCTATTTCCTTCTATTTTCTCTGTTCCACCGTATGCTTCCCTACCCTATGCTACCCCACCGTACCATACTCTACTACTTAGGGTTACTCAATAAGGGTCCTAATTAAGGGGAGTAGTTCGGGCAAGGGTACTCCTTAAGGCAAGTGTACTAGTTCAGGCTACTAGTTAAGGCCAGGCTACTAGTTAAGGCATGGGTACTTGTTGAGGGTACTGGTTAAGGCAAGGGTACCAGTTCAGGCTACTTGTTAAGGACATACTACTAGTGAAGGCAAGGGTACTAGTGAAGACTACTAGTTAAGCCAAGGGTACTTGTTAGGACTACTAGTTAAGGCAAGGGTACTAGATTAGGCTAAGAGTTCAGGCAAGGGTACTCGTTCAGATTACTGACTTAGGGTACTATTCAAGACTAGTTGTCTAGGCTACTGCTCTATGCCACTAGTCTAGCTGACTAGTCCAGCTTACTAGTCTAGGCTTCTACTCTAGCCTTCTCTTGTCTACTCTAATGTAGTCTACTTGCATCTACCCTAGTCTTCCTATCATAAACTACCCTACCCTAACCTATTCTAATCGATTCCATTTGATTCGATTCAAAGCATTTCGATGCGACCGGACACCATCACGCTTGAGTCGGCTCGAGTCCGCAACATCAGCTCGATTCAGCTCGATTTGGCTCGAATCGCTTCAATTCAGCTCATTTCCACTCGGTTCAGCCTTATTCGGCCCTATTTGGCTTGACTCGACTCTTTTCTACTCTATTTGTCTCTTTTCGACTCCATTTGACTCCACTCTTCTCCATTCTATGCAATTCTACTCTATTCTGTTCTACTCTACCCTACGATACTCTATTCGATTGGATGTGATTCGAAGCAATTTGGTGTGATTCATCTCGTTTTGTTTCCATTTGACTCGATTCGGCCAGAATTGGCTCTATTCAGGTATATCCTGCACTCTTTGGCTCTATTTGACTGAATTCTACTCTGCTCTACTCTTGTCTGCTTTACTCTCTCTACTCTACCCTACTGTACTATATTCTGTACTATTCTGTTCTATTCTACCCACCCGCCCCTCCCCTACCCTTCCCTAATCTATTTGATTAGATTCGATGTGACGTATTTCCACGCGATTTGACGCGATTAGGCTTGAATCAGCTCGATTCAGTTCGAATCGGCTCTATTCGGCTCGACTTGGCTCCATTTCACTCCATTCGGCTCGATTAGGCTCGAATTCCATCGATTCTGCTGGATTCTGCTCGATTAGGCCTTATTTGGGCCTATTCAGCCCTATTCTGCTCTATTAGACTCTTTTGTACTCTATTCATATCTATCCGTCTCTATTGGACTCCGTTCAACTCCATTCCTCACTATTTTCCTCTCTTCTATTCTACCCTTCCCTACCCTAATCTCTTCTAATCGATTCGATTTGATTTGACGCGATTCGAAGCAACCGGACGTGATTCGTCTCGTTTTGTCTCCACTCGGCTCAATTCGGCTATGTTCTCTCTCTTTGACTCTATTCTATTCTGTTGTATTCTTTCTGTTCTGTTCTATTCTCTCCTATTCTGTTGTACTCTATTCTATTCTACCCTACCCGACCCAACGGCACCCCACCCGAACCTTCCCTACTTTAATCTATTGGATTCAATTCGATTCCGTGCAAAGCGATTTGATAGGACTTGACTGGATTCGGCAAATCTGAAGGGATTTGATGAGATTCCATGCGACTCGACGTGATTCAGTAGGATTCTCTGAGGTTTGACGCAATTCGAAGTTATTCGACGTGATTCGATGGGATTCGACACGATATGAAGCGATTTGACCTTGTTTGATTCAAAACGATGTGACTCGACTCGATTCGACCTGATTCGATTCGACGCTGTTCGGTGACAGTCAGTGCGATTCTGCTTGATTCCGCTCGATTAGGTGTGATTCGGCAGTATACAGCTCTTTTCGGCTGTATTCAGCTCCATTCGTCTCTATTCAGCTTATTCGGCTCTATTCGACTGTATTCGACTCTACTCTTTTCCACTCTATTCTACTCGATTCTATTCCTTCTATTCTGTTCTAATCTCTTCTATTCCACTCTACTCTGTTCTGTTCTCCCCTCCCCTCCCCTCCCCTTCTCTAATCTATACGTCTCGATTGGATTTGACGCGTTGAACGCGATTCGAGGCGATGAAGCTTGAATCGGCTCTATTCGGCTCGATTTGGCTCTATTCGGCTCAGTTAGGCTCCATTCAGCTTGTTTTGGCTTGAATCGCTTCGAATCTGCTCGATTTGGCCTTCTTCGGCCCTATTCTGCTCTATTCGACTCTTTTCTACTCTATTCGTTTCTATTTGACTCCATTCTACTCCATTCTATTCATTCCACACTATTCTACACTATTCTACTCTATTCTGCTCTACCCTACCCAACACCACTCTAATTTACTCTACTTGCTTCTACACGATTCCTCTCATTTTGTCTGCATTTGGCTCTATTCAGCTCTATTCTACTCTTCTCTACTCTATTGTATTGTTTCTACTCTGTTCTGTACGATTCTACTCTATTCTACCCTACCCTGTGCTACCCAACTCTAAGGTATTGTAATCCACTTGATTGGATTTGATTCAACCCATTTCGACGTGATTCGGCTCGATTTGGCTCTGTTCAAATCTATTCTACTCTACTCTATTCCCCTCTATTCTACTCTAGCCTACTCTTTTCTGTATTCGTTCTGTGTTGTTCTGTTCTATTTTGTTGTGTTCTGTTCTGTTTTATTCTATTCTACTCTATTCTACCCTACTCTAGCCTACCCGAACCTCCCCTACTCTAGTCTATTCAATTGAATTCGAGAAATTTTGATGCGACTAGGGGCCGAATCGGTGTGATTCATGTCCATTCGGCTCCATTTGTCTCGAATAGTGTCGATTCAGCTCTATTAGGCTCGATTTGGCTCCATTAGGCTCGATTCACTGGATTCGGCTCGATTTCGCTCAATTCAGCTCGATTTGGCCCTCTTTGGCCCTATTCGGCTCTCTTCAGCTCTTTTCTACTCTACTCGATTCCATTGCACACCATTCTACTCCATTCTACGCTCTTCTACTATACCCTACTGTAATTGATTCGATGGGATTCGACGCCAGTCGACGCGATTTGTCTCGTTTCGTCTCCATTCAGCTTGATTCGACTCTGTTCTACTCTATTCTACTCTACACTATTCTGCTCTGCTCTACCCTTTTCTACTATATTCTAATGTATCTTTTCCATTCTCTTCTACTGTGTTCAAGTCTACTCTATTCCATCCTACCCTAATCTAATCTATTCTACTGGATTCGATTCCACGCATCTCGATGCGATTCGGCTCAAATCGGCTCCTTTCCACTCCATTCATCCCCAATCGGCTCAAATCGGTTCGGTTCAGCTCTAATCGGCTCCATTCGGCTCCAGTCAGCTCGAATAGGCTCTATTCAGCTCTATTCGGCTCTATTAGACTCTACTCAACTCTATTATCTCTTTTCGACTCCACTCGACTCCATGCTACACCATTCTACTCCATCCTAAACTATTCTCTACTGTATTGTATTGTACTCTACCCTACTGTAGTCTATTCTATTTGATTGGATTGGAATTGATCAGATTCAATGCAATTCGACGGGATTCGACGTGATACGGCACGATTCCACGGGATTCGGCGTGATTTGTCTTGGTTTCTATCCATTTAGCTCTTTTGGGCTCTATTTGGCTCTATTCGGCAATGTTCGACTCTACTCTACTCTTCTATACTCTGCTCGTCTCGACCCTATTCTTTCAGTTCAGTTCTCTTCTGTTCTGTTCTACTGCACTCTATTCTACCCTACCCTACCCTAACTTAGCCTAGTGTAATCTGTTCTATGCTATTCGACACACTTGAATGGGATTCGACCTGATTCGGGTCATATCGGCTCGATTCATCTCCTTTCTGCTCCATTAAACTCGATTCGGTTCTATTCGGCTCTTTTCCACTCTATTCGGCTCTTTTTGGCAGTATTCGACTCTATTTGACTCTAGTCTACTCGATTCTTTCTGTTCTGTTCTATTCTACTCTATTCTATTCTTCTCTACCCTACCGTAGCCTTACCTTCCCCACACTAATCTATTTGATTCGATTCGACACGTTTCAGACGACTCGACATGATTCATCTCGATTCACCTTGAATTTGGTCAATTCGGCTGTATTCAGCTCTGTTTGGCTCTTTTCGGCTCTCTTCAACTCAATTTGACTCTATTCTACTGGACCCGACTCTACTTAATTCTATTCTCTTCTTTCTATTGTGTTCTGTTGTGTTGTAGTCTAGCCTCTCCTGCCGTAGCCTCCTCTACTCTAATCTATTCGATTCAACGCATTTTGACGCGATTCCATGTGATTAGGCTTGAATCGGCTCGATTTAGCTCTATTTGGCTTGAATTGTTGCAATTCGTCTCGATTCTGCTCAATTCAGCATAATAGGCTCGAGTGAACCTTATTCAGCCCTGTTCAGCTCTACTCAACCCTTTCTACTTTATTTGTCTCTATTTGGCTCCATTCAACTCCCTTCCACACCATTCTACTCTTTTCTACTCTATTCTATTCTGTTCTACCCTACCCTACTCTAATCTATTCTAATCGATTCGATTCATCACGATTTGTCTCCTTTCCTCTCCATTCGAATCGATTCGGCTTGAATTGGATCTATTCATCTATATTCTGCACTACCCGACTCTGACTATTCCACTCTACTCAACTCTACTCCATTCTACTCTTGGTATTCTCTTCTGTTCTACTCTATTCTATTCTTCTGTGCCCTTCCCTACTGAATCCCAGTCTAACCTACACTACTCCAATCTATTCAATTTAATTCGATTCCATTCAGTTTGACACCATTCGACCCGATTTGAGACAATTCGATGGGATTCGGTGAGATTCCGCGAGATTTGATGCGTTTTGGTGGGATTTGATGGAATTCGACGAGATCCGATGCAATAGGATGCAATTAAGTGTGTTTTGGCTTGATTTTGCTGGGTTCAGTTTGTCTCTATTTGGCTCATTTCAGCTCCACTAGGCTCCATTCATCCCGAATCTGGTCGACTCGACTCGATTCGGCTCATTTTGGTCATATGTGGTCCTATTCAGCGTTATTCGGCTCTATTCAACTCTTTTCTACTCTATTCATCTCTGTTTGAATCCATTTGACTCCATTCCACACCATTCTATTCCATTCTACACTACTGTATTCTACAAAACCCTCCCCCACCCTAGCCTATCCTAATCTAGTCTGCTCTTTTCTAGTCTCCTTTTCTATTTTCTCGATTCCATCCTATGCTACTCTACCATACCCTGCACTAAGGTAACCTACCCTGACCTATGCTGTTCTATTCTATTTCCTTCTATTTTCTCTGTTCCACCGTATGCTTCCCTACCCTATGCTACCCCACCGTACCATACTCTACTACTTAGGGTTACTCAATAAGGGTCCTAATTAAGGGGAGTAGTTCGGGCAAGGGTACTCCTTAAGGCAAGTGTACTAATTCAGGCTACTAGTTAAGGACAGGGTACTAGTTATGCAAGGGCACTAGTTAAGGCCAGGCTACTAGTTAAGGCATGGGTACTTGTTGAGGGTACTGGTTAAGGCAAGGGTACCAGTTCAGGCTACTTGTTAAGGACATACTACTAGTGAAGGCAAGGGTACTAGTGAAGACTACTAGTTAAGCCAAGGGTACTTGTTAGGACTACTAGTTAAGGCAAGGGTACTAGATTAGGCTGAGAGTTCAGGCAAGGGTACTCGTTCAGATTACTGACTTAGGGTACTATTCAAGACTAGTTGTCTAGGCTACTGCTCTATGCCACTAGTCTAGCTGACTAGTCCAGCTTACTAGTCTAGGCTTCTACTCTAGCCTTCTCTTGTCTACTCTAATGTAGTCTACTTGCATCTACCCTAGTCTTCCTATCATAAACTACCCTACCCTAACCTATTCTAATCGATTCCATTTGATTCGATTCAAAGCATTTTGATGCGACCGGACACCATCACGCTTGAGTCGGCTCGAGTCCGCAACATCAGCTCGATTCAGCTCGATTTGGCTCGAATCGCTTCAATTCAGCTCATTTCCACTCGGTTCAGCCTTATTCGGCCCTATTTGGCTTGACTCGACTCTTTTCTACTCTATTTGTCTCTTTTCGACTCCATTTGACTCCACTCTTCTCCATTCTATGCAATTCTACTCTATTCTGTTCTACTCTACCCTACGATACTCTATTCGATTGGATGCGATTCGAAGCAATTTGGTGTGATTCATCTCGTTTTGTTTCCATTTGACTCGATTCGGCCAGAATTGGCTCTATTCAGGTATATCCTGCACTCTTTGACTCTATTTGACTCAATTCTACTCTGCTCTACTCTTGTCTGCTTTACTCTCTCTACTCTACCCTACTGTACTATATTCTATTCTGTACTATTCTGTTCTATTCTACCCACCCGCCCCTACCCTACCCTTCCTTAATCTATTTGATTAGTTTCGATGTGACGTATTTCCACGCGATTTGACGCGATTAGGCTTGAATCAGCTCGATTCAGTTCGAATCGGCTCTATTCGGCTCGACTTGGCTCCATTTCACTCCATTCGGCTCGATTAGGCTCGAATTCCATCGATTCTGCTGGATTCTGCTCAATTAGGCCTTATTTGGGCCTATTCGGCCCTATTCTGCTCTATTCGACTCTTTTGTACTCTATTCATATCTATCCGTCTCTATTGGACTCCGTTCAACTCCATTCCTCACTATTTTCCTCTCTTCTATTCTACCCTTCCCTACCCTAATCTCTTCTAATCGATTCGATTTGATTTGACGCGATTCGAAGCAACCGGACGTGATTCGTCTCGTTTTGTCTCCACTCGGCTCAATTCGGCTATGTTCTCTCTCTTTAACTCTATTCTATTCTGTTGTATTCTTTCTGTTCTGTTCTATTCTCTCCTATTCTGTTGTACTCTATTCTATTCTACCCTACCCGACCCAACGGCACCCCACCCGAACCTACCCTACTTTAATCTATTGGATTCAATTCGATTCCGTGCAAAGCGATTTGATAGGACTTGACTGGATTCGGCAAATCTGAAGGGATTTGATGAGATTCCATGCGACTCGACGTGATTCAGTAGGATTCTCTGAGGTTTGACGCAATTCGAAGTTATTCGACGTGATTCGATGGGATTCGACACGATATGAAGCGATTTGACCTTGTTTGATTCAAAACGATGTGACTCGACTCGATTCGACCTGATTCGATTCGACGCTGTTCGGTGACAGTCAGTGCGATTCTGCTTGATTCCGCTCGATTAGGTGTGATTCGGCAGTATACAGCTCTTTTCGGCTGTATTCAGCTCCATTCGTCTCTATTCAGCTTATTCGGCTCTATTCGACTGTATTCGACTCTACTCTTTTCCACTCTATTCTACTCGATTCTATTCCTTCTATTCTGTTCTAATCTCTTCTATTCCACTCTACTCTGTTCTGTTCTCCCCTCCCCTCCCCTCCCCTTCTCTAATCTATACGTCTCGATTGGATTTGACGCGTTGAACGCGATTCGAGGCGATGAAGCTTGAATCGGCTCTATTCGGCTCGATTTGGCTCTATTCGGCTCAGTTAGGCTCCATTCAGCTTGTTTTGGCTTGAATCGCTTCGAATCTGCTCGATTTGGCCTTCTTCGGCCCTATTCTGCTCTATTCGACTCTTTTCTACTCTATTCGTTTCTATTTGACTCCATTCTACTCCATTCTATTCATTCCACACTATTCTACTCTATTCTGCTCTACCCTACCCAACACCACTCTAATTTACTCTACTTGCTTCTACACGATTCCTCTCATTTTGTCTGCATTTGGCTCTATTCAGCTCTATTCTACTCTTCTCTACTCTATTGTATTGTTTCTACTCTGTTCTGTACGATTCTACTCTATTCTACCCTACCCTGTGCTACCCAACTCTAAGGTATTGTAATCCACTTGATTGGATTTGATTCAACCCATTTCGACGTGATTCGGCTCGATTTGGCTCTGTTCAAATCTATTCTACTCTACTCTATTCTACTCTCGCCTACTCTTTTCTGTATTCGTTCTGTGTTGTTCTGTTCTATTTTGTTGTGTTCTGTTCTGTTTTATTCTATTCTACTCTATTCTACCCTACTCTAGCCTACCCGAACCTCCCCTACTCTAGTCTATTCGATTGAATTCGAGAAATTTTGACGCGACTAGGGGCCGAATCGGTGTGATTCATGTCCATTCGGCTCCATTTGTCTCGAATAGTGTCGATTCAGCTCGATTAGGCTCGATTTGGCTCCATTAGGCTCGATTCACTGGATTCGGCTCGATTTCGCTCAATTCAGCTCGATTTCGCCCTCTTTGGCCCTCTTCGGCTCTCTTCAGCTCTTTTCTACTCTACTCGATTCCATTGCACACCATTCTACTCCATTCTACGCTCTTCTACTATACCCTACTGTAATTGATTCGATGGGATTCGACGCCAGTCGACGCGATTTGTCTCGTTTCGTCTCCATTCAGCTTGATTCGACTCTGTTCTACTCTACTCTATTCTACTCTACACTATTCTGCTCTGCTCTACCCTTTTCTACTATATTCTAATGTATCTTTTCCATTCTCTTCTACTGTGTTCAAGTCTACTCTATTCCATCCTACCCTAATCTAATCTATTCTACTGGATTCGATTCCATGCATCTCGATGCGATTCAGCTCAAATCGGCTCCTTTCCACTCCATTCATCCCCAATCGGCTCAAATCGGTTCGGTTCAGCTCTAATCGGCTCCAGTCAGCTCGAATAGGCTCTATTCAGCTCTATTCGGCTCTATTAGACTCTACTTAACTCTATTATCTCTTTTCGACTCCACTCGACTCCATGCTACACCATTCTACTCCATCCTAAACTATTCTCTACTGTATTGTATTGTACTCTACCCTACTGTAGTCTATTCTATTTGATTGGATTGGAATTGATCAGATTCAATGCAATTCGACGGGATTCGACGCGATACGGCACGATTCCACGGGATTCGGCGTGATTTGTCTTGGTTTCTATCCATTTAGCTCTTTTGGGCTCTATTTGGCTCTATTCGGCAATGTTCGACTCTACTCTACTCTTCTATACTCTGCTCGTCCCGACCCTATTCTTTCAGTTCAGTTCTCTTCTGTTCTGTTCTACTGCACTCTATTCTACCCTACCCTACCCTAACTTAGCCTAGTGTAATCTGTTCTATGCTATTCGACACACTTGAATGGGATTCGACCTGATTCGGGTCATATCGGCTCGATTCATCTCCTTTCTGCTCCATTAAACTCGATTCGGTTCTATTCGGCTCTTTTCCACTCTATTCGGCTCTTTTTGGCAGTATTCGACTCTATTTGACTCTAGTCTACTCGATTCTTTCTGTTCTGTTCTATTCTACTCTATTCTATTCTTCTCTACCCTACCGTAGCCTTACCTTCCCCACACTAATCTATTTGATTCGATTCGACACGTTTCAGACGACTCGACATGATTCATCTCGATTCACCTTGAATTTGGTCAATTCGGCTGTATTCAGCTCTGTTTGGCTCTTTTCGGCTCTCTTCAACTCAATTTGACTCTATTCTACTGGACCCGACTCTACTTAATTCTATTCTCTTCTTTCTATTGTGTTCTGTTGTGTTGTAGTCTAGCCTCTCCTGCCGTACCCTCCTCTACTCTAATCTATTCGATTCAACGCATTTTGACGCGATTCCATGTGATTAGGCTTGAATCGGCTCGATTTAGCTCTATTTGGCTTGAATTGGGTCAATTCGTCTCGATTCTGCTCAATTCAGCATAATTAGGCTCGAGTGAACCTTATTCAGCCCTGTTCAGCTCTACTCAACCCTTTCTACTTTATTTGTCTCTATTTGGCTCCATTCAACTCCCTTCCACACCATTCTACTCTTTTCTACTCTATTCTATTCTGTTCTACCCTACCCTACTCTAATCTATTCTAATCGATTCGATTCATCACGATTTGTCTCCTTTCCTCTCCATTCGAATCGATTCGGCTTGAATTGGATCTATTCATCTATATTCTGCACTACCCGACTCTGACTATTCCACTCTACTCAACTCTACTCCATTCTACTCTTGGTATTCTCTTCTGTTCTACTCTATTCTATTCTTCTGTGCCCTTCCCTACTGAATCCCAGTCTAACCTACACTACTCCAATCTATTCAATTTAATTCGATTCCATTCAGTTTGACACCATTCGACCCGATTTGAGACAATTCGATGGGATTCGGTGAGATTCCGCGAGATTTGATGCGTTTTGGTGGGATTTGATGGAATTCGACGAGATCCGATGCAATAGGATGCAATTAAGTGTGTTTTGGCTTGATTTTGCTGGGTTCAGTTTGTCTCTATTTGGCTCATTTCAGCTCCACTAGGCTCCATTCATCCCGAATCTGGTCGACTCGACTCGATTCGGCTCATTTTGGTCATATGTGGTCCTATTCAGCGTTATTCGGCTCTATTCAACTCTTTTCTACTCTATTCATCTCTGTTTGAATCCATTTGACTCCATTCCACACTATTCTATTCCATTCTACACTACTGTATTCTACAAAACCCTCCCCCACCCTAGCCTATCCTAATCTAGTCTGCTCTTTTCTAGTCTCCTTTTCTATTTTCTCGATTCCATCCTATGCTACTCTACCATACCCTGCACTAAGCTAACCTACCCTGACCTATGCTGTTCTATTCTATTTCCTTCTATTTTCTCTGTTCCACCGTATGCTTCCCTACCCTATGCTACCCCACCGTACCATACTCTACTACTTAGGGTTACTCAATAAGGGTCCTAATTAAGGGGAGTAGTTCGGGCAAGGGTACTCCTTAAGGCAAGTGTACTAATTCAGGCTACTAGTTAAGGACAGGGTACTAGTTATGCAAGGGCACTAGTTAAGGCCAGGCTACTAGTTAAGGCATGGGTACTTGTTGAGGGTACTGGTTAAGGCAAGGGTACCAGTTCAGGCTACTTGTTAAGGACATACTACTAGTGAAGGCAAGGGTACTAGTGAAGACTACTAGTTAAGCCAAGGGTACTTGTTAGGACTACTAGTTAAGGCAAGGGTACTAGATTAGGCTGAGAGTTCAGGCAAGGGTACTCGTTCAGATTACTGACTTAGGGTACTATTCAAGACTAGTTGTCTAGGCTACTGCTCTATGCCACTAGTCTAGCTGACTAGTCCAGCTTACTAGTCTAGGCTTCTACTCTAGCCTTCTCTTGTCTACTCTAATGTAGTCTACTTGCATCTACCCTAGTCTTCCTATCATAAACTACCCTACCCTAACCTATTCTAATCGATTCCATTTGATTCGATTCAAAGCATTTCGATGCGACCGGACACCATCACGCTTGAGTCGGCTCGAGTCCGCAACATCAGCTCGATTCAGCTCGATTTGGCTCGAATCGCTTCAATTCAGCTCATTTCCACTCGGTTCAGCCTTATTCGGCCCTATTTGGCTTGACTCGACTCTTTTCTACTCTATTTGTCTCTTTTCGACTCCATTTGACTCCACTCTTCTCCATTCTATGCAATTCTACTCTATTCTGTTCTACTCTACCCTACGATACTCTATTCGATTGGATGCGATTCGAAGCAATTTGGTGTGATTCATCTCGTTTTGTTTCCATTTGACTCGATTCGGCCAGAATTGGCTCTATTCAGGTATATCCTGCACTCTTTGACTCTATTTGACTCAATTCTACTCTGCTCTACTCTTGTCTGCTTTACTCTCTCTACTCTACCCTACTGTACTATATTCTATTCTGTACTATTCTGTTCTATTCTACCCACCCGCCCCTACCCTACCCTTCCTTAATCTATTTGATTAGTTTCGATGTGACGTATTTCCACGCGATTTGACGCGATTAGGCTTGAATCAGCTCGATTCAGTTCGAATCGGCTCTATTCGGCTCGACTTGGCTCCATTTCACTCCATTTGGCTCGATTAGGCTCGAATTCCATCGATTCTGCTGGATTCTGCTCAATTAGGCCTTATTTGGGCCTATTCGGCCCTATTCTGCTCTATTCGACTCTTTTGTACTCTATTCATATCTATCCGTCTCTATTGGACTCCGTTCAACTCCATTCCTCACTATTTTCCTCTCTTCTATTCTACCCTTCCCTACCCTAATCTCTTCTAATCGATTCGATTTGATTTGACGCGATTCGAAGCAACCGGACGTGATTCGTCTCGTTTTGTCTCCACTCGGCTCAATTCGGCTATGTTCTCTGTCTTTGACTCTATTCTATTCTGTTGTATTCTTTCTGTTCTGTTCTATTCTCTCCTATTCTGTTGTACTCTATTCTATTCTACCCTACCCGACCCAACGGCACCCCACCCGAACCTACCCTACTTTAATCTATTGGATTCAATTCGATTCCGTGCAAAGCGATTTGATAGGACTTGACTGGATTCGGCAAATCTGAAGGGATTTGATGAGATTCCATGCGACTCGACGTGATTCAGTAGGATTCTCTGAGGTTTGACGCAATTCGAAGTTATTCGACGTGATTCGATGGGATTCGACACGATATGAAGCGATTTGACCTTGTTTGATTCAAAACGATGTGACTCGACTCGATTCGACCTGATTCGATTCGACGCTGTTCGGTGACAGTCAGTGCGATTCTGCTTGATTCCGCTCGATTAGGTGTGATTCGGCAGTATACAGCTCTTTTCGGCTGTATTCAGCTCCATTCGTCTCTATTCAGCTTATTCGGCTCTATTCGACTGTATTCGACTCTACTCTTTTCCACTCTATTCTACTCGATTCTATTCCTTCTATTCTGTTCTAATCTCTTCTATTCCACTCTACTCTGTTCTGTTCTCCCCTCCCCTCCCCTCCCCTTCTCTAATCTATACGTCTCGATTGGATTTGACGCGTTGAACGCGATTCGAGGCGATGAAGCTTGAATCGGCTCTATTCGGCTCGATTTGGCTCTATTCGGCTCAGTTAGGCTCCATTCAGCTTGTTTTGGCTTGAATCGCTTCGAATCTGCTCGATTTGGCCTTCTTCGGCCCTATTCTGCTCTATTCGACTCTTTTCTACTCTATTCGTTTCTATTTGACTCCATTCTACTCCATTCTATTCATTCCACACTATTCTACACTATTCTACTCTATTCTGCTCTACCCTACCCAACACCACTCTAATTTACTCTACTTGCTTCTACACGATTCCTCTCATTTTGTCTGCATTTGGCTCTATTCAGCTCTATTCTACTCTTCTCTACTCTATTGTATTGTTTCTACTCTGTTCTGTACGATTCTACTCTATTCTACCCTACCCTGTGCTACCCAACTCTAAGGTATTGTAATCCACTTGATTGGATTTGATTCAACCCATTTCGACGTGATTCGGCTCGATTTGGCTCTGTTCAAATCTATTCTACTCTACTCTATTCCCCTCTATTCTACTCTCGCCTACTCTTTTCTGTATTCGTTCTGTGTTGTTCTGTTCTATTTTGTTGTGTTCTGTTCTGTTTTATTCTATTCTACTCTATTCTACCCTACTCTAGCCTACCCGAACCTCCCCTACTCTAGTCTATTCGATTGAATTCGAGAAATTTTGACGCGACTAGGGGCCGAATCGGTGTGATTCATGTCCATTCGGCTCCATTTGTCTCGAATAGTGTCGATTCAGCTCGATTAGGCTCGATTTGGCTCCATTAGGCTCGATTCACTGGATTCGGCTCGATTTCGCTCAATTCAGCTCGATTTCGCCCTCTTTGGCCCTATTCGGCTCTCTTCAGCTCTTTTCTACTCTACTCGATTCCATTGCACACCATTCTACTCCATTCTACGCTCTTCTACTATACCCTACTGTAATTGATTCGATGGGATTCGACGCCAGTCGACGCGATTTGTCTCGTTTCGTCTCCATTCAGCTTGATTCGACTCTGTTCTACTCTACTCTATTCTACTCTACACTATTCTGCTCTGCTCTACCCTTTTCTACTATATTCTAATGTATCTTTTCCATTCTCTTCTACTGTGTTCAAGTCTACTCTATTCCATCCTACCCTAATCTAATCTATTCTACTGGATTCGATTCCACGCATCTCGATGCGATTCAGCTCAAATCGGCTCCTTTCCACTCCATTCATCCCCAATCGGCTCAAATCGGTTCGGTTCAGCTCTAATCGGCTCCAGTCAGCTCGAATAGGCTCTATTCAGCTCTATTCGGCTCTATTAGACTCTACTCAACTCTATTATCTCTTTTCGACTCCACTCGACTCCATGCTACACCATTCTACTCCATCCTAAACTATTCTCTACTGTATTGTATTGTACTCTACCCTACTGTAGTCTATTCTATTTGATTGGATTGGAATTGATCAGATTCAATGCAATTCGACGGGATTCGACGCGATACGGCACGATTCCACGGGATTCGGCGTGATTTGTCTTGGTTTCTATCCATTTAGCTCTTTTGGGCTCTATTTGGCTCTATTCGGCAATGTTCGACTCTACGCTACTCTTCTATACTCTGCTCGTCTCGACCCTATTCTTTCAGTTCAGTTCTCTTCTGTTCTGTTCTACTGCACTCTATTCTACCCTACCCTACCCTAACTTAGCCTAGTGTAATCTGTTCTATGCTATTCGACACACTTGAATGGGATTCGACCTGATTCGGGTCATATCGGCTCGATTCATCTCCTTTCTGCTCCATTAAACTCGATTCGGTTCTATTCGGCTCTTTTCCACTCTATTCGGCTCTTTTTGGCAGTATTCGACTCTATTTGACTCTAGTCTACTCGATTCTTTCTGTTCTGTTCTATTCTACTCTATTGTATTCTTCTCTACCCTACCGTAGCCTTACCTTCCCCACACTAATCTATTTGATTCGATTCGACACGTTTCAGACGACTCGACATGATTCATCTCGATTCACCTTGAATTTGGTCAATTCGGCTGTATTCAGCTCTGTTTGGCTCTTTTCGGCTCTCTTCAACTCAATTTGACTCTATTCTACTGGACCCGACTCTACTTAATTCTATTCTCTTCTTTCTATTGTGTTCTGTTGTGTTGTAGTCTAGCCTCTCCTGCCGTACCCTCCTCTACTCTAATCTATTCGATTCAACGCATTTTGACGCGATTCCATGTGATTAGGCTTGAATCGGCTCGATTTAGCTCTATTGGCTTGAATTGGGTCAATTCGTCTCGATTCTGCTCAATTCAGCATAATTAGGCTCGAGTGAACCTTATTCAGCCCTGTTCAGCTCTACTCAACCCTTTCTACTTTATTTGTCTCTATTTGGCTCCATTCAACTCCCTTCCACACCATTCTACTCTTTTCTACTCTATTCTATTCTGTTCTACCCTACCCTACTCTAATCTATTCTAATCGATTCGATTCATCACGATTTGTCTCCTTTCCTCTCCATTCGAATCGATTCGGCTTGAATTGGATCTATTCATCTATATTCTGCACTACCCGACTCTGACTATTCCACTCTACTCAACTCTACTCCATTCTACTCTTGGTATTCTCTTCTGTTCTACTCTATTCTATTCTTCTGTGCCCTTCCCTACTGAATCCCAGTCTAACCTACACTACTCCAATCTATTCAATTTAATTCGATTCCATTCAGTTTGACACCATTCGACCCGATTTGAGACAATTCGATGGGATTCGGTGAGATTCCGCGAGATTTGATGCGTTTTGGTGGGATTTGATGGAATTCGACGAGATCCGATGCAATAGGATGCAATTAAGTGTGTTTTGGCTTGATTTTGCTGGGTTCAGTTTGTCTCTATTTGGCTCATTTCAGCTCCACTAGGCTCCATTCATCCCGAATCTGGTCGACTCGACTCGATTCGGCTCATTTTGGTCATATGTGGTCCTATTCAGCGTTATTCGGCTCTATTCAACTCTTTTCTACTCTATTCATCTCTGTTTGAATCCATTTGACTCCATTCCACACCATTCTATTCCATTCTACACTACTGTATTCTACAAAAACCCTCCCCCACCCTAGCCTATCCTAATCTAGTCTGCTCTTTTCTAGTCTCCTTTTCTATTTTCTCGATTCCATCCTATGCTACTCTACCATACCCTGCACTAAGCTAACCTACCCTGACCTATGCTGTTCTATTCTATTTCCTTCTATTTTCTCTGTTCCACCGTATGCTTCCCTACCCTATGCTACCCCACCGTACCATACTCTACTACTTAGGGTTACTCAATAAGGGTCCTAATTAAGGGGAGTAGTTCGGGCAAGGGTACTCCTTAAGGCAAGTGTACTAATTCAGGCTACTAGTTAAGGACAGGGTACTAGTTATGCAAGGGCACTAGTTAAGGCCAGGCTACTAGTTAAGGCATGGGTACTTGTTGAGGGTACTGGTTAAGGCAAGGGTACCAGTTCAGGCTACTTGTTAAGGACATACTACTAGTGAAGGCAAGGGTACTAGTGAAGACTACTAGTTAAGCCAAGGGTACTTGTTAGGACTACTAGTTAAGGCAAGGGTACTAGATTAGGCTGAGAGTTCAGGCAAGGGTACTCGTTCAGATTACTGACTTAGGGTACTATTCAAGACTAGTTGTCTAGGCTACTGCTCTATGCCACTAGTCTAGCTGACTAGTCCAGCTTACTAGTCTAGGCTTCTACTCTAGCCTTCTCTTGTCTACTCTAATGTAGTCTACTTGCATCTACCCTAGTCTTCCTATCATAAACTACCCTACCCTAACCTATTCTAATCGATTCCATTTGATTCGATTCAAAGCATTTCGATGCGACCGGACACCATCACGCTTGAGTCGGCTCGAGTCCGCAACATCAGCTCGATTCAGCTCGATTTGGCTCGAATCGCTTCAATTCAGCTCATTTCCACTCGGTTCAGCCTTATTCGGCCCTATTTGGCTTGACTCGACTCTTTTCTACTCTATTTGTCTCTTTTCGACTCCATTTGACTCCACTCTTCTCCATTCTATGCAATTCTACTCTATTCTGTTCTACTCTACCCTACGATACTCTATTCGATTGGATGCGATTCGAAGCAATTTGGTGTGATTCATCTCGTTTTGTTTCCATTTGACTCGATTCGGCCAGAATTGGCTCTATTCAGGTATATCCTGCACTCTTTGACTCTATTTGACTCAATTCTACTCTGCTCTACTCTTGTCTGCTTTACTCTCTCTACTCTACCCTACTGTACTATATTCTATTCTGTACTATTCTGTTCTATTCTACCCACCCGCCCCTACCCTACCCTTCCTTAATCTATTTGATTAGTTTCGATGTGACGTATTTCCACGCGATTTGACGCGATTAGGCTTGAATCAGCTCGATTCAGTTCGAATCGGCTCTATTCGGCTCGACTTGGCTCCATTTCACTCCATTCGGCTCGATTAGGCTGGAATTCCATCGATTCTGCTGGATTCTGCTCAATTAGGCCTTATTTGGGCCTATTCGGCCCTATTCTGCTCTATTCGACTCTTTTGTACTCTATTCATATCTATCCGTCTCTATTGGACTCCGTTCAACTCCATTCCTCACTATTTTCCTCTCTTCTATTCTACCCTTCCCTACCCTAATCTCTTCTAATCGATTCGATTTGATTTGACGCGATTCGAAGCAACCGGACGTGATTCGTCTCGTTTTGTCTCCACTCGGCTCAATTCGGCTATGTTCTCTCTCTTTGACTCTATTCTATTCTGTTGTATTCTTTCTGTTCTGTTCTATTCTCTCCTATTCTGTTGTACTCTATTCTATTCTACCCTACCCGACCCAACGGCACCCCACCCGAACCTACCCTACTTTAATCTATTGGATTCAATTCGATTCCGTGCAAAGCGATTTGATAGGACTTGACTGGATTCGGCAAATCTGAAGGGATTTGATGAGATTCCATGCGACTCGACGTGATTCAGTAGGATTCTCTGAGGTTTGACGCAATTCGAAGTTATTCGACGTGATTCGATGGGATTCGACACGATATGAAGCGATTTGACCTTGTTTGATTCAAAACGATGTGACTCGACTCGATTCGACCTGATTCGATTCGACGCTGTTCGGTGACAGTCAGTGCGATTCTGCTTGATTCCGCTCGATTAGGTGTGATTCGGCAGTATACAGCTCTTTTCGGCTGTATTCAGCTCCATTCGTCTCTATTCAGCTTATTCGGCTCTATTCGACTGTATTCGACTCTACTCTTTTCCACTCTATTCTACTCGATTCTATTCCTTCTATTCTGTTCTAATCTCTTCTATTCCACTCTACTCTGTTCTGTTCTCCCCTCCCCTCCCCTCCCCTTCTCTAATCTATACGTCTCGATTGGATTTGACGCGTTGAACGCGATTCGAGGCGATGAAGCTTGAATCGGCTCTATTCGGCTCGATTTGGCTCTATTCGGCTCAGTTAGGCTCCATTCAGCTTGTTTTGGCTTGAATCGCTTCGAATCTGCTCGATTTGGCCTTCTTCGGCCCTATTCTGCTCTATTCGACTCTTTTCTACTCTATTCGTTTCTATTTGACTCCATTCTACTCCATTCTATTCATTCCACACTATTCTACACTATTCTACTCTATTCTGCTCTACCCTACCCAACACCACTCTAATTTACTCTACTTGCTTCTACACGATTCCTCTCATTTTGTCTGCATTTGGCTCTATTCAGCTCTATTCTACTCTTCTCTACTCTATTGTATTGTTTCTACTCTGTTCTGTACGATTCTACTCTATTCTACCCTACCCTGTGCTACCCAACTCTAAGGTATTGTAATCCACTTGATTGGATTTGATTCAACCCATTTCGACGTGATTCGGCTCGATTTGGCTCTGTTCAAATCTATTCTACTCTACTCTATTCCCCTCTATTCTACTCTCGCCTACTCTTTTCTGTATTCATTCTGTGTTGTTCTGTTCTATTTTGTTGTGTTCTGTTCTGTTTTATTCTATTCTACTCTATTCTACCCTACTCTAGCCTACCCGAACCTCCCCTACTCTAGTCTATTCAATTGAATTCGAGAAATTTTGACGCGACTAGGGGCCGAATCGGTGTGATTCATGTCCATTCGGCTCCATTTGTCTCGAATAGTGTCGATTCAGCTCGATTAGGCTCGATTTGGCTCCATTAGGCTCGATTCACTGGATTCGGCTCGATTTCGCTCAATTCAGCTCGATTTGGCCCTCTTTGGCCCTATTCGGCTCTCTTCAGCTCTTTTCTACTCTACTCGATTCCATTGCACACCATTCTACTCCATTCTACGCTCTTCTACTATACCCTACTGTAATTGATTCGATGGGATTCGACGCCAGTCGACGCGATTTGTCTCGTTTCGTCTCCATTCAGCTTGATTCGACTCTGTTCTACTCTACTCTATTCTACTCTACACTATTCTGCTCTGCTCTACCCTTTTCTACTATATTCTAATGTATCTTTTCCATTCTCTTCTACTGTGTTCAAGTCTACTCTATTCCATCCTACTCTAATCTAATCTATTCTACTGGATTCGATTCCACGCATCTCGATGCGATTCAGCTCAAATCGGCTCCTTTCCACTCCATTCATCCCCAATCGGCTCAAATCGGTTCGGTTCAGCTCTAATCGGCTCCAGTCAGCTCGAATAGGCTCTATTCAGCTCTATTCGGCTCTATTAGACTCTACTCAACTCTATTATCTCTTTTCGACTCCACTCGACTCCATGCTACACCATTCTACTCCATCCTAAACTATTCTCTACTGTATTGTATTGTACTCTACCCTACTGTAGTCTATTCTATTTGATTGGATTGGAATTGATCAGATTCAATGCAATTCGACGGGATTCGACGCGATACGGCACGATTCCACGGGATTCGGCGTGATTTGTCTTGGTTTCTATCCATTTAGCTCTTTTGGGCTCTATTTGGCTCTATTCGGCAATGTTCGACTCTACGCTACTCTTCTATACTCTGCTCGTCTCGACCCTATTCTTTCAGTTCAGTTCTCTTCTGTTCTGTTCTACTGCACTCTATTCTACCCTACCCTACCCTAACTTAGCCTAGTGTAATCTGTTCTATGCTATTCGACACACTTGAATGGGATTCGACCTGATTCGGGTCATATCGGCTCGATTCATCTCCTTTCTGCTCCATTAAACTCGATTCGGTTCTATTCGGCTCTTTTCCACTCTATTCGGCTCTTTTTGGCAGTATTCGACTCTATTTGACTCTAGTCTACTCGATTCTTTCTGTTCTGTTCTATTCTACTCTATTCTATTCTTCTCTACCCTACCGTAGCCTTACCTTCCCCACACTAATCTATTTGATTCGATTCGACACGTTTCAGACGACTCGACATGATTCATCTCGATTCACCTTGAATTTGGTCAATTCGGCTGTATTCAGCTCTGTTTGGCTCTTTTCGGCTCTCTTCAACTCAATTTGACTCTATTCTACTGGACCCGACTCTACTTAATTCTATTCTCTTCTTTCTATTGTGTTCTGTTGTGTTGTAGTCTAGCCTCTCCTGCCGTACCCTCCTCTACTCTAATCTATTCGATTCAACGCATTTCGACGCGATTCCATGTGATTAGGCTTGAATCGGCTCGATTTAGCTCTATTTGGCTTGAATTGGGTCAATTCGTCTCGATTCTGCTCAATTCAGCATAATTAGGCTCGAGTGAACCTTATTCAGCCCTGTTCAGCTCTACTCAACCCTTTCTACTTTATTTGTCTCTATTTGGCTCCATTCAACTCCCTTCCACACCATTCTACTCTTTTCTACTCTATTCTATTCTGTTCTACCCTACCCTACTCTAATCTATTCTAATCGATTCGATTCATCACGATTTGTCTCCTTTCCTCTCCATTCGAATCGATTCGGCTTGAATTGGATCTATTCATCTATATTCTGCACTACCCGACTCTGACTATTCCACTCTACTCAACTCTACTCCATTCTACTCTTGGTATTCTCTTCTGTTCTACTCTATTCTATTCTTCTGTGCCCTTCCCTACTGAATCCCAGTCTAACCTACACTACTCCAATCTATTCAATTTAATTCGATTCCATTCAGTTTGACACCATTCGACCCGATTTGAGACAATTCGATGGGATTCGGTGAGATTCCGCGAGATTTGATGCGTTTTGGTGGGATTTGATGGAATTCGACGAGATCCGATGCAATAGGATGCAATTAAGTGTGTTTTGGCTTGATTTTGCTGGGTTCAGTTTGTCTCTATTTGGCTCATTTCAGCTCCACTAGGCTCCATTCATCCCGAATCTGGTCGACTCGACTCGATTCGGCTCATTTTGGTCATATGTGGTCCTATTCAGCGTTATTCGGCTCTATTCAACTCTTTTCTACTCTATTCATCTCTGTTTGAATCCATTTGACTCCATTCCACACCATTCTATTCCATTCTACACTACTGTATTCTACAAAACCCTCCCCCACCCTAGCCTATCCTAATCTAGTCTGCTCTTTTCTAGTCTCCTTTTCTATTTTCTCGATTCCATCCTATGCTACTCTACCATACCCTGCACTAAGCTAACCTACCCTGACCTATGCTGTTCTATTCTATTTCCTTCTATTTTCTCTGTTCCACCGTATGCTTCCCTACCCTATGCTACCCCACCGTACCATACTCTACTACTTAGGGTTACTCAATAAGGGTCCTAATTAAGGGGAGTAGTTCGGGCAAGGGTACTCCTTAAGGCAAGTGTACTAGTTCAGGCTACTAGTTAAGGCCAGGCTACTAGTTAAGGCATGGGTACTTGTTGAGGGTACTGGTTAAGGCAAGGGTACCAGTTCAGGCTACTTGTTAAGGACATACTACTAGTGAAGGCAAGGGTACTAGTGAAGACTACTAGTTAAGCCAAGGGTACTTGTTAGGACTACTAGTTAAGGCAAGGGTACTAGATTAGGCTAAGAGTTCAGGCAGGGGTACTCGTTCAGATTACTGACTTAGGGTACTATTCAAGACTAGTTGTCTAGGCTACTGCTCTATGCCACTAGTCTAGCTGACTAGTCCAGCTTACTAGTCTAGGCTTCTACTCTAGCCTTCTCTTGTCTACTCTAATGTAGTCTACTTGCATCTACCCTAGTCTTCCTATCATAAACTACCCTACCCTAACCTATTCTAATCGATTCCATTTGATTCGATTCAAAGCATTTCGATGCGACCGGACACCATCACGCTTGAGTCGGCTCGAGTCCGCAACATCAGCTCGATTCAGCTCGATTTGGCTCGAATCGCTTCAATTCAGCTCATTTCCACTCGGTTCAGCCTTATTCGGCCCTATTTGGCTTGACTCGACTCTTTTCTACTCTATTTGTCTCTTTTCGACTCCATTTGACTCCACTCTTCTCCATTCTATGCAATTCTACTCTATTCTGTTCTACTCTACCCTACGATACTCTATTCGATTGGATGCGATTCGAAGCAATTTGGTGTGATTCATCTCGTTTTGTTTCCATTTGACTCGATTCGGCCAGAATTGGCTCTATTCAGGTATATCCTGCACTCTTTGACTCTATTTGACTCAATTCTACTCTGCTCTACTCTTGTCTGCTTTACTCTCTCTACTCTACCCTACTGTACTATATTCTATTCTGTACTATTCTGTTCTATTCTACCCACCCGCCCCTACCCTACCCTTCCTTAATCTATTTGATTAGTTTCGATGTGACGTATTTCCACGCGATTTGACGCGATTAGGCTTGAATCAGCTCGATTCAGTTCGAATCGGCTCTATTCGGCTCGACTTGGCTCCATTTCACTCCATTCGGCTCGATTAGGCTGGAATTCCATCGATTCTGCTGGATTCTGCTCAATTAGGCCTTATTTGGTCCTATTCGGCCCTATTCTGCTCTATTCGACTCTTTTGTACTCTATTCATATCTATCCGTCTCTATTGGACTCCGTTCAACTCCATTCCTCACTATTTTCCTCTCTTCTATTCTACCCTTCCCTACCCTAATCTCTTCTAATCGATTCGATTTGATTTGACGCGATTCGAAGCAACCGGACGTGATTCGTCTCGTTTTGTCTCCACTCGGCTCTATTCGGCTATGTTCTCTGTCTTTGACTCTATTCTATTCTGTTGTATTCTTTCTGTTCTGTTCTATTCTCTCCTATTCTGTTGTACTCTATTCTATTCTACCCTACCCGACCCAACGGCACCCCACCCGAACCTACCCTACTTTAATCTATTGGATTCAATTCGATTCCGTGCAAAGCGATTTGATAGGACTTGACTGGATTCGGCAAATCTGAAGGGATTTGATGAGATTCCATGCGACTCGACGTGATTCAGTAGGATTCTCTGAGGTTTGACGCAATTCGAAGTTATTCGACGTGATTCGATGGGATTCGACACGATATGAAGCGATTTGACCTTGTTTGATTCAAAACGATGTGACTCGACTCGATTTGACCTGATTCGATTCGACGCTGTTCGGTGACAGTCAGTGCGATTCTGCTTGATTCCGCTCGATTAGGTGTGATTCGGCAGTATACAGCTCTTTTCGGCTGTATTCAGCTCCATTCGTCTCTATTCAGCTTATTCGGCTCTATTTGACTGTATTCGACTCTACTCTTTTCCACTCTATTCTACTCGATTCTATTCCTTCTATTCTGTTCTAATCTCTTCTATTCCACTCTACTCTGTTCTATTCTACCCTCCCCTCCCCTCCCCTTCTCTAATCTATACGTCTCGATTGGATTTGACGCGTTGAACGCGATTCGAGGCGATGAAGCCTGAATCGGCTCGATTCGGCTCGATTTGGCTCTATTCGGCTCAGTTAGGCTCCATTCAGCTTGTTTTGGCTTGAATCGCTTCGAATCTGCTCGATTTGGCCTTCTTCGGCCCTATTCTGCTCCATTCGACTCTTTTCTACTCTATTCGTTTCTATTTGACTCCATTCTACTCCATTCTATTCATTCCACACTATTCTACACTATTCTACTCTATTCTGCTCTACCCTACCCAACACCACTCTAATTTACTCTACTTGCTTCTACACGATTCCTCTCATTTTGTCTGCATTTGGCTCTATTCAGCTCTATTCTACTCTTCTCTACTCTATTGTATTGTTTCTACTCTGTTCTGTACGATTCTACTCTATTCTACCCTACCCTGTGCTACCCAACTCTAAGGTATTGTAATCCACTTGATTGGATTTGATTCAACCCATTTCGACATGATTCGGCTCGATTTGGCTCTGTTCAAATCTATTCTACTCTACTCTATTCCCCTCTATTCTACTCTAGCCTACTCTTTTCTGTATTCGTTCTGTGTTGTTCTGTTCTATTTTGTTGTGTTCTGTTCTGTTTTATTCTATTCTACTCTATTCTACCCTACTCTAGCCTACCCGAACCTCCCCTACTCTAGTCTATTCAATTGAATTCGAGAAATTTTGACGCGACTAGGGGCCGAATCGGTGTGATTCATGTCCATTCGGCTCCATTTGTCTCGAATAGTGTCGATTCAGCTCGATTAGGCTCGATTTGGCTCCATTAGGCTCGATTCACTGGATTCGGCTCGATTTCGCTCAATTCAGCTCGATTTGGCCCTCTTTGGCCCTCTTCGGCTCTCTTCAGCTCTTTCCTACTCTACTCGATTCCGTTGCACACCATTCTACTCCATTCTACGCTCTTCTACTATACCCTACTGTAATTGATTCGATGGGATTCGACGCCAGTCGACGCGATTTGTCTCGTTTCGTCTCCATTCAGCTTGATTCGACTCTGTTCTACTCTACTCTATTCTACTCTACACTATTCTGCTCTGCTCTACCCTTTTCTACTCTATTCTATTGTATCCTTTCCATTCTCTTCTACTGTGTTCAAGTCTACTCTATTCCATCCTACCCTAATCTAATCTATTCTACTGGATTCGATTCCACGCATCTCGATGCGATTCGGCTCAAATCGGCTCCTTTCCACTCCATTCATCCCCAATCGGCTCAAATCGGTTCGGTTCAGCTCTAATCGGCTCCATTCGGCTCCAGTCAGCTCGAATAGGCTCTATTCAGCTCTATTCGGCTCTATTAGACTCTACTCAACTCTATTATCTCTTTTCGACTCCACTCGACTCCATGCTACACCATTCTACTCCATCCTAAACTATTCTCTACTGTATTGTATTGTACTCTACCCTACTGTAGTCTATTCTATTTGATTGGATTGGAATTGATCAGATTCAATGCAATTCGACGGGATTCGACGTGATAGAGCACGATTCCACGGGATTCGGCTTGATTTGTCTTGGTTTCTATCCATTTAGCTCTTTTGGGCTCTATTTGGCTCTATTCGGCAATGTTCGACTCTACTCTACTCTTCTATACTCTGCTCGTCTCGACCCTATTCTTTCAGTTCAGTTCTCTTCTGTTCTGTTCTACTGCACTCTATTCTACCCTACCCTACCCTAACTTAGCCTAGTGTAATCTGTTCTATGCTATTCGACACACTTGAATGGGATTCGACCTGATTCGGGTCATATCGGCTCGATTCATCTCCTTTCTGCTCCATTAAACTCGATTCGGTTCTATTCGGCTCTTTTCCACTCTATTCGGCTCTTTTTGGCAGTATTCGACTCTATTTGACTCTAGTCTACTCGATTCTTTCTGTTCTGTTCTATTCTACTCTATTCTATTCTTCTCTACCCTACCGTAGCCTTACCTTCCCCACACTAATCTATTTGATTCGATTCGACACGTTTCAGACGACTCGACATGATTCATCTCGATTCACCTTGAATTTGGTCAATTCGGCTGTATTCAGCTCTGTTTGGCTCTTTTCGGCTCTCTTCAACTCAATTTGACTCTATTCTACTGGACCCGACTCTACTTAATTCTATTCTCTTCTTTCTATTGTGTTCTGTTGTGTTGTAGTCTAGCCTCTCCTGCCGTACCCTCCTCTACTCTAATCTATTCGATTCAACGCATTTTGACGCGATTCCATGTGATTAGGCTTGAATCGGCTCGATTTAGCTCTATTTGGCTTGAATTGGGTCAATTCGTCTCGATTCTGCTCAATTCAGCATAATTAGGCTCGAGTGAACCTTATTCAGCCCTGTTCAGCTCTACTCAACCCTTTCTACTTTATTTGTCTCTATTTGGCTCCATTCAACTCCCTTCCACACCATTCTACTCTTTTCTACTCTATTCTATTCTGTTCTACCCTACCCTACTCTAATCTATTCTAATCGATTCGATTCATCACGATTTGTCTCCTTTCCTCTCCATTCGAATCGATTCGGCTTGAATTGGATCTATTCATCTATATTCTGCACTACCCGACTCTGACTATTCCACTCTACTCAACTCTACTCCATTCTACTCTTGGTATTCTCTTCTGTTCTACTCTATTCTATTCTTCTGTGCCCTTCCCTACTGAATCCCAGTCTAACCTACACTACTCCAATCTATTCAATTTAATTCGATTCCATTCAGTTTGACACCATTCGACCCGATTTGAGACAATTCGATGGGATTCGGTGAGATTCCGCGAGATTTGATGCGTTTTGGTGGGATTTGATGGAATTCGACGAGATCCGATGCAATAGGATGCAATTAAGTGTGTTTTGGCTTGATTTTGCTGGGTTCAGTTTGTCTCTATTTGGCTCATTTCAGCTCCACTAGGCTCCATTCATCCCGAATCTGGTCGACTCGACTCGATTCGGCTCATTTTGGTCATATGTGGTCCTATTCAGCGTTATTCGGCTCTATTCAACTCTTTTCTACTCTATTCATCTCTGTTTGAATCCATTTGACTCCATTCCACACCATTCTATTCCATTCTACACTACTGTATTCTACAAAACCCTCCCCCACCCTAGCCTATCCTAATCTAGTCTGCTCTTTTCTAGTCTCCTTTTCTATTTTCTCGATTCCATCCTATGCTACTCTACCATACCCTGCACTAAGCTAACCTACCCTGACCTATGCTGTTCTATTCTATTTCCTTCTATTTTCTCTGTTCCACCGTATGCTTCCCTACCCTATGCTACCCCACCGTACCATACTCTACTACTTAGGGTTACTCAATAAGGGTCCTAATTAAGGGGAGTAGTTCGGGCAAGGGTACTCCTTAAGGCAAGTGTACTAGTTCAGGCTACTAGTTAAGGCCAGGCTACTAGTTAAGGCATGGGTACTTGTTGAGGGTACTGGTTAAGGCAAGGGTACCAGTTCAGGCTACTTGTTAAGGACATACTACTAGTGAAGGCAAGGGTACTAGTGAAGACTACTAGTTAAGCCAAGGGTACTTGTTAGGACTACTAGTTAAGGCAAGGGTACTAGATTAGGCTAAGAGTTCAGGCAGGGGTACTCGTTCAGATTACTGACTTAGGGTACTATTCAAGACTAGTTGTCTAGGCTACTGCTCTATGCCACTAGTCTAGCTGACTAGTCCAGCTTACTAGTCTAGGCTTCTACTCTAGCCTTCTCTTGTCTACTCTAATGTAGTCTACTTGCATCTACCCTAGTCTTCCTATCATAAACTACCCTACCCTAACCTATTCTAATCGATTCCATTTGATTCGATTCAAAGCATTTCGATGCGACCGGACACCATCACGCTTGAGTCGGCTCGAGTCCGCAACATCAGCTCGATTCAGCTCGATTTGGCTCGAATCGCTTCAATTCAGCTCATTTCCACTCGGTTCAGCCTTATTCGGCCCTATTTGGCTTGACTCGACTCTTTTCTACTCTATTTGTCTCTTTTCGACTCCATTTGACTCCACTCTTCTCCATTCTATGCAATTCTACTCTATTCTGTTCTACTCTACCCTACGATACTCTATTCGATTGGATGCGATTCGAAGCAATTTGGTGTGATTCATCTCGTTTTGTTTCCATTTGACTCGATTCGGCCAGAATTGGCTCTATTCAGGTATATCCTGCACTCTTTGACTCTATTTGACTCAATTCTACTCTGCTCTACTCTTGTCTGCTTTACTCTCTCTACTCTACCCTACTGTACTATATTCTATTCTGTACTATTCTGTTCTATTCTACCCACCCGCCCCTACCCTACCCTTCCTTAATCTATTTGATTAGTTTCGATGTGACGTATTTCCACGCGATTTGACGCGATTAGGCTTGAATCAGCTCGATTCAGTTCGAATCGGCTCTATTCGGCTCGACTTGGCTCCATTTCACTCCACTCGGCTCGATTAGGCTGGAATTCCATCGATTCTGCTGGATTCTGCTCAATTAGGCCTTATTTGGTCCTATTCGGCCCTATTCTGCTCTATTCGACTCTTTTGTACTCTATTCATATCTATCCGTCTCTATTGGACTCCGTTCAACTCCATTCCTCACTATTTTCCTCTCTTCTATTCTACCCTTCCCTACCCTAATCTCTTCTAATCGATTCGATTTGATTTGACGCGATTCGAAGCAACCGGACGTGATTCGTCTCGTTTTGTCTCCACTCGGCTCAATTCGGCTATGTTCTCTCTCTTTGACTCTATTCTATTCTGTTGTATTCTTTCTGTTCTGTTCTATTCTCTCCTATTCTGTTGTACTCTATTCTATTCTACCCTACCCGACCCAACGGCACCCCACCCGAACCTACCCTACTTTAATCTATTGGATTCAATTCGATTCCGTGCAAAGCGATTTGATAGGACTTGACTGGATTCGGCAAATCTGAAGGGATTTGATGAGATTCCATGCGACTCGACGTGATTCAGTAGGATTCTCTGAGGTTTGACGCAATTCGAAGTTATTCGACGTGATTCGATGGGATTCGACACGATATGAAGCGATTTGACCTTGTTTGATTCAAAACGATGTGACTCGACTCGATTCGACCTGATTCGATTCGACGCTGTTCGGTGACAGTCAGTGCGATTCTGCTTGATTCCGCTCGATTAGGTGTGATTCGGCAGTATACAGCTCTTTTCGGCTGTATTCAGCTCCATTCGTCTCTATTCAGCTTATTCGGCTCTATTTGACTGTATTCGACTCTACTCTTTTCCACTCTATTCTACTCGATTCTATTCCTTCTATTCTGTTCTAATCTCTTCTATTCCACTCTACTCTGTTCTATTCTCCCCTCCCCTCCCCTCCCCTTCTCTAATCTATACGTCTCGATTGGATTTGACGCGTTGAACGCGATTCGAGGCGATGAAGCCTGAATCGGCTCGATTCGGCTCGATTTGGCTCTATTCGGCTCAGTTAGGCTCCATTCAGCTTGTTTTGGCTTGAATCGCTTCGAATCTGCTCGATTTGGCCTTCTTCGGCCCTATTCTGCTCCATTCGACTCTTTTCTACTCTATTCGTTTCTATTTGACTCCATTCTACTCCATTCTATTCATTCCACACTATTCTACACTATTCTACTCTATTCTGCTCTACCCTACACAACACCACTCTAATTTACTCTACTTGCTTCTACACGATTCCTCTCATTTTGTCTGCATTTGGCTCTATTCAGCTCTATTCTACTCTTCTCTACTCTATTGTATTGTTTCTACTCTGTTCTGTACGATTCTACTCTATTCTACCCTACCCTGTGCTACCCAACTCTAAGGTATTGTAATCCACTTGATTGGATTTGATTCAACCCATTTCGACGTGATTCGGCTCGATTTGGCTCTGTTCAAATCTATTCTACTCTACTCTATTCCCCTCTATTCTACTCTCGCCTACTCTTTTCTGTATTCGTTCTGTGTTGTTCTGTTCTATTTTGTTGTGTTCTGTTCTGTTTTATTCTATTCTACTCTATTCTACCCTACTCTAGCCTACCCGAACCTCCCCTACTCTAGTCTATTCAATTGAATTCGAGAAATTTTGACGCGACTAGGGGCCGAATCGGTGTGATTCATGTCCATTCGGCTCCATTTGTCTCGAATAGTGTCGATTCAGCTCGATTAGGCTCGATTTGGCTCCATTAGGCTCGATTCACTGGATTCGGCTCGATTTCGCTCAATTCAGCTCGATTTGGCCCTCTTTGGCCCTCTTCGGCTCTCTTCAGCTCTTTTCTACTCTACTCGATTCCGTTGCACACCATTCTACTCCATTCTACGCTCTTCTACTATACCCTACTGTAATTGATTCGATGGGATTCGACGCCAGTCGACGCGATTTGTCTCGTTTCGTCTCCATTCAGCTTGATTCGACTCTGTTCTACTCTACTCTATTCTACTCTACACTATTCTGCTCTGCTCTACCCTTTTCTACTCTATTCTATTGTATCCTTTCCATTCTCTTCTACTGTGTTCAAGTCTACTCTATTCCATCCTACCCTAATCTAATCTATTCTACTGGATTCGATTCCACGCATCTCGATGCGATTCGGCTCAAATCGGCTCCTTTCCACTCCATTCATCCCCAATCGGCTCAAATCGGTTCGGTTCAGCTCTAATCGGCTCCATTCGGCTCCAGTCAGCTCGAATAGGCTCTATTCAGCTCTATTCGGCTCTATTAGACTCTACTCAACTCTATTATCTCTTTTCGACTCCACTCGACTCCATGCTACACCATTCTACTCCATCCTAAACTATTCTCTACTGTATTGTATTGTACTCTACCCTACTGTAGTCTATTCTATTTGATTGGATTGGAATTGATCAGATTCAATGCAATTCGACGGGATTCGACGTGATAGAGCACGATTCCACGGGATTCGGCTTGATTTGTCTTGGTTTCTATCCATTTAGCTCTTTTGGGCTCTATTTGGCTCTATTCGGCAATGTTCGACTCTACTCTACTCTTCTATACTCTGCTCGTCTCGACCCTATTCTTTCAGTTCAGTTCTCTTCTGTTCTGTTCTACTGCACTCTATTCTACCCTACCCTACCCTAACTTCGCCTAGTGTAATCTGTTCTATGCTATTCGACACACTTGAATGGGATTCGACCTGATTCGGGTCATATCGGCTCGATTCATCTCCTTTCTGCTCCATTAAACTCGATTCGGTTCTATTCGGCTCTTTTCCACTCTATTCGGCTCTTTTTGGCAGTATTCGACTCTATTTGACTCTAGTCTACTCGATTCTTTCTGTTCTGTTCTATTCTACTCTATTCTATTCTTCTCTACCCTACCGTAGCCTTACCTTCCCCACACTAATCTATTTGATTCGATTCGACACGTTTCAGACGACTCGACATGATTCATCTCGATTCACCTTGAATTTGGTCAATTCGGCTGTATTCAGCTCTGTTTGGCTCTTTTCGGCTCTCTTCAACTCAATTTGACTCTATTCTACTGGACCCGACTCTACTTAATTCTATTCTCTTCTTTCTATTGTGTTCTGTTGTGTTGTAGTCTAGCCTCTCCTGCCGTACCCTCCTCTACTCTAATCTATTCGATTCAACGCATTTTGACGCGATTCCATGTGATTAGGCTTGAATCGGCTCGATTTAGCTCTATTTGGCTTGAATTGGGTCAATTCGTCTCGATTCTGCTCAATTCAGCATAATTAGGCTCGAGTGAACCTTATTCAGCCCTGTTCAGCTCTACTCAACCCTTTCTACTTTATTTGTCTCTATTTGGCTCCATTCAACTCCCTTCCACACCATTCTACTCTTTTCTACTCTATTCTATTCTGTTCTACCCTACCCTACTCTAATCTATTCTAATCGATTCGATTCATCACGATTTGTCTCCTTTCCTCTCCATTCGAATCGATTCGGCTTGAATTGGATCTATTCATCTATATTCTGCACTACCCGACTCTGACTATTCCACTCTACTCAACTCTACTCCATTCTACTCTTGGTATTCTCTTCTGTTCTACTCTATTCTATTCTTCTGTGCCCTTCCCTACTGAATCCCAGTCTAACCTACACTACTCCAATCTATTCAATTTAATTCGATTCCATTCAGTTTGACACCATTCGACCCGATTTGAGACAATTCGATGGGATTCGGTGAGATTCCGCGAGATTTGATGCGTTTTGGTGGGATTTGATGGAATTCGACGAGATCCGATGCAATAGGATGCAATTAAGTGTGTTTTGGCTTGATTTTGCTGGGTTCAGTTTGTCTCTATTTGGCTCATTTCAGCTCCACTAGGCTCCATTCATCCCGAATCTGGTCGACTCGACTCGATTCGGCTCATTTTGATCATATGTGGTCCTATTCAGCGTTATTCGGCTCTATTCAACTCTTTTCTACTCTCTGCATCTCTGTTCGAATACATTTGACTCCATTCCACACCATTCTATTCCATTCTACACTACTGTATTCTACAAAACCCTCCCCCACCCTAGCCTATCCTAATCTAGTCTGCTCTTTTCTAGTCTCCTTTTCTATTTTCTCGATTCCATCCTATGCTACTCTACCATACCCTGCACTAAGCTAACCTACCCTGACCTATGCTGTTCTATTCTATTTCCTTCTATTTTCTCTGTTCCACCGTATGCTTCCCTACCCTATGCTACCCCACCGTACCATACTCTACTACTTAGGGTTACTCAATAAGGGTCCTAATTAAGGGGAGTAGTTCGGGCAAGGGTACTCCTTAAGGCAAGTGTACTAATTCAGGCTACTAGTTAAGGCCAGGGTACTAGTTATGCAAGGGCACTAGTTAAGGCCAGGCTACTAGTTAAGGCATGGGTACTTGTTGAGGGTACTGGTTAAGGCAAACGTACCAGTTCAGGCTACTTCTTAAGGATATACTACTAGTGAAGGCAAGGGTACTAGTGAAGACTTCTGGTTAAGGCAAGGGTACTTGTTAGGACTACTAGTTAAGGCAAGGGTACTAGATTAGGCTAAGAGTTCAGGCAAGGGTACTCGTTCAGATTACTGACTTAGGGTACTATTCAAGACTAGTTGTCTAGGCTACTGCTCTATGCCACTAGTCTAGCTGACTAGTCCAGCTTACTAGTCTAGGCTTCTACTCTAGCCTTCTCTTGTCTACTCTAATGTAGTCTACTTGCATCTACCCTAGTCTTCCTATCATAAACTACCCTACCCTAACCTATTCTAATCGATTCCATTCAAAGCATTTCGATGCGACCGGACACCATTACGCTTGAGTCGGCTCGATTCTGCAACATCAGCTCGATTCAGCTCGATTTGGCTCGAATCGCTTGAATTCAGCTCGTTTCCACTCGGTTCAGCCTTATTCGGCCCTATTTGGCTCGATTCGACTCTTTTCTACTCTATTTGTCTCTGTTCGACTCCATTTGACTCCACTCTTCTCCACTCTACGCTATCCTACTCTACCCTACGATACTCTAATTTATTCGATTGGATGCGATTCGAAGCAATTCGGTGTGATTCATCTCGTTTTGTTTCCATTTGACTCGATTCGGCCAGAATTGGCTCTATTCAGCTATATCCTGCACTCTTTGACTCTATTTGACTCAATTCTACTCTGCTCTACTCTTGTCTGCTTTACTCTCTCTACTCTACCCTACTGTACTATATTCTATTCTGTACTATTCTGTTCTGTTCTACCCACCCGCCCCACCCCTACCCTTCCCTAATCTATTTGATTTGATTCGATGTGACGTATTTCCACGCGATTTGACGCGATTAATCTTGAATTAGCTCGATTCAGTTCGAATCGGCTCTATTCGGCTCGACTTGGCTCCATTTCACTCCATTCGGCTCGATTAGGCTCGAATTCCATCGATTCTGCTGGATTCTGCTCAATTAGGCCTTATTTGGGCCTATTCGGCCCTATTCTGCTCTATTCGACTCTTTTGTACTCTATTCATATCTATCCGTCTCTATTGGACTCCGTTCAACTCCATTCCTCACTATTTTCCTCTCTTCTATTCTACCCTTCCCTACCCTAATCTCTTCTAATCGATTCGATTTGATTTGACGCGATTCGAAGCAACCGGACGTGATTCGTCTCGTTTTGTCTCCACTCGGCTCAATTCGGCTATGTTCTCTCTCTTTGACTCTATTCTATTCTGTTGTATTCTTTCTGTTCTGTTCTATTCTCTCCTATTCTGTTGTACTCTATTCTATTCTACCCTACCCGACCCAACGGCACCCCACCCGAACCTACCCTACTTTAATCTATTGGATTCAATTCGATTCCGTGCAAAGCGATTTGATAGGACTTGACTGGATTCGGCAAATCTGAAGGGATTTGATGAGATTCCATGCGACTCGACGTGATTCAGTAGGATTCTCTGAGGTTTGACGCAATTCGAAGTTATTCGACGTGATTCGATGGGATTCGACACGATATGAAGCGATTTGACCTTGTTTGATTCAAAACGATGTGACTCGACTCGATTCGACCTGATTCGATTCGACGCTGTTCGGTGACAGTCAGTGCGATTCTGCTTGATTCCGCTCGATTAGGTGTGATTCGGCAGTATACAGCTCTTTTCGGCTGTATTCAGCTCCATTCGTCTCTATTCAGCTTATTCGGCTCTATTCGACTGTATTCGACTCTACTCTTTTCCACTCGATTCTACTCGATTCTATTCCTTCTATTCTGTTCTAATCTCTTCTATTCCACTCTACTCTGTTCTGTTCTCCCCTCCCCTCCCCTCCCCTTCTCTAATCTATACGTCTCGATTGGATTTGACGCGTTGAACGCGATTCGAGGCGATGAAGCTTGAATCGGCTCGATTCGGCTCGATTTGGCTCTATTCGGCTCAGTTAGGCTCCATTCAGCTTGTTTTGGCTTGAATCGCTTCGAATCTGCTCGATTTGGCCTTCTTCGGCCCTATTCTGCTCTATTCGACTCTTTTCTACTCTATTCGTTTCTATTTGACTCCATTCTACTCGATTCTATTCATTCCACACTATTCTACTCTATTCTGCTCTACCCTACCCAACACCACTCTAATTTACTCTACTTGCTTCTACACGATTCCTCTCATTTTGTCTGCATTTGGCTCTATTCAGCTCTATTCTACTCTTCTCTACTCTATTGTATTGTTTCTACTCTGTTCTGTACGATTCTACTCTATTCTACCCTACCCTGTGCTACCCAACTCTAAGGTATTGTAATCCACTTGATTGGATTTGATTCAACCCATTTCGACGTGATTCGGCTCGATTTGGCTCTGTTCAAATCTATTCTACTCTACTCTATTCCCCTCTATTCTACTCTAGCCTACTCTTTTCTGTATTCGTTCTGTGTTGTTCTGTTCTATTTTGTTGTGTTCTGTTCTGTTTTATTCTATTCTACTCTATTCTACCCTACTCTAGCCTACCCGAACCTCCCCTACTCTAGTCTATTCAATTGAATTCGAGAAATTTTGACGCGACTAGGGGCCGAATCGGTGTGATTCATGTCCATTCGGCTCCATTTGTCTCAAATAGTGTCGATTCAGCTCGATTAGGCTCGATTTGGCTCCATTAGGCTCGATTCACTGGATTCGGCTCGATTTCGCTCAATTCAGCTCGATTTGGCCCTCTTTGGCCCTCTTCGGCTCTCTTCAGCTCTTTTCTACTCTACTCGATTCCATTGCACACCATTCTACTCCATTCTACGCTCTTCTACTATACCCTACTGTAATTGATTCGATGGGATTCGACGCCAGTCGACGCGATTTGTCTCGTTTCGTCTCCATTCAGCTTGATTCGACTCTGTTCTACTCTACTGTATTCTACTCTACACTATTCTGCTCTGCTCTACCCTTTTCTACTCTATTCTATTGTATCCTTTCCATTCTCTTCTACTGTGTTCAAGTCTACTCTATTCCATCCTACCCTAATCTAATCTATTCTACTGGATTCGATTCCACGCATCTCGATGCGATTCGGCTCAAATCGGCTCCTTTCCACTCCATTCATCCCCAATCGGCTCAAATCGGTTCGGTTCAGCTCTAATCGGCTCCATTCGGCTCCAGTCAGCTCGAATAGGCTCTATTCAGCTCTATTCGGCTCTATTAGACTCTACTCAACTCTATTATCTCTTTTCGACTCCACTCGACTCCATGCTACACCATTCTACTCCATCCTAAACTATTGTCTACTGTATTGTATTGTACTCTACCCTACTGTAGTCTATTCTATTTGATTGGATTGGAATTGATCAGATTCAATGCAATTCGACGGGATTCGACGCGATACGGCACGATTCCACAGGATTCGGCGTGATTTGTCTTGGTTTCTATCCATTTAGCTCTTTTGGGCTCTATTTGGCTCTATTCGGCAATGTTCGACTCTACTCTTCTATACTCTGCTCGTCTCGACCCTATTCTTTCAGTTCAGTTCTCTTCTGTTCTGTTCTACTGCACTCTATTCTACCCTACCCTACCCTAACTTAGCCTAGTGTAATCTGTTCTATGCTATTCGACACACTTGAATGGGATTCGACCTGATTCGGGTCATATCGGCTCGATTCATCTCCTTTCTGCTCCATTAAACTCGATTCGGTTCTATTCGGCTCTTTTCCACTCTATTCGGCTCTTTTTGGCAGTATTCGACTCTATTTGACTCTAGTCTACTCGATTCTTTCTGTTCTGTTCTATTCTACTCTATTCTATTCTTCTCTACCCTACCGTAGCCTTACCTTCCCCACACTAATCTATTTGATTCGATTCGACACGTTTCAAACGACTCGACATGATTCATCTCGATTCACCTTGAATTTGGTCAATTCGGCTGTATTCAGCTCTGTTTGGCTCTTTTCGGCTCTCTTCAACTCAATTTGACTCTATTCTACTGGACCCGACTCTACTTAATTCTATTCTCTTCTTTCTATTGTGTTCTGTTGTGTTGTAGTCTAGCCTCTCCTGCCGTACCCTCCTCTACTCTAACCTATTCGATTCAACACATTTTGACGCGATTCCATGTGATTAGGCTTGAATCGGCTCGATTTAGCTCTATTTGGCTTGAATTGGGTCAATTCGTCTCGATTCTGCTCAATTCAGCATAATTAGGCTCGAGTGAACCTTATTCAGCCCTGTTCAGCTCTACTCAACCCTTTCTACTTTATTTGTCTCTATTTGGCTCCATTCAACTCCCTTCCACACCATTCTACTCTTTTCTACTCTATTCTATTCTGTTCTACCCTACCCTACTCTAATCTATTCTAATCGATTCGATTCATCACGATTTGTCTCCTTTCCTCTCCATTCGAATCGATTCGGCTTGAATTGGATCTATTCATCTATATTCTGCACTACCCGACTCTGACTATTCCACTCTACTCAACTCTACTCCATTCTACTCTTGGTATTCTCTTCTGTTCTACTCTATTCTATTCTTCTGTGCCCTTCCCTACTGAATCCCAGTCTAACCTACACTACTCCAATCTATTCAATTTAATTCGATTCCATTCAGTTTGACACCATTCGACCCGATTTGAGACAATTCGATGGGATTCGGTGAGATTCCGCGAGATTTGATGCGTTTTGGTGGGATTTGATGGAATTCGACGAGATCCGATGCAATAGGATGCAATTAAGTGTGTTTTGGCTTGATTTTGCTGAGTTCAGTTTGTCTCTATTTGGCTCATTTCAGCTCCACTAGGCTCCATTCATCCCGAATCTGGTCGACTCGACTCGATTCGGCTCATTTTGGTCATATGTGGTCCTATTCAGCGTTATTCGGCTCTATTCAACTCTTTTCTACTCTATTCATCTCTGTTTGAATCCATTTGACTCCATTCCACACCATTCTATTCCATTCTACACTACTGTATTCTACAAAACCCTCCCCCACCCTAGCCTATCCTAATCTAGTCTGCTCTTTTCTAGTCTCCTTTTCTAATTTCTCGATTCCATCCTATGCTACTCTACCATACCCTGCACTAAGCTAACCTACCCTGACCTATGCTGTTCTATTCTATTTCCTTCTATTTTCTCTGTTCCACCGTATGCTTCCCTACCCTATGCTACCCCACCGTACCATACTCTACTACTTAGGGTTACTCAATAAGGGTCCTAATTAAGGGGAGTAGTTCGGGCAAGGGTACTCCTTAAGGCAAGTGTACTAGTTCAGGCTACTAGTTAAGGCCAGGCTACTAGTTAAGGCATGGGTACTTGTTGAGGGTACTGGTTAAGGCAAGGGTACCAGTTCAGGCTACTTGTTAAGGACATACTACTAGTGAAGGCAAGGGTACTAGTGAAGACTACTAGTTAAGCCAAGGGTACTTGTTAGGACTACTAGTTAAGGCAAGGGTACTAGATTAAGCTAAGAGTTCAGGCAGGGGTACTCGTTCAGATTACTGACTTAGGGTACTATTCAAGACTAGTTGTCTAGGCTACTGCTCTATGCCACTAGTCTAGCTGACTAGTCCAGCTTACTAGTCTAGGCTTCTACTCTAGCCTTCTCTTGTCTACTCTAATGTAGTCTACTTGCATCTACCCTAGTCTTCCTATCATAAACTACCCTACCCTAACCTATTCTAATCGATTCCATTTGATTCGATTCAAAGCATTTCGATGCGACCGGACACCATCACGCTTGAGTCGGCTCGATTCTGCAACATCAGCTCGATTCAGCTCGATTCGGCTCGAATCGCTTCAATTCAGCTCATTTCCACTCGGTTCAGCCTTATTCGGCCCTATTTGGCTTGACTCGACTCTTTTCTACTCTATTTGTCTCTTTTCGACTCCATTTGACTCCACTCTTCTCCATTCTATGCAATTCTACTCTATTCTGTTCTACTCTACCCTACGATACTCTATTCGATTGGATGTGATTCGAAGCAATTTGGTGTGATTCATCTCGTTTTGTTTCCATTTGACTCGATTCGGCCAGAATTGGCTCTATTCAGGTATATCCTGCACTCTTTGACTCTATTTGACTCAATTCTACTCTGCTCTACTCTTGTCTGCTTTACTCTCTCTACTCTACCCTACTGTACTATATTCTATTCTGTACTATTCTGTTCTATTCTACCCACCTGCCCCTACCCTACCCTTCCTTAATCTATTTGATTAGTTTCGATGTGACGTATTTCCACGCGATTTGACGCGATTAGGCTTGAATCAGCTCGATTCAGTTCGAATCGGCTCTATTCGGCTCGACTTGGCTCCATTTCACTCCATTCGGCTCGATTAGGCTCGAATTCCATCGATTCTGCTGGATTCTGCTCAATTAGGCCTTATTTGGGCCTATTCGGCCCTATTCTGCTCTATTCGACTCTTTTGTACTCTATTCATATCTATCCGTCTCTATTGGACTCCGTTCAACTCCATTCCTCACTATTTTCCTCTCTTCTATTCTACCCTTCCCTACCCTAATCTCTTCTAATCGATTCGATTTGATTTGACGCGATTCGAAGCAACCGGACGTGATTCGTCTCGTTTTGTCTCCACTCGGCTCAATTCGGCTATGTTCTCTGTCTTTGACTCTATTCTATTCTGTTGTATTCTTTCTGTTCTGTTCTATTCTCTCCTATTCTGTTGTACTCTATTCTATTCTACCCTACCCGACCCAACGGCACCCCACCCGAACCTACCCTACTTTAATCTATTGGATTCAATTCGATTCCGTGCAAAGCGATTTGATAGGACTTGACTGGATTCGGCAAATCTGAAGGGATTTGATGAGATTCCATGCGACTCGACGTGATTCAGTAGGATTCTCTGAGGTTTGACGCAATTCGAAGTTATTCGACGTGATTCGATGGGATTCGACACGATATGAAGCGATTTGACCTTGTTTGATTCAAAACGATGTGACTCGACTCGATTCGACCTGATTCGATTCGACGCTGTTCGGTGACAGTCAGTGCGATTCTGCTTGATTCCGCTGAATTAGGTGTGATTCGGCAGTATACAGCTCTTTTCGGCTGTATTCAGCTCCATTCGTCTCTATTCAGCTTATTCGGCTCTATTCGACTGTATTCGACTCTACTCTTTTCCACTCTATTCTACTCGATTCTATTCCTTCTATTCTGTTCTAATCTCTTCTATTCCACTCTACTCTGTTCTGTTCTCCCCTCCCCTCCCCTCCCCTTCTCTAATCTATACGTCTCGATTGGATTTGATGCGTTGAACGCGATTCGAGGCGATGAAGCTTGAATCGGCTCGATTCGGCTCGATTTGGCTCTATTCGGCTCAGTTAGGCTCCATTCAGCTTGTTTTGGCTTGAATCGCTTCGAATCTGCTCGATTTGGCCTTCTTCGGCCCTATTCTGCTCTATTCGACTCTTTTCTACTCTATTCGTTTCTATTTGACTCCATTCTACTCCATTCTATTCATTCCACACTATTCTACTCTATTCTGCTCTACCCTACCCAACACCACTCTAATTTACTCTACTTGCTTCTACACGATTCCTCTCATTTTGTCTGCATTTGGCTCTATTCAGCTCTATTCTACTCTTCTCTACTCTATTGTATTGTTTCTACTCTGTTCTGTACAATTCTACTCTATTCTACCCTACCCTGTGCTACCCAACTCTAAGGTATTGTAATCCACTTGATTGGATTTGATTCAACCCATTTCGACGTGATTCGGCTCGATTTGGCTCTGTTCAAATCTATTCTACTCTACTCTATTCCCCTCTATTCTACTCTAGCCTACTCTTTTCTGTATTCGTTCTGTGTTGTTCTGTTCTATTTTGTTGTGTTCTGTTCTGTCTTATTCTATTCTACTCTATTCTACCCTACTCTAGCCTACCCGAACCTCCCCTACTCTAGTCTATTCAATTGAATTCGAGAAATTTTGACGCGACTAGGGGCCGAATCGGTGTGATTCATGTCCATTCGGCTCCATTTGTCTCGAATAGTGTCGATTCAGCTCGATTAGGCTCGATTTGGCTCCATTAGGCTCGATTCACTGGATTCGGCTCGATTTCGCTCAATTCAGCTCGATTTGGCCCTCTTTGGCCCTCTTCGGCTCTCTTCAGCTCTTTTCTACTCTACTCGATTCCGTTGCACACCATTCTACTCCATTCTACGCTCTTCTACTATACCCTACTGTAATTGATTCGATGGGATTCGACGCCAGTCGACGCGATTTGTCTCGTTTCGTCTCCATTCAGCATGATTCGACTCTGTTCTACTCTACTCTATTCTACTCTACACTATTCTGCTCTGTTCTACCCTTTTCTACTCTATTCTATTGTATCCTTTCCATTCTCTTCTACTGTGTTCAAGTCTACTCTATTCCATCCTACCCTAATCTAATCTATTCTACTGGATTCGATTCCACGCATCTCGATGCGATTCGGCTCAAATCGGCTCCTTTCCACTCCATTCATCCCCAATCGGCTCAAATCGGTTCGGTTCAGCTCTAATCGGCTCCATTCGGCTCCAGTCAGCTCGAATAGGCTCTATTCAGCTCTATTCGGCTCTATTAGACTCTACTCAACTCTATTATCTCTTTTCGACTCCACTCGACTCCATGCTACACCATTCTACTCCATCCTAAACTATTCTCTACTGTATTGTATTGTACTCTACCCTACTGTAGTCTATTCTATTTGATTGGATTGGAATTGATCAGATTCAATGCAATTCGACGGGATTCGACGCGATACGGCACGATTCCACGGGATTCGGCGTGATTTGTCTTAGTTTCTATCCATTTAGCTCTTTTGGGCTCTATTTGGCTCTATTCGGCAATGTTCGACTCTGCTCTACTCTTCTATACTCTGCTCGTCCCGACCCTATTCTTTCAGTTCAGTTCTCTTCTGTTCTGTTCTACTGCACTCTATTCTACCCTACCCTACCCTAACTTAGCCTAGTGTAATCTGTTCTATGCTATTCGACACACTTGAATGGGATTCGACCTGATTCGGGTCATATCGGCTCGATTCATCTCCTTTCTGCTCCATTAAACTCGATTCGGTTCTATTCGGCTCTTTTCCACTCTATTCGGCTCTTTTTGGCAGTATTCGACTCTATTTGACTCTAGTCTACTCGATTCTTTCTGTTCTGTTCTATTCTACTCTATTCTATTCTTCTCTACCCTACCGTAGCCTTACCTTCCCCACACTAATCTATTTGATTCGATTCGACACGTTTCAAACGACTCGACATGATTCATCTCGATTCACCTTGAATTTGGTCAATTCGGCTGTATTCAGCTCTGTTTGGCTCTTTTCGGCTCTCTTCAACTCAATTTGACTCTATTCTACTGGACCCGACTCTACTTAATTCTATTCTCTTCTTTCTATTGTGTTCTGTTGTGTTGTAGTCTAGCCTCTCCTGCCGTACCCTCCTCTACTCTAATCTATTCGATTCAACGCATTTTGACGCGATTCCATGTGATTAGGCTTGAATCGGCTCGATTTAGCTCTATTTGGCTTGAATTGTTGCAATTCGTCTCGATTCTGCTCAATTCAGCATAATTAGGCTCGAGTGAACCTTATTCAGCCCTGTTCAGCTCTACTCAACCCTTTCTACTTTATTTGTCTCTATTTGGCTCCATTCAACTCCCTTCCACACCATTCTACTCTTTTCTACTCTATTCTATTCTGTTCTACCCTACCCTACTCTAATCTATTCTAATCGATTCGATTCATCACGATTTGTCTCCTTTCCTCTCCATTCGAATCGATTCGGCTTGAATTGGATCTATTCATCTATATTCTGCACTACCCGACTCTGACTATTCCACTCTACTCAACTCTACTCCATTCTACTCTTGGTATTCTCTTCTGTTCTACTCTATTCTATTCTTCTGTGCCCTTCCCTACTGAATCCCAGTCTAACCTACACTACTCCAATCTATTCAATTTAATTCGATTCCATTCAGTTTGACACCATTCGACCCGATTTGAGACAATTCGATGGGATTCGGTGAGATTCCGCGAGATTTGATGCGTTTTGGTGGGATTTGATGGAATTCGACGAGATCCGATGCAATAGGATGCAATTAAGTGTGTTTTGGCTTGATTTTGCTGGGTTCAGTTTGTCTCTATTTGGCTCATTTCAGCTCCACTAGGCTCCATTCATCCCGAATCTGGTCGACTCGACTCGATTCGGCTCATTTTGGTCATATGTGGTCCTATTCAGCGTTATTCGGCTCTATTCAACTCTTTTCTACTCTATTCATCTCTGTTTGAATCCATTTGACTCCATTCCACACCATTCTATTCCATTCTACACTACTGTATTCTACAAAACCCTCCCCCACCCTAGCCTATCCTAATCTAGTCTGCTCTTTTCTAGTCTCCTTTTCTAATTTCTCGATTCCATCCTATGCTACTCTACCATACCCTGCACTAAGCTAACCTACCCTGACCTATGCTGTTCTATTCTATTTCCTTCTATTTTCTCTGTTCCACCGTATGCTTCCCTACCCTATGCTACCCCACCGTACCATACTCTACTACTTAGGGTTACTCAATAAGGGTCCTAATTAAGGGGAGTAGTTCGGGCAAGGGTACTCCTTAAGGCAAGTGTACTAATTCAGGCTACTAGTTAAGGACAGGGTACTAGTTATGCAAGGGCACTAGTTAAGGCCAGGCTACTAGTTAAGGCATGGGTACTTGTTGAGGGTACTGGTTAAGGCAAGGGTACCAGTTCAGGCTACTTGTTAAGGACATACTACTAGTGAAGGCAAGGGTACTAGTGAAGACCACTAGTTAAGCCAAGGGTACTTGTTAGGACTACTAGTTAAGGCAAGGGTACTAGATTAAGCTAAGAGTTCAGGCAAGGGTACTCGTTCAGATTACTGACTTAGGGTACTATTCAAGACTAGTTGTCTAGGCTACTGCTCTATGCCACTAGTCTAGCTGACTAGTCCAGCTTACTAGTCTAGGCTTCTACTCTAGCCTTCTCTTGTCTACTCTAATGTAGTCTACTTGCATCTACCCTAGTCTTCCTATCATAAACTACCCTACCCTAACCTATTCTAATCGATTCCATTTGATTCGATTCAAAGCATTTCGATGCGACCGGACACCATCACGCTTGAGTCGGCTCGATTCCGCAACATCAGCTCGATTCAGCTCGATTTGGCTCGAATCGCTTCAATTCAGCTCATTTCCACTCGGTTCAGCCTTATTCGGCCCTATTTGGCTTGACTCGACTCTTTTCTACTCTATTTGTCTCTTTTCGACTCCATTTGACTCCACTCTTCTCCATTCTATGCAATTCTACTCTATTCTGTTCTACTCTACCCTACGATACTCTATTCGATTGGATGCGATTCGAAGCAATTTGGTGTGATTCATCTCGTTTTGTTTCCATTTGACTCGATTCGGCCAGAATTGGCTCTATTCAGGTATATCCTGCACTCTTTGACTCTATTTGACTCAATTCTACTCTGCTCTACTCTTGTCTGCTTTACTCTCTCTACTCTACCCTACTGTACTATATTCTATTCTGTACTATTCTGTTCTATTCTACCCACCCGCCCCTACCCTACCCTTCCTTAATCTATTTGATTAGTTTCGATGTGACGTATTTCCACGCGATTTGACGCGATTAGGCTTGAATCAGCTCGATTCAGTTCGAATCGGCTCTATTCGGCTCGACTTGGCTCCATTTCACTCCATTCGGCTCGATTAGGCTGGAATTCCATCGATTCTGCTGGATTCTGCTCAATTAGGCCTTATTTGGTCCTATTCGGCCCTATTCTGCTCTATTCGACTCTTTTGTACTCTATTCATATCTATCCGTCTCTATTGGACTCCGTTCAACTCCATTCCTCACTATTTTCCTCTCTTCTATTCTACCCTTCCCTACCCTAATCTCTTCTAATCGATTCGATTTGATTTGACGCGATTCGAAGCAACCGGACGTGATTCGTCTCGTTTTGTCTCCACTCGGCTCAATTCGGCTATGTTCTCTCTCTTTGACTCTATTCTATTCTGTTGTATTCTTTCTGTTCTGTTCTATTCTCTCCTATTCTGTTGTACTCTATTCTATTCTACCCTACCCGACCCAACGGCACCCCACCCGAACCTACCCTACTTTAATCTATTGGATTCAATTCGATTCCGTGCAAAGCGATTTGATAGGACTTGACTGGATTCGGCAAATCTGAAGGGATTTGATGAGATTCCATGCGACTCGACGTGATTCAGTAGGATTCTCTGAGGTTTGACGCAATTCGAAGTTATTCGACGTGATTCGATGGGATTCGACACGATATGAAGCGATTTGACCTTGTTTGATTCAAAACGATGTGACTCGACTCGATTCGACCTGATTCGATTCGACGCTGTTCGGTGACAGTCAGTGCGATTCTGCTTGATTCCGCTCGATTAGGTGTGATTCGGCAGTATACAGCTCTTTTCGGCTGTATTCAGCTCCATTCGTCTCTATTCAGCTTATTCGGCTCTATTCGACTGTATTCGACTCTACTCTTTTCCACTCGATTCTACTCGATTCTATTCCTTCTATTCTGTTCTAATCTCTTCTATTCCACTCTACTCTGTTCTGTTCTCCCCTCCCCTCCCCTCCCCTTCTCTAATCTATACGTCTCGATTGGATTTGACGCGTTGAACGCGATTCGAGGCGATGAAGCTTGAATCGGCTCGATTCGGCTCGATTTGGCTCTATTCGGCTCAGTTAGGCTCCATTCAGCTTGTTTTGGCTTGAATCGCTTCGAATCTGCTCGATTCGGCCTTCTTCGGCCCTATTCTGCTCTATTCGACTCTTTTCTACTCTATTCCTTTCTACTTGACTCCATTCTACTCCATTCTATTCATTCCACACTATTCTACTCTATTCTGCTCTACCCTACCCAACACCACTCTAATTTACTCTACTTGCTTCTACACGATTCCTCTCATTTTGTCTGCATTTGGCTCTATTCAGCTCTATTCTACTCTTCTCTACTCTATTGTATTGTTTCTACTCTGTTCTGTACGATTCTACTCTATTCTACCCTACCCTGTGCTACCCAACTCTAAGGTATTGTAATCCACTTGATTGGATTTGATTCAACCCATTTCGACGTGATTCGGCTCGATTTGGCTCTGTTCAAATCTATTCTACTCTACTCTATTCCCCTCTATTCTACTCTCGCCTACTCTTTTCTGTATTCGTTCTGTGTTGTTCTGTTCTATTTTGTTGTGTTCTGTTCTGTTTTATTCTATTCTACTCTATTCTACCCTACTCTAGCCTACCCGAACCTCCCCTACTCTAGTCTATTCGATTGAATTCGAGAAATTTTGACGCGACTAGGGGCCGAATCGGTGTGATTCATGTCCATTCGGCTCCATTTGTCTCGAATAGTGTCGATTCAGCTCGATTAGGCTCGATTTGGCTCCATTAGGCTCGATTCACTGGATTCGGCTCGATTTCGCTCAATTCAGCTCGATTTGGCCCTCTTTGGCCCTCTTCGGCTCTCTTCAGCTCTTTTCTACTCTACTCGATTCCATTGCACACCATTCTACTCCATTCTACGCTCTTCTACTATACCCTACCGTAATTGATTCGATGGCATTCGACGCCAGTCGACGCGATTTGTCTCGTTTCGTCTCCATTCAGCTTGATTCGACTCTGTTCTACTCTACTCTATTCTACTCTACACTATTCTGCTCTGCTCTACCCTTTTCTACTATATTCTAATGTATCTTTTCCATTCTCTTCTACTGTGTTCAAGTCTACTCTATTCCATCCTACCCTAATCTAATCTATTCTACTGGATTCGATTCCACGCATCTCGATGCGATTCAGCTCAAATCGGCTCCTTTCCACTCCATTCATCCCCAATCGGCTCAAATCGGTTCGGTTCAGCTCTAATCGGCTCCAGTCAGCTCGAATAGGCTCTATTCAGCTCTATTCGGCTCTATTAGACTCTACTCAACTCTATTATCTCTTTTCGACTCCACTCGACTCCATGCTACACCATTCTACTCCATCCTAAACTATTCTCTACTGTATTGTATTGTACTCTACCCTACTGTAGTCTATTCTATTTGATTGGATTGGAATTGATCAGATTCAATGCAATTCGACGGGATTCGACGCGATACGGCACGATTCCACGGGATTCGGCGTGATTTGTCTTGGTTTCTATCCATTTAGCTCTTTTGGGCTCTATTTGGCTCTATTCGGCAATGTTCGACTCTACTCTACTCTTCTATACTCTGCTCGTCTCGACCCTATTCTTTCAGTTCAGTTCTCTTCTGTTCTGTTCTACTGCACTCTATTCTACCCTACCCTACCCTAACTTCGCCTAGTGTAATCTGTTCTATGCTATTCGACACACTTGAATGGGATTCGACCTGATTCGGGTCATATCGGCTCGATTCATCTCCTTTCTGCTCCATTAAACTCGATTCGGTTCTATTCGGCTCTTTTCCACTCTATTCGGCTCTTTTTGGCAGTATTCGACTCTATTTGACTCTAGTCTACTCGATTCTTTCTGTTCTGTTCTATTCTACTCTATTCTATTCTTCTCTACCCTACCGTAGCCTTACCTTCCCCACACTAATCTATTTGATTCGATTCGACACGTTTCAAACGACTCGACATGATTCATCTCGATTCACCTTGAATTTGGTCAATTCGGCTGTATTCAGCTCTGTTTGGCTCTTTTCGGCTCTCTTCAACTCAATTTGACTCTATTCTACTGGACCCGACTCTACTTAATTCTATTCTCTTCTTTCTATTGTGTTCTGTTGTGTTGTAGTCTAGCCTCTCCTGCCGTACCCTCCTCTACTCTAATCTATTCGATTCAACGCATTTTGACGCGATTCCATGTGATTAGGCTTGAATCGGCTCGATTTAGCTCTATTTGGCTTGAATTGGGTCAATTCGTCTCGATTCTGCTCAATTCAGCATAATTAGGCTCGAGTGAACCTTATTCAGCCCTGTTCAGCTCTACTCAACCCTTTCTACTTTATTTGTCTCTATTTGGCTCCATTCAACTCCCTTCCACACCATTCTACTCTTTTCTACTCTATTCTATTCTGTTCTACCCTACCCTACTCTAATCTATTCTAATCGATTCGATTCATCACGATTTGTCTCCTTTCCTCTCCATTCGAATCGATTCGGCTTGAATTGGATCTATTCATCTATATTCTGCACTACCCGACTCTGACTATTCCACTCTACTCAACTCTACTCCATTCTACTCTTGGTATTCTCTTCTGTTCTACTCTATTCTATTCTTCTGTGCCCTTCCCTACTGAATCCCAGTCTAACCTACACTACTCCAATCTATTCAATTTAATTCGATTCCATTCAGTTTGACACCATTCGACCCGATTTGAGACAATTCGATGGGATTCGGTGAGATTCCGCGAGATTTGATGCGTTTTGGTGGGATTTGATGGAATTCGACGAGATCCGATGCAATAGGATGCAATTAAGTGTGTTTTGGCTCGATTTTGCTGGGTTCAGTTTGTCTCTATTTGGCTCATTTCAGCTCCACTAGGCTCCATTCATCCCGAATCTGGTCGACTCGACTCGATTCGGCTCATTTTGGTCATATGTGGTCCTATTCAGCGTTATTCGGCTCTATTCAACTCTTTTCTACTCTATTCATCTCTGTTTGAATCCATTTGACTCCATTCCACACCATTCTATTCCATTCTACACTACTGTATTCTACAAAACCCTCCGCCACCCTAGCCTATCCTAATCTAGTCTGCTCTTTTCTAGTCTCCTTTTCTATTTTCTCGATTCCATCCTATGCTACTCTACCATACCCTGCACTAAGCTAACCTACCCTGACCTATGCTGTTCTATTCTATTTCCTTCTATTTTCTCTGTTCCACCGTATGCTTCCCTACCCTATGCTACCCCACCGTACCATACTCTACTACTTAGGGTTACTCAATAAGGGTCCTAATTAAGGGGAGTAGTTCGGGCAAGGGTACTCCTTAAGGCAAGTGTACTAATTCAGGCTACTAGTTAAGGACAGGGTACTAGTTATGCAAGGGCACTAGTTAAGGCCAGGCTACTAGTTAAGGCATGGGTACTTGTTGAGGGTACTGGTTAAGGCAAGGGTACCAGTTCAGGCTACTTGTTAAGGACATACTACTAGTGAAGGCAAGGGTACTAGTGAAGACTACTAGTTAAGCCAAGGGTACTTGTTAGGACTACTAGTTAAGGCAAGGGTACTAGATTAGGCTAAGAGTTCAGGCAGGGGTACTCGTTCAGATTACTGACTTAGGGTACTATTCAAGACTAGTTGTCTAGGCTACTGCTCTATGCCACTAGTCTAGCTGACTAGTCCAGCTTACTAGTCTAGGCTTCTACTCTAGCCTTCTCTTGTCTACTCTAATGTAGTCTACTTGCATCTACCCTAGTCTTCCTATCATAAACTACCCTACCCTAACCTATTCTAATCGATTCCATTTGATTCGATTCAAAGCATTTCGATGCGACCGGACACCATCACGCTTGAGTCGGCTCCAGTCCGCAACATCAGCTCGATTCAGCTCGATTTGGCTCGAATCGCTTCAATTCAGCTCATTTCCACTCGGTTCAGCCTTATTCGGCCCTATTTGGCTTGACTCGACTCTTTTCTACTCTATTTGTCTCTTTTCGACTCCATTTGACTCCACTCTTCTCCATTCTATGCAATTCTACTCTATTCTGTTCTACTCTACCCTACGATACTCTATTCGATTGGATGCGATTCGAAGCAATTTGGTGTGATTCATCTCGTTTTGTTTCCATTTGACTCGATTCGGCCAGAATTGGCTCTATTCAGCTATATCCTGCACTCTTTGACTCTATTTGACTCAATTCTACTCTGCTCTACTCTTGTCTGCTTTACTCTCTCTACTCTACCCTACTGTACTATATTCTATTCTGTACTATTCTGTTCTATTCTACCCACCCGCCCCTACCCTACCCTTCCTTAATCTATTTGATTAGTTTCGATGTGACGTATTTCCACGCGATTTGACGCGATTAGGCTTGAATCAGCTCGATTCAGTTCGAATCGGCTCTATTCGGCTCGACTTGGCTCCATTTCACTCCACTCGGCTCGATTAGGCTGGAATTCCATCGATTCTGCTGGATTCTGCTCAATTAGGCCTTATTTGGTCCTATTCGGCCCTATTCTGCTCTATTCGACTCTTTTGTACTCTATTCATATCTATCCGTCTCTATTGGACTCCGTTCAACTCCATTCCTCACTATTTTCCTCTCTTCTATTCTACCCTTCCCTACCCTAATCTCTTCTAATCGATTCGATTTGATTTGACGCGATTCGAAGCAACCGGACGTGATTCGTCTCGTTTTGTCTCCACTCGGCTCAATTCGGCTATGTTCTCTGTCTTTGACTCTATTCTATTCTGTTGTATTCTTTCTGTTCTGTTCTATTCTCTCCTATTCTGTTGTACTCTATTCTATTCTACCCTACCCGACCCAACGGCACCCCACCCGAACCTACCCTACTTTAATCTATTGGATTCAATTCGATTCCGTGCAAAGCGATTTGATAGGACTTGACTGGATTCGGCAAATCTGAAGGGATTTGATGAGATTCCATGCGACTCGACGTGATTCAGTAGGATTCTCTGAGGTTTGACGCAATTCGAAGTTATTCGACGTGATTCGATGGGATTCGACACGATATGAAGCGATTTGACCTTGTTTGATTCAAAACGATGTGACTCGACTCGATTCGACCTGATTCGATTCGACGCTGTTCGGTGACAGTCAGTGCGATTCTGCTTGATTCCGCTCGATTAGGTGTGATTCGGCAGTATACAGCTCTTTTCGGCTGTATTCAGCTCCATTCGTCTCTATTCAGCTTATTCGGCTCTATTTGACTGTATTCGACTCTACTCTTTTCCACTCTATTCTACTCGATTCTATTCCTTCTATTCTGTTCTAATCTCTTCTATTCCACTCTACTCTGTTCTATTCTCCCCTCCCCTCCCCTCCCCTTCTCTAATCTATACGTCTCGATTGGATTTGACGCGTTGAACGCGATTCGAGGCGATGAAGCCTGAATCGGCTCGATTCGGCTCGATTTGGCTCTATTCGGCTCAGTTAGGCTCCATTCAGCTTGTTTTGGCTTGAATCGCTTCGAATCTGCTCGATTTGGCCTTCTTCGGCCCTATTCTGCTCCATTCGACTCTTTTCTACTCTATTCGTTTCTATTTGACTCCATTCTACTCCATTCTATTCATTCCACACTATTCTACACTATTCTACTCTATTCTGCTCTACCCTACCCAACACCACTCTAATTTACTCTACTTGCTTCTACACGATTCCTCTCATTTTGTCTGCATTTGGCTCTATTCAGCTCTATTCTACTCTTCTCTACTCTATTGTATTGTTTCTACTCTGTTCTGTACGATTCTACTCTATTCTACCCTACCCTGTGCTACCCAACTCTAAGGTATTGTAATCCACTTGATTGGATTTGATTCAACCCATTTCGACGTGATTCGGCTCGATTTGGCTCTGTTCAAATCTATTCTACTCTACTCTATTCCCCTCTATTCTACTCTCGCCTACTCTTTTCTGTATTCGTTCTGTGTTGTTCTGTTCTATTTTGTTGTGTTCTGTTCTGTTTTATTCTATTCTACTCTATTCTACCCTACTCTAGCCTACCCGAACCTCCCCTACTCTAGTCTATTCGATTGAATTCGAGAAATTTTGACGCGACTAGGGGCCGAATCGGTGTGATTCATGTCCATTCGGCTCCATTTGTCTCGAATAGTGTCGATTCAGCTCGATTAGGCTCGATTTGGCTCCATTAGGCTCGATTCACTGGATTCGGCTCGATTTCGCTCAATTCAGCTCGATTTGGCCCTCTTTGGCCCTCTTCGGCTCTCTTCAGCTCTTTTCTACTCTACTCGATTCCGTTGCACACCATTCTACTCCATTCTACGCTCTTCTACTATACCCTACTGTAATTGATTCGATGGGATTCGACGCCAGTCGACGCGATTTGTCTCGTTTCGTCTCCATTCAGCTTGATTCGACTCTGTTCTACTCTACTCTATTCTACTCTACACTATTCTGCTCTGCTCTACCCTTTTCTACTCTATTCTATTGTATCCTTTCCATTCTCTTCTACTGTGTTCAAGTCTACTCTATTCCATCCTACCCTAATCTAATCTATTCTACTGGATTCGATTCCACGCATCTCGATGCGATTCGGCTCAAATCGGCTCCTTTCCACTCCATTCATCCCCAATCGGCTCAAATCGGTTCGGTTCAGCTCTAATCGGCTCCATTCGGCTCCAGTCAGCTCGAATAGGCTCTATTCAGCTCTATTCGGCTCTATTAGACTCTACTCAACTCTATTATCTCTTTTCGACTCCACTCGACTCCATGCTACACCATTCTACTCCATCCTAAACTATTCTCTACTGTATTGTATTGTACTCTACCCTACTGTAGTCTATTCTATTTGATTGGATTGGAATTGATCAGATTCAATGCAATTCGACGGGATTCGACGTGATAGAGCACGATTCCACGGGATTCGGCTTGATTTGTCTTGGTTTCTATCCATTTAGCTCTTTTGGGCTCTATTTGGCTCTATTCGGCAATGTTCGACTCTACTCTACTCTTCTATACTCTGCTCGTCTCGACCCTATTCTTTCAGTTCAGTTCTCTTCTGTTCTGTTCTACTGCACTCTATTCTACCCTACCCTACCCTAACTTCGCCTAGTGTAATCTGTTCTATGCTATTCGACACACTTGAATGGGATTCGACCTGATTCGGGTCATATCGGCTCGATTCATCTCCTTTCTGCTCCATTAAACTCGATTCGGTTCTATTCGGCTCTTTTCCACTCTATTCGGCTCTTTTTGGCAGTATTCGACTCTATTTGACTCTAGTCTACTCGATTCTTTCTGTTCTGTTCTATTCTACTCTATTCTATTCTTCTCTACCCTACCGTAGCCTTACCTTCCCCACACTAATCTATTTGATTCGATTCGACACGTTTCAGACGACTCGACATGATTCATCTCGATTCACCTTGAATTTGGTCAATTCGGCTGTATTCAGCTCTGTTTGGCTCTTTTCGGCTCTCTTCAACTCAATTTGACTCTATTCTACTGGACCCGACTCTACTTAATTCTATTCTCTTCTTTCTATTGTGTTCTGTTGTGTTGTAGTCTAGCCTCTCCTGCCGTACCCTCCTCTACTCTAATCTATTCGATTCAACGCATTTTGACGCGATTCCATGTGATTAGGCTTGAATCGGCTCGATTTAGCTCTATTTGGCTTGAATTGGGTCAATTCGTCTCGATTCTGCTCAATTCAGCATAATTAGGCTCGAGTGAACCTTATTCAGCCCTGTTCAGCTCTACTCAACCCTTTCTACTTTATTTGTCTCTATTTGGCTCCATTCAACTCCCTTCCACACCATTCTACTCTTTTCTACTCTATTCTATTCTGTTCTACCCTACCCTACTCTAATCTATTCTAATCGATTCGATTCATCACGATTTGTCTCCTTTCCTCTCCATTCGAATCGATTCGGCTTGAATTGGATCTATTCATCTATATTCTGCACTACCCGACTCTGACTATTCCACTCTACTCAACTCTACTCCATTCTACTCTTGGTATTCTCTTCTGTTCTACTCTATTCTATTCTTCTGTGCCCTTCCCTACTGAATCCCAGTCTAACCTACACTACTCCAATCTATTCAATTTAATTCGATTCCATTCAGTTTGACACCATTCGACCCGATTTGAGACAATTCGATGGGATTCGGTGAGATTCCGCGAGATTTGATGCGTTTTGGTGGGATTTGATGGAATTCGACGAGATCCGATGCAATAGGATGCAATTAAGTGTGTTTTGGCTTGATTTTGCTGGGTTCAGTTTGTCTCTATTTGGCTCATTTCAGCTCCACTAGGCTCCATTCATCCCGAATCTGGTCGACTCGACTCGATTCGGCTCATTTTGATCATATGTGGTCCTATTCAGCGTTATTCGGCTCTATTCAACTCTTTTCTACTCTCTGCATCTCTGTTCGAATACATTTGACTCCATTCCACACCATTCTATTCCATTCTACACTACTGTATTCTACAAAACCCTCCCCCACCCTAGCCTATCCTAATCTAGTCTGCTCTTTTCTAGTCTCCTTTTCTATTTTCTCGATTCCATCCTATGCTACTCTACCATACCCTGCACTAAGCTAACCTACCCTGACCTATGCTGTTCTATTCTATTTCCTTCTATTTTCTCTGTTCCACCGTATGCTTCCCTACCCTATGCTACCCCACCGTACCATACTCTACTACTTAGGGTTACTCAATAAGGGTCCTAATTAAGGGGAGTAGTTCGGGCAAGGGTACTCCTTAAGGCAAGTGTACTAATTCAGGCTACTAGTTAAGGACAGGGTACTAGTTATGCAAGGGCACTAGTTAAGGCCAGGCTACTAGTTAAGGCATGGGTACTTGTTGAGGGTACTGGTTAAGGCAAACGTACCAGTTCAGGCTACTTCTTAAGGATATACTACTAGTGAAGGCAAGGGTACTAGTGAAGACTACTGGTTAAGGCAAGGGTACTTGTTAGGACTACTAGTTAAGGCAAGGGTACTAGATTAGGCTAAGAGTTCAGGCAAGGGTACTCGTTCAGATTACTGACTTAGGGTACTATTCAAGACTAGTTGTCTAGGCTACTGCTCTATGCCACTAGTCTAGCTGACTAGTCCAGCTTACTAGTCTAGGCTTCTACTCTAGCCTGCTCTTGTCTACTCTAATGTAGTCTACTTGCATCTACCCTAGTCTTCCTATCATAAACTACCCTACCCTAACCTATTCTAATCGATTCCATTCAAAGCATTTCGATGCGACCGGACACCATTACGCTTGAGTCGGCTCGATTCTGCAACATCAGCTCGATTCAGCTCGATTTGGCTCGAATCGCTTGAATTCAGCTCGTTTCCACTCGGTTCAGCCTTATTCGGCCCTATTTGGCTCGATTCGACTCTTTTCTACTCTATTTGTCTCTGTTCGACTCCATTTGACTCCACTCTTCTCCACTCTACGCTACCCTACTCTACCCTACGATACTCTAATTTATTCGATTGGATGCGATTCGAAGCAATTCGGTGTGATTCATCTCGTTTTGTTTCCATTTGACTCGATTCGGCCAGAATTGGCTCTATTCAGCTATATCCTGCACTCTTTGACTCTATTTGACTCAATTCTACTCTGCTCTACTCTTGTCTGCTTTACTCTCTCTACTCTACCCTACTGTACTATATTCTATTCTGTACTATTCTGTTCTGTTCTACCCACCCGCCCCACCCCTACCCTTCCCTAATCTATTTGATTTGATTCGATGTGACGTATTTCCACGCGATTTGACGCGATTAATCTTGAATTAGCTCGATTCAGTTCGAATCGGCTCTATTCGGCTCGACTTGGCTCCATTTCACTCCATTCGGCTCGATTAGGCTCGAATTCCATCGATTCTGCTGGATTCTGCTCAATTAGGCCTTATTTGGGCCTATTCGGCCCTATTCTGCTCTATTCGACTCTTTTGTACTCTATTCATATCTATCCGTCTCTATTGGACTCCGTTCAACTCCATTCCTCACTATTTTCCTCTCTTCTATTCTACCCTTCCCTACCCTAATCTCTTCTAATCGATTCGATTTGATTTGACGCGATTCGAAGCAACCGGACGTGATTCGTCTCGTTTTGTCTCCACTCGGCTCAATTCGGCTATGTTCTCTCTCTTTGACTCTATTCTATTCTGTTGTATTCTTTCTGTTCTGTTCTATTCTCTCCTATTCTGTTGTACTCTATTCTATTCTACCCTACCCGACCCAACGGCACCCCACCCGAACCTACCCTACTTTAATCTATTGGATTCAATTCGATTCCGTGCAAAGCGATTTGATAGGACTTGACTGGATTCGGCAAATCTGAAGGGATTTGATGAGATTCCATGCGACTCGACGTGATTCAGTAGGATTCTCTGAGGTTTGACGCAATTCGAAGTTATTCGACGTGATTCGATGGGATTCGACACGATATGAAGCGATTTGACCTTGTTTGATTCAAAACGATGTGACTCGACTCGATTCGACCTGATTCGATTCGACGCTGTTCGGTGACAGTCAGTGCGATTCTGCTTGATTCCGCTCGATTAGGTGTGATTCGGCAGTATACAGCTCTTTTCGGCTGTATTCAGCTCCATTCGTCTCTATTCAGCTTATTCGGCTCTATTCGACTGTATTCGACTCTACTCTTTTCCACTCTATTCTACTCGATTCTATTCCTTCTATTCTGTTCTAATCTCTTCTATTCCACTCTACTCTGTTCTGTTCTCCCCTCCCCTCCCCTCCCCTTCTCTAATCTATACGTCTCGATTGGATTTGACGCGTTGAACGCGATTCGAGGCGATGAAGCTTGAATCGGCTCGATTCGGCTCGATTTGGCTCTATTCGGCTCAGTTAGGCTCCATTCAGCTTGTTTTGGCTTGAATCGCTTCGAATCTGCTCGATTTGGCCTTCTTCGGCCCTATTCTGCTCTATTCGACTCTTTTCTACTCTATTCGTTTCTATTTGACTCCATTCTACTCGATTCTATTCATTCCACACTATTCTACTCTATTCTGCTCTACCCTACCCAACACCACTCTAATTTACTCTACTTGCTTCTACACGATTCCTCTCATTTTGTCTGCATTTGGCTCTATTCAGCTCTATTCTACTCTTCTCTACTCTATTGTATTGTTTCTACTCTGTTCTGTACGATTCTACTCTATTCTACCCTACCCTGTGCTACCCAACTCTAAGGTATTGTAATCCACTTGATTGGATTTGATTCAACCCATTTCGACGTGATTCGGCTCGATTTGGCTCTGTTCAAATCTATTCTACTCTACTCTATTCCCCTCTATTCTACTCTCGCCTACTCTTTTCTGTATTCGTTCTGTGTTGTTCTGTTCTATTTTGTTGTGTTCTGTTCTGTTTTATTCTATTCTACTCTATTCTACCCTACTCTAGCCTACCCGAACCTCCCCTACTCTAGTCTATTCGATTGAATTCGAGAAATTTTGACGCGACTAGGGGCCGAATCGGTGTGATTCATGTCCATTCGGCTCCATTTGTCTCGAATAGTGTCGATTCAGCTCGATTAGGCTCGATTTGGCTCCATTAGGCTCGATTCACTGGATTCGGCTCGATTTCGCTCAATTCAGCTCGATTTGGCCCTCTTTGGCCCTCTTCGGCTCTCTTCAGCTCTTTTCTACTCTACTCGATTCCATTGCACACCATTCTACTCCATTCTACGCTCTTCTACTATACCCTACTGTAATTGATTCGATGGGATTCGACGCAAGTCGACGCGATTTGTCTCGTTTCGTCTCCATTCAGCTTGATTCGACTCTGTTCTACTCTACTGTATTCTACTCTACACTATTCTGCTCTGCTCTACCCTTTTCTACTCTATTCTATTGTATCCTTTCCATTCTCTTCTACTGTGTTCAAGTCTACTCTATTCCATCCTACCCTAATCTAATCTATTCTACTGGATTCGATTCCACGCATCTCGATGCGATTCGGCTCAAATCGGCTCCTTTCCACTCCATTCATCCCCAATCGGCTCAAATCGGTTCGGTTCAGCTCTAATCGGCTCCATTCGGCTCCAGTCAGCTCGAATAGGCTCTATTCAGCTCTATTCGGCTCTATTAGACTCTACTCAACTCTATTATCTCTTTTCGACTCCACTCGACTCCATGCTACACCATTCTACTCCATCCTAAACTATTCTCTACTGTATTGTATTGTACTCTACCCTACTGTAGTCTATTCTATTTGATTGGATTGGAATTGATCAGATTCAATGCAATTCGACGGGATTCGACGCGATACGGCACGATTCCACAGGATTCGGCGTGATTTGTCTTGGTTTCTATCCATTTAGCTCTTTTGGGCTCTATTTGGCTCTATTCGGCAATGTTCGACTCTACTCTTCTATACTCTGCTCGTCTCGACCCTATTCTTTCAGTTCAGTTCTCTTCTGTTCTGTTCTACTGCACTCTATTCTACCCTACCCTACCCTAACTTAGCCTAGTGTAATCTGTTCTATGCTATTCGACACACTTGAATGGGATTCGACCTGATTCGGGTCATATCGGCTCGATTCATCTCCTTTCTGCTCCATTAAACTCGATTCGGTTCTATTCGGCTCTTTTCCACTCTATTCGGCTCTTTTTGGCAGTATTCGACTCTATTTGACTCTAGTCTACTCGATTCTTTCTGTTCTGTTCTATTCTACTCTATTCTATTCTTCTCTACCCTACCGTAGCCTTACCTTCCCCACACTAATCTATTTGATTCGATTCGACACGTTTCAAACGACTCGACATGATTCATCTCGATTCACCTTGAATTTGGTCAATTCGGCTGTATTCAGCTCTGTTTGGCTCTTTTCGGCTCTCTTCAACTCAATTTGACTCTATTCTACTGGACCCGACTCTACTTAATTCTATTCTCTTCTTTCTATTGTGTTCTGTTGTGTTGTAGTCTAGCCTCTCCTGCCGTACCCTCCTCTACTCTAACCTATTCGATTCAACACATTTTGACGCGATTCCATGTGATTAGGCTTGAATCGGCTCGATTTAGCTCTATTTGGCTTGAATTGGGTCAATTCGTCTCGATTCTGCTCAATTCAGCATAATTAGGCTCGAGTGAACCTTATTCAGCCCTGTTCAGCTCTACTCAACCCTTTCTACTTTATTTGTCTCTATTTGGCTCCATTCAACTCCCTTCCACACCATTCTACTCTTTTCTACTCTATTCTATTCTGTTCTACCCTACCCTACTCTAATCTATTCTAATCGATTCGATTCATCACGATTTGTCTCCTTTCCTCTCCATTCGAATCGATTCGGCTTGAATTGGATCTATTCATCTATATTCTGCACTACCCGACTCTGACTATTCCACTCTACTCAACTCTACTCCATTCTACTCTTGGTATTCTCTTCTGTTCTACTCTATTCTATTCTTCTGTGCCCTTCCCTACTGAATCCCAGTCTAACCTACACTACTCCAATCTATTCAATTTAATTCGATTCCATTCAGTTTGACACCATTCGACCCGATTTGAGACAATTCGATGGGATTCGGTGAGATTCCGCGAGATTTGATGCGTTTTGGTGGGATTTGATGGAATTCGACGAGATCCGATGCAATAGGATGCAATTAAGTGTGTTTTGGCTTGATTTTGCTGGGTTCAGTTTGTCTCTATTTGGCTCATTTCAGCTCCACTAGGCTCCATTCATCCCGAATCTGGTCGACTCGACTCGATTCGGCTCATTTTGGTCATATGTGGTCCTATTCAGCGTTATTCGGCTCTATTCAACTCTTTTCTACTCTATTCATCTCTGTTTGAATCCATTTGACTCCATTCCACACCATTCTATTCCATTCTACACTACTGTATTCTACAAAACCCTCCCCCACCCTAGCCTATCCTAATCTAGTCTGCTCTTTTCTAGTCTCCTTTTCTATTTTCTCGATTCCATCCTATGCTACTCTACCATACCCTGCACTAAGCTAACCTACCCTGACCTATGCTGTTCTATTCTATTTCCTTCTATTTTCTCTGTTCCACCGTATGCTTCCCTACCCTATGCTACCCCACCGTACCATACTCTACTACTTAGGGTTACTCAATAAGGGTCCTAATTAAGGGGAGTAGTTCGGGCAAGGGTACTCCTTAAGGCAAGTGTACTAATTCAGGCTACTAGTTAAGGACAGGGTACTAGTTATGCAAGGGCACTAGTTAAGGCCAGGCTACTAGTTAAGGCATGGGTACTTGTTGAGGGTACTGGTTAAGGCAAGGGTACCAGTTCAGGCTACTTGTTAAGGACATACTACTAGTGAAGGCAAGGGTACTAGTGAAGACTACTAGTTAAGCCAAGGGTACTTGTTAGGACTACTAGTTAAGGCAAGGGTACTAGATTAGGCTAAGAGTTCAGGCAAGGGTACTCGTTCAGATTACTGACTTAGGGTACTATTCAAGACTAGTTGTCTAGGCTACTGCTCTATGCCACTAGTCTAGCTGACTAGTCCAGCTTACTAGTCTAGGCTTCTACTCTAGCCTTCTCTTGTCTACTCTAATGTAGTCTACTTGCATCTACCCTAGTCTTCCTATCATAAACTACCCTACCCTAACCTATTCTAATCGATTCCATTTGATTCGATTCAAAGCATTTCGATGCGACCGGACACCATAACGCTTGAGTCGGCTCGATTCTGCAACATCAGCTCGATTCAGCTCGATTTGGCTCGAATCGCTTCAATTCAGCTCATTTCCACTCGGTTCAGCCTTATTCGGCCCTATTTGGCTTGACTCGACTCTTTTCTACTCTATTTGTCTCTTTTCGACTCCATTTGACTCCACTCTTCTCCATTCTATGCAATTCTACTCTATTCTGTTCTACTCTACCCTACGATACTCTATTCGATTGGATGCGATTCGAAGCAATTTGGTGTGATTCATCTCGTTTTGTTTCCATTTGACTCGATTCGGCCAGAATTGGCTCTATTCAGCTATATCCTGCACTCTTTGACTCTATTTGACTCAATTCTACTCTGCTCTACTCTTGTCTGCTTTACTCTCTCTACTCTACCCTACTGTACTATATTCTATTCTGTACTATTCTGTTCTATTCTACCCACCTGCCCCTACCCTACCCTTCCTTAATCTATTTGATTAGTTTCGATGTGACGTATTTCCACGCGATTTGACGCGATTAGGCTTGAATCAGCTCGATTCAGTTCGAATCGGCTCTATTCGGCTCGACTTGGCTCCATTTCACTCCATTCGGCTCGATTAGGCTGGAATTCCATCGATTCTGCTGGATTCTGCTCAATTAGGCCTTATTTGGGCCTATTCGGCCCTATTCTGCTCTATTCGACTCTTTTGTACTCTATTCATATCTATCCGTCTCTATTGGACTCCGTTCAACTCCATTCCTCACTATTTTCCTCTCTTCTATTCTACCCTTCCCTACCCTAATCTCTTCTAATCGATTCGATTTGATTTGACGCGATTCGAAGCAACCGGACGTGATTCGTCTCGTTTTGTCTCCACTCGGCTCAATTCGGCTATGTTCTCTCTCTTTGACTCTATTCTATTCTGTTGTATTCTTTCTGTTCTGTTCTATTCTCTCCTATTCTGTTGTACTCTATTCTATTCTACCCTACCCGACCCAACGGCACCCCACCCGAACCTACCCTACTTTAATCTATTGGATTCAATTCGATTCCGTGCAAAGCGATTTGATAGGACTTGACTGGATTCGGCAAATCTGAAGGGATTTGATGAGATTCCATGCGACTCGACGTGATTCAGTAGGATTCTCTGAGGTTTGACGCAATTCGAAGTTATTCGACGTGATTCGATGGGATTCGACACGATATGAAGCGATTTGACCTTGTTTGATTCAAAACGATGTGACTCGACTCGATTCGACCTGATTCGATTCGACGCTGTTCGGTGACAGTCAGTGCGATTCTGCTTGATTCCGCTCGATTAGGTGTGATTCGGCAGTATACAGCTCTTTTCGGCTGTATTCAGCTCCATTCGTCTCTATTCAGCTTACTCGGCTCTATTCGACTGTATTCGACTCTACTCTTTTCCACTCTATTCTACTCGATTCTATTCCTTCTATTCTGTTCTAATCTCTTCTATTCCACTCTACTCTGTTCTGTTCTCCCCTCCCCTCCCCTCCCCTTCTCTAATCTATACGTCTCGATTGGATTTGACGCGTTGAACGCGATTCGAGGCGATGAAGCTTGAATCGGCTCGATTCGGCTCGATTTGGCTCTATTCGGCTCAGTTAGGCTCCATTCAGCTTGTTTTGGCTTGAATCGCTTCGAATCTGCTCGATTTGGCCTTCTTCGGCCCTATTCTGCTCTATTCGACTCTTTTCTACTCTATTCGTTTCTATTTGACTCCATTCTACTCCATTCTATTCATTCCACACTATTCTACTCTATTCTGCTCTACCCTACCCAACACCACTCTAATTTACTCTACTTGCTTCTACACGATTCCTCTCATTTTGTCTGCATTTGGCTCTATTCAGCTCTATTCTACTCTTCTCTACTCTATTGTATTGTTTCTACTCTGTTCTGTACGATTCTACTCTATTCTACCCTACCCTGTGCTACCCAACTCTAAGGTATTGTAATCCACTTGATTGGATTTGATTCAACCCATTTCGACGTGATTCGGCTCGATTTGGCTCTATTCGGCTCAGTTAGGCTCCATTCAGCTTGTTTTGGCTTGAATCGCTTCGAATCTGCTCGATTTGGCCTTCTTCGGCCCTATTCTGCTCTATTCGACTCTTTTCTACTCTATTCGTTTCTATTTGACTCCATTCTACTCCATTCTATTCATTCCACACTATTCTACTCTATTCTGCTCTACCCTACCCAACACCACTCTAATTTACTCTACTTGCTTCTACACGATTCCTCTCATTTTGTCTGCATTTGGCTCTATTCAGCTCTATTCTACTCTTCTCTACTCTATTGTATTGTTTCTACTCTGTTCTGTACAATTCTACTCTATTCTACCCTACCCTGTGCTACCCAACTCTAAGGTATTGTAATCCACTTGATTGGATTTGATTCAACCCATTTCGACGTGATTCGGCTCGATTTGGCTCTGTTCAAATCTATTCTACTCTACTCTATTCCCCTCTATTCTACTCTCGCCTACTCTTTTCTGTATTCGTTCTGTGTTGTTCTGTTCTATTTTGTTGTGTTCTGTTCTGTTTTATTCTATTCTACTCTATTCTACCCTACTCTAGCCTACCCGAACCTCCCCTACTCTAGTCTATTCAATTGAATTCGAGAAATTTTGACGCGACTAGGGGCCGAATCGGTGTGATTCATGTCCATTCGGCTCCATTTGTCTCGAATAGTGTCGATTCAGCTCGATTAGGCTCGATTTGGCTCCATTAGGCTCGATTCACTGGATTCGGCTCGATTTCGCTCAATTCAGCTCGATTTGGCCCTCTTTGGCCCTCTTCGGCTCTCTTCAGCTCTTTTCTACTCTACTCGATTCCATTGCACACCATTCTACTCCATTCTACGCTCTTCTACTATACCCTACTGTAATTGATTCGATGGGATTCGACGCCAGTCGACGCGATTTGTCTCGTTTCGTCTCCATTCAGCTTGATTCGACTCTGTTCTACTCTACTCTATTCTACTCTACACTATTCTGCTCTGTTCTACCCTTTTCTACTCTATTCTATTGTATCCTTTCCATTCTCTTCTACTGTGTTCAAGTCTACTCTATTCCATCCTACCCTAATCTAATCTATTCTACTGGATTCGATTCCACGCATCTCGATGCGATTCGGCTCAAATCGGCTCCTTTCCACTCCATTCATCCCCAATCGGCTCAAATCGGTTCGGTTCAGCTCTAATCGGCTCCATTCGGCTCCAGTCAGCTCGAATAGGCTCTATTCAGCTCTATTCGGCTCTATTAGACTCTACTCAACTCTATTATCTCTTTTCGACTCCACTCGACTCCATGCTACACCATTCTACTCCATCCTAAACTATTCTCTACTGTATTGTATTGTACTCTACCCTACTGTAGTCTATTCTATTTGATTGGATTGGAATTGATCAGATTCAATGCAATTCGACGGGATTCGACGCGATACGGTACGATTCCACGGGATTCGGCGTGATTTGTCTTAGTTTCTATCCATTTAGCTCTTTTGGGCTCTATTTGGCTCTATTCGGCAATGTTCGACTCTACTCTACTCTTCTATACTCTGCTCGTCTCGACCCTATTCTTTCAGTTCAGTTCTCTTCTGTTCTGTTCTACTGCACTCTATTCTACCCTACCCTACCCTAACTTAGCCTAGTGTAATCTGTTCTATGCTATTCGACACACTTGAATGGGATTCGACCTGATTCGGGTCATATCGGCTCGATTCATCTCCTTTCTGCTCCATTAAACTCGATTCGGTTCTATTCGGCTCTTTTCCACTCTATTCGGCTCTTTTTGGCAGTATTCGACTCTATTTGACTCTAGTCTACTCGATTCTTTCTGTTCTGTTCTATTCTACTCTATTCTATTCTTCTCTACCCTACCGTAGCCTTACCTTCCCCACACTAATCTATTTGATTCGATTCGACACGTTTCAAACGACTCGACATGATTCATCTCGATTCACCTTGAATTTGGTCAATTCGGCTGTATTCAGCTCTGTTTGGCTCTTTTCGGCTCTCTTCAACTCAATTTGACTCTATTCTACTGGACCCGACTCTACTTAATTCTATTCTCTTCTTTCTATTGTGTTCTGTTGTGTTGTAGTCTAGCCTCTCCTGCCGTACCCTCCTCTACTCTAATCTATTCGATTCAACGCATTTTGACGCGATTCCATGTGATTAGGCTTGAATCGGCTCGATTTAGCTCTATTTGGCTTGAATTGGGTCAATTCGTCTCGATTCTGCTCAATTCAGCATAATTAGGCTCGAGTGAACCTTATTCAGCCCTGTTCAGCTCTACTCAACCCTTTCTACTTTATTTGTCTCTATTTGGCTCCATTCAACTCCCTTCCACACCATTCTACTCTTTTCTACTCTATTCTATTCTGTTCTACCCTACCCTACTCTAATCTATTCTAATCGATTCGATTCATCACGATTTGTCTCCTTTCCTCTCCATTCGAATCGATTCGGCTTGAATTGGATCTATTCATCTATATTCTGCACTACCCGACTCTGACTATTCCACTCTACTCAACTCTACTCCATTCTACTCTTGGTATTCTCTTCTGTTCTACTCTATTCTATTCTTCTGTGCCCTTCCCTACTGAATCCCAGTCTAACCTACACTACTCCAATCTATTCAATTTAATTCGATTCCATTCAGTTTGACACCATTCGACCCGATTTGAGACAATTCGATGGGATTCGGTGAGATTCCGCGAGATTTGATGCGTTTTGGTGGGATTTGATGGAATTCGACGAGATCCGATGCAATAGGATGCAATTAAGTGTGTTTTGGCTTGATTTTGCTGGGTTCAGTTTGTCTCTATTTGGCTCATTTCAGCTCCACTAGGCTCCATTCATCCCGAATCTGGTCGACTCGACTCGATTCGGCTCATTTTGGTCATATGTGGTCCTATTCAGCGTTATTCGGCTCTATTCAACTCTTTTCTACTCTATTCATCTCTGTTTGAATCCATTTGACTCCATTCCACACCATTCTATTCCATTCTACACTACTGTATTCTACAAAACCCTCCCCCACCCTACCCTATCCTAATCTAGTCTGCTCTTTTCTAGTCTCCTTTTCTATTTTCTCGATTCCATCCTATGCTACTCTACCATACCCTGCACTAAGCTAACCTACCCTGACCTATGCTGTTCTATTCTATTTCCTTCTATTTTCTCTGTTCCACCGTATGCTTCCCTACCCTATGCTACCCCACCGTACCATACTCTACTACTTAGGGTTACTCAATAAGGGTCCTAATTAAGGGGAGTAGTTCGGGCAAGGGTACTCCTTAAGGCAAGTGTACTAATTCAGGCTACTAGTTAAGGACAGGGTACTAGTTATGCAAGGGCACTAGTTAAGGCCAGGCTACTAGTTAAGGCATGGGTACTTGTTGAGGGTACTGGTTAAGGCAAGGGTACCAGTTCAGGCTACTTGTTAAGGACATACTACTAGTGAAGGCAAGGGTACTAGTGAAGACTACTAGTTAAACCAAGGGTACTTGTTAGGACTACTAGTTAAGGCAAGGGTACTAGATTAAGCTAAGAGTTCAGGCAAGGGTACTCGTTCAGATTACTGACTTAGGGTACTATTCAAGACTAGTTGTCTAGGCTACTGCTCTATGCCACTAGTCTAGCTGACTAGTCCAGCTTACTAGTCTAGGCTTCTACTCTAGCCTTCTCTTGTCTACTCTAATGTAGTCTACTTGCATCTACCCTAGTCTTCCTATCATAAACTACCCTACCCTAACCTATTCTAATCGATTCCATTTGATTCGATTCAAAGCATTTCGATGCGACCGGACACCATCACGCTTGAGTCGGCTCGATTCTGCAACATCAGCTCGATTCAGCTCGATTTGGCTCGAATCGCTTCAATTCAGCTCATTTCCACTCGGTTCAGCCTTATTCGGCCCTATTTGGCTTGACTCGACTCTTTTCTACTCTATTTGTCTCTTTTCGACTCCATTTGACTCCACTCTTCTCCATTCTATGCAATTCTACTCTATTCTGTTCTACTCTACCCTACGATACTCTATTCGATTGGATGCGATTCGAAGCAATTTGGTGTGATTCATCTCGTTTTGTTTCCATTTGACTCGATTCGGCCAGAATTGGCTCTATTCAGCTATATCCTGCACTCTTTGACTCTATTTGACTCAATTCTACTCTGCTCTACTCTTGTCTGCTTTACTCTCTCTACTCTACCCTACTGTACTATATTCTATTCTGTACTATTCTGTTCTATTCTACCCACCTGCCCCTACCCTACCCTTCCTTAATCTATTTGATTAGTTTCGATGTGACGTATTTCCACGCGATTTGACGCGATTAGGCTTGAATCAGCTCGATTCAGTTCGAATCGGCTCTATTCGGCTCGACTTGGCTCCATTTCACTCCATTCGGCTCGATTAGGCTCGAATTCCATCGATTCTGCTGGATTCTGCTCAATTAGGCCTTATTTGGGCCTATTCGGCCCTATTCTGCTCTATTCGACTCTTTTGTACTCTATTCATATCTATCCGTCTCTATTGGACTCCGTTCAACTCCATTCCTCACTATTTTCCTCTCTTCTATTCTACCCTTCCCTACCCTAATCTCTTCTAATCGATTCGATTTGATTTGACGCGATTCGAAGCAACCGGACGTGATTCGTCTCGTTTTGTCTCCACTCGGCTCAATTCGGCTATGTTCTCTGTCTTTGACTCTATTCTATTCTGTTGTATTCTTTCTGTTCTGTTCTATTCTCTCCTATTCTGTTGTACTCTATTCTATTCTACCCTACCCGACCCAACGGCACCCCACCCGAACCTACCCTACTTTAATCTATTGGATTCAATTCGATTCCGTGCAAAGCGATTTGATAGGACTTGACTGGATTCGGCAAGATCTGAAGGGATTTGATGAGATTCCATGCGACTCGACGTGATTCAGTAGGATTCTCTGAGGCTTGACGCAATTCGAAGTTATTCGACGTGATTCGATGGGATTCGACACGATATGAAGCGATTTGACCTTGTTTGATTCAAAACGATGTGACTCGACTCGATTCGACCTGATTCGATTCGACGCTGTTCGGTGACAGTCAGTGCGATTCTGCTTGATTCCGCTCGATTAGGTGTGATTCGGCAGTATACAGCTCTTTTCGGCTGTATTCAGCTCCATTCGTCTCTATTCAGCTTATTCGGCTCTATTCGACTGTATTCGACTCTACTCTTTTCCACTCTATTCTACTCGATTCTATTCCTTCTATTCTGTTCTAATCTCTTCTATTCCACTCTACTCTGTTCTATTCTCCCCTCCCCTCCCCTCCCCTTCTCTAATCTATACGTCTCGATTGGATTTGACGCGTTGAACGCGATTCGAGGCGATGAAGCTTGAATCGGCTCGATTCGGCTCGATTTGGCTCTATTCTGCTCAGTTAGGCTCCATTCAGCTTGTTTTGGCTTGAATCGCTTCGAATCTGCTCGATTTGGCCTTCTTCGGCCCTATTCTGCTCTATTCGACTCTTTTCTACTCTATTCGTTTCTACTTGACTCCATTCTACTCCATTCTATTCATTCCACACTATTCTACTCTATTCTGCTCTACCCTACCCAACACCACTCTAATTTACTCTACTTGCTTCTACACGATTCCTCTCATTTTGTCTGCATTTGGCTCTATTCAGCTCTATTCTACTCTTCTCTACTCTATTGTATTGTTTCTACTCTGTTCTGTACAATTCTACTCTATTCTACCCTACCCTGTGCTACCCAACTCTAAGGTATTGTAATCCACTTGATTGGATTTGATTCAACCCATTTCGACGTGATTCGGCTCGATTTGGCTCTGTTCAAATCTATTCTACTCTACTCTATTCCCCTCTATTCTACTCTCGCCTACTCTTTTCTGTATTCGTTCTGTGTTGTTCTGTTCTATTTTGTTGTGTTCTGTTCTGTTTTATTCTATTCTACTCTATTCTACCCTACTCTAGCCTACCCGAACCTCCCCTACTCTAGTCTATTCAATTGAATTCGAGAAATTTTGACGCGACTAGGGGCCGAATCGGTGTGATTCATGTCCATTCGGCTCCATTTGTCTCGAATAGTGTCGATTCAGCTCGATTAGGCTCGATTTGGCTCCATTAGGCTCGATTCACTGGATTCGGCTCGATTTCGCTCAATTCAGCTCGATTTGGCCCTCTTTGGCCCTCTTCGGCTCTCTTCAGCTCTTTTCTACTCTACTCGATTCCATTGCACACCATTCTACTCCATTCTACGCTCTTCTACTATACCCTACTGTAATTGATTCGATGGGATTCGACGCCAGTCGACGCGATTTGTCTCGTTTCGTCTCCATTCAGCTTGATTCGACTCTGTTCTACTCTACTCTATTCTACTCTACACTATTCTGCTCTGTTCTACCCTTTTCTACTCTATTCTATTGTATCCTTTCCATTCTCTTCTACTGTGTTCAAGTCTACTCTATTCCATCCTACCCTAATCTAATCTATTCTACTGGATTCGATTCCACGCATCTCGATGCGATTCGGCTCAAATCGGCTCCTTTCCACTCCATTCATCCCCAATCGGCTCAAATCGGTTCGGTTCAGCTCTAATCGGCTCCATTCGGCTCCAGTCAGCTCGAATAGGCTCTATTCAGCTCTATTCGGCTCTATTAGACTCTACTCAACTCTATTATCTCTTTTCGACTCCACTCGACTCCATGCTACACCATTCTACTCCATCCTAAACTATTCTCTACTGTATTGTATTGTACTCTACCCTACTGTAGTCTATTCTATTTGATTGGATTGGAATTGATCAGATTCAATGCAATTCGACGGGATTCGACGCGATACGGTACGATTCCACGGGATTCGGCGTGATTTGTCTTAGTTTCTATCCATTTAGCTCTTTTGGGCTCTATTTGGCTCTATTCGGCAATGTTCGACTCTACTCTACTCTTCTATACTCTGCTCGTCTCGACCCTATTCTTTCAGTTCAGTTCTCTTCTGTTCTGTTCTACTGCACTCTATTCTACCCTACCCTACCCTAACTTAGCCTAGTGTAATCTGTTCTATGCTATTCGACACACTTGAATGGGATTCGACCTGATTCGGGTCATATCGGCTCGATTCATCTCCTTTCTGCTCCATTAAACTCGATTCGGTTCTATTCGGCTCTTTTCCACTCTATTCGGCTCTTTTTGGCAGTATTCGACTCTATTTGACTCTAGTCTACTCGATTCTTTCTGTTCTGTTCTATTCTACTCTATTCTATTCTTCTCTACCCTACCGTAGCCTTACCTTCCCCACACTAATCTATTTGATTCGATTCGACACGTTTCAAACGACTCGACATGATTCATCTCGATTCACCTTGAATTTGGTCAATTCGGCTGTATTCAGCTCTGTTTGGCTCTTTTCGGCTCTCTTCAACTCAATTTGACTCTATTCTACTGGACCCGACTCTACTTAATTCTATTCTCTTCTTTCTATTGTGTTCTGTTGTGTTGTAGTCTAGCCTCTCCTGCCGTACCCTCCTCTACTCTAATCTATTCGATTCAACGCATTTTGACGCGATTCCATGTGATTAGGCTTGAATCGGCTCGATTTAGCTCTATTTGGCTTGAATTGGGTCAATTCGTCTCGATTCTGCTCAATTCAGCATAATTAGGCTCGAGTGAACCTTATTCAGCCCTGTTCAGCTCTACTCAACCCTTTCTACTTTATTTGTCTCTATTTGGCTCCATTCAACTCCCTTCCACACCATTCTACTCTTTTCTACTCTATTCTATTCTGTTCTACCCTACCCTACTCTAATCTATTCTAATCGATTCGATTCATCACGATTTGTCTCCTTTCCTCTCCATTCGAATCGATTCGGCTTGAATTGGATCTATTCATCTATATTCTGCACTACCCGACTCTGACTATTCCACTCTACTCAACTCTACTCCATTCTACTCTTGGTATTCTCTTCTGTTCTACTCTATTCTATTCTTCTGTGCCCTTCCCTACTGAATCCCAGTCTAACCTACACTACTCCAATCTATTCAATTTAATTCGATTCCATTCAGTTTGACACCATTCGACCCGATTTGAGACAATTCGATGGGATTCGGTGAGATTCCGCGAGATTTGATGCGTTTTGGTGGGATTTGATGGAATTCGACGAGATCCGATGCAATAGGATGCAATTAAGTGTGTTTTGGCTTGATTTTGCTGGGTTCAGTTTGTCTCTATTTGGCTCATTTCAGCTCCACTAGGCTCCATTCATCCCGAATCTGGTCGACTCGACTCGATTCGGCTCATTTTGGTCATATGTGGTCCTATTCAGCGTTATTCGGCTCTATTCAACTCTTTTCTACTCTATTCATCTCTGTTTGAATCCATTTGACTCCATTCCACACCATTCTATTCCATTCTACACTACTGTATTCTACAAAACCCTCCCCCACCCTACCCTATCCTAATCTAGTCTGCTCTTTTCTAGTCTCCTTTTCTATTTTCTCGATTCCATCCTATGCTACTCTACCATACCCTGCACTAAGCTAACCTACCCTGACCTATGCTGTTCTATTCTATTTCCTTCTATTTTCTCTGTTCCACCGTATGCTTCCCTACCCTATGCTACCCCACCGTACCATACTCTACTACTTAGGGTTACTCAATAAGGGTCCTAATTAAGGGGAGTAGTTCGGGCAAGGGTACTCCTTAAGGCAAGTGTACTAATTCAGGCTACTAGTTAAGGACAGGGTACTAGTTATGCAAGGGCACTAGTTAAGGCCAGGCTACTAGTTAAGGCATGGGTACTTGTTGAGGGTACTGGTTAAGGCAAGGGTACCAGTTCAGGCTACTTGTTAAGGACATACTACTAGTGAAGGCAAGGGTACTAGTGAAGACTACTAGTTAAACCAAGGGTACTTGTTAGGACTACTAGTTAAGGCAAGGGTACTAGATTAAGCTAAGAGTTCAGGCAAGGGTACTCGTTCAGATTACTGACTTAGGGTACTATTCAAGACTAGTTGTCTAGGCTACTGCTCTATGCCACTAGTCTAGCTGACTAGTCCAGCTTACTAGTCTAGGCTTCTACTCTAGCCTTCTCTTGTCTACTCTAATGTAGTCTACTTGCATCTACCCTAGTCTTCCTATCATAAACTACCCTACCCTAACCTATTCTAATCGATTCCATTTGATTCGATTCAAAGCATTTCGATGCGACCGGACACCATCACGCTTGAGTCGGCTCGATTCTGCAACATCAGCTCGATTCAGCTCGATTTGGCTCGAATCGCTTCAATTCAGCTCATTTCCACTCGGTTCAGCCTTATTCGGCCCTATTTGGCTTGACTCGACTCTTTTCTACTCTATTTGTCTCTTTTCGACTCCATTTGACTCCACTCTTCTCCATTCTATGCAATTCTACTCTATTCTGTTCTACTCTACCCTACGATACTCTATTCGATTGGATGCGATTCGAAGCAATTTGGTGTGATTCATCTCGTTTTGTTTCCATTTGACTCGATTCGGCCAGAATTGGCTCTATTCAGCTATATCCTGCACTCTTTGACTCTATTTGACTCAATTCTACTCTGCTCTACTCTTGTCTGCTTTACTCTCTCTACTCTACCCTACTGTACTATATTCTATTCTGTACTATTCTGTTCTATTCTACCCACCCGCCCCTACCCTACCCTTCCTTAATCTATTTGATTAGTTTCGATGTGACGTATTTCCACGCGATTTGACGCGATTAGGCTTGAATCAGCTCGATTCAGTTCGAATCGGCTCTATTCGGCTCGACTTGGCTCCATTTCACTCCATTCGGCTCGATTAGGCTCGAATTCCATCGATTCTGCTGGATTCTGCTCAATTAGGCCTTATTTGGGCCTATTCGGCCCTATTCTGCTCTATTCGACTCTTTTGTACTCTATTCATATCTATCCGTCTCTATTGGACTCCGTTCAACTCCATTCCTCACTATTTTCCTCTCTTCTATTCTACCCTTCCCTACCCTAATCTCTTCTAATCGATTCGATTTGATTTGACGCGATTCGAAGCAACCGGACGTGATTCGTCTCGTTTTGTCTCCACTCGGCTCAATTCGGCTATGTTCTCTGTCTTTGACTCTATTCTATTCTGTTGTATTCTTTCTGTTCTGTTCTATTCTCTCCTATTCTGTTGTACTCTATTCTATTCTACCCTACCCGACCCAACGGCACCCCACCCGAACCTACCCTACTTTAATCTATTGGATTCAATTCGATTCCGTGCAAAGCGATTTGATAGGACTTGACTGGATTCGGCAAGATCTGAAGGGATTTGATGAGATTCCATGCGACTCGACGTGATTCAGTAGGATTCTCTGAGGCTTGACGCAATTCGAAGTTATTCGACGTGATTCGATGGGATTCGACACGATATGAAGCGATTTGACCTTGTTTGATTCAAAACGATGTGACTCGACTCGATTCGACCTGATTCGATTCGACGCTGTTCGGTGACAGTCAGTGCGATTCTGCTTGATTCCGCTCGATTAGGTGTGATTCGGCAGTATACAGCTCTTTTCGGCTGTATTCAGCTCCATTCGTCTCTATTCAGCTTATTCGGCTCTATTCGACTGTATTCGACTCTACTCTTTTCCACTCTATTCTACTCGATTCTATTCCTTCTATTCTGTTCTAATCTCTTCTATTCCACTCTACTCTGTTCTATTCTCCCCTCCCCTCCCCTCCCCTTCTCTAATCTATACGTCTCGATTGGATTTGACGCGTTGAACGCGATTCGAGGCGATGAAGCTTGAATCGGCTCGATTCGGCTCGATTTGGCTCTATTCTGCTCAGTTAGGCTCCATTCAGCTTGTTTTGGCTTGAATCGCTTCGAATCTGCTCGATTTGGCCTTCTTCGGCCCTATTCTGCTCTATTCGACTCTTTTCTACTCTATTCGTTTCTACTTGACTCCATTCTACTCCATTCTATTCATTCCACACTATTCTACTCTATTCTGCTCTACCCTACCCAACACCACTCTAATTTACTCTACTTGCTTCTACACGATTCCTCTCATTTTGTCTGCATTTGGCTCTATTCAGCTCTATTCTACTCTTCTCTACTCTATTGTATTGTTTCTACTCTGTTCTGTACGATTCTACTCTATTCTACCCTACCCTGTGCTACCCAACTCTAAGGTATTGTAATCCACTTGATTGGATTTGATTCAACCCATTTCGACGCGATTCGGCTCGATTTGGCTCTGTTCAAATCTATTCTACTCTACTCTATTCCCCTCTATTCTACTCTAGCCTACTCTTTTCTGTATTCGTTCTGTGTTGTTCTGTTCTATTTTGTTGTGTTCTGTTCTGTTTTATTCTATTCTACTCTATTCTACCCTACTCTAGCCTACCCGAACCTCCCCTACTCTAGTCTATTCAATTGAATTCGAGAAATTTTGACGCGACTAGGGGCCGAATCGGTGTGATTCATGTCCATTCGGCTCCATTTGTCTCGAATAGTGTCGATTCAGCTCGATTAGGCTCGATTTGGCTCCATTAGGCTCGATTCACTGGATTCGGCTCGATTTCGCTCAATTCAGCTCGATTTGGCCCTCTTTGGCCCTCTTCGGCTCTCTTCAGCTCTTTTCTACTCTACTCGATTCCATTGCACACCATTCTACTCCATTCTACGCTCTTCTACTATACCCTACTGTAATTGATTTGATGGGATTCGACGCCAATCGACGCGATTTGTCTCGTTTCGTCTCCATTCAGCTTGATTCGACTCTGTTCTACTCTACTCTATTCTACTCTACACTATTCTGCTCTGTTCTACTCTTTTCTACTCTATTCTATTGTATCCTTTCCATTCTCTTCTACTGTGTTCAAGTCTACTCTATTCCATCCTACCCTAATCTAATCTATTCTACTGGATTCGATTCCACGCATCTCGATGCGATTCGGCTCAAATCGGCTCCTTTCCACTCCATTCATCCCCAATCGGCTCAAATCGGTTCGGTTCAGCTCTAATCGGCTCCATTCGGCTCCAGTCAGCTCGAATAGGCTCTATTCAGCTCTATTCGGCTCTATTAGACTCTACTCAACTCTATTATCTCTTTTCGACTCCACTCGACTCCATGCTACACCATTCTACTCCATCCTAAACTATTCTCTACTGTATTGTATTGTACTCTACCCTACTGTAGTCTATTCTATTTGATTGGATTGGAATTGATCAGATTCAATGCAATTCGACGGGATTCGACGCGATACGGCACGATTCCACAGGATTCGGCGTGATTTGTCTTGGTTTCTATCCATTTAGCTCTTTTGGGCTCTATTTGGCTCTATTCGGCAATGTTCGACTCTACTCTACTCTTCTATACTCTGCTCGTCTCGACCCTATTCTTTCAGTTCAGTTCTCTTCTGTTCTGTTCTACTGCACTCTATTCTACCCTACCCTACCCTAACTTAGCCTAGTGTAATCTGTTCTATGCTATTCGACACACTTGAATGGGATTCGACCTGATTCGGGTCATATCGGCTCGATTCATCTCCTTTCTGCTCCATTAAACTCGATTCGGTTCTATTCGGCTCTTTTCCACTCTATTCGGCTCTTTTTGGCAGTATTCGACTCTATTTGACTCTAGTCTACTCGATTCTTTCTGTTCTGTTCTATTCTACTCTATTCTATTCTTCTCTACCCTACCGTAGCCTTACCTTCCCCACACTAATCTATTTGATTCGATTCGACACGTTTCAAACGACTCGACATGATTCATCTCGATTCACCTTGAATTTGGTCAATTCGGCTGTATTCAGCTCTGTTTGGCTCTTTTCGGCTCTCTTCAACTCAATTTGACTCTATTCTACTGGACCCGACTCTACTTAATTCTCTTCTTTCTATTGTGTTCTGTTGTGTTGTAGTCTAGCCTCTCCTGCCGTACCCTCCTCTACTCTAATCTATTCGATTCAACACATTTTGACGCGATTCCATGTGATTAGGCTTGAATCGGCTCGATTTAGCTCTATTTGGCTTGAATTGGGTCAATTCGTCTCGATTCTGCTCAATTCAGCATAATTAGGCTCGAGTGAACCTTATTCAGCCCTGTTCAGCTCTACTCAACCCTTTCTACTTTATTTGTCTCTATTTGGCTCCATTCAACTCCCTTCCACACCATTCTACTCTTTTCTACTCTATTCTATTCTGTTCTACCCTACCCTACTCTAATCTATTCTAATCGATTCGATTCATCACGATTTGTCTCCTTTCCTCTCCATTCGAATCGATTCGGCTTGAATTGGATCTATTCATCTATATTCTGCACTACCCGACTCTGACTATTCCACTCTACTCAACTCTACTCCATTCTACTCTTGGTATTCTCTTCTGTTCTACTCTATTCTATTCTTCTGTGCCCTTCCCTACTGAATCCCAGTCTAACCTACACTACTCCAATCTATTCAATTTAATTCGATTCCATTCAGTTTGACACCATTCGACCCGATTTGAGACAATTCGATGGGATTCGGTGAGATTCCGCGAGATTTGATGCGTTTTGGTGGGATTTGATGGAATTCGACGAGATCCGATGCAATAGGATGCAATTAAGTGTGTTTTGGCTTGATTTTGCTGGGTTCAGTTTGTCTCTATTTGGCTCATTTCAGCTCCACTAGGCTCCATTCATCCCGAATCTGGTCGACTCGACTCGATTCGGCTCATTTTGGTCATATGTGGTCCTATTCAGCGTTATTCGGCTCTATTCAACTCTTTTCTACTCTATTCATCTCTGTTTGAATCCATTTGACTCCATTCCACACCATTCTATTCCATTCTACACTACTGTATTCTACAAAACCCTCCCCCACCCTAGCCTATCCTAATCTAGTCTGCTCTTTTCTAGTCTCCTTTTCTATTTTCTCGATTCCATCCTATGCTACTCTACCATACCCTGCACTAAGCTAACCTACCCTGACCTATGCTGTTCTATTCTATTTCCTTCTATTTTCTCTGTTCCACCGTATGCTTCCCTACCCTATGCTACCCCACCGTACCATACTCTACTACTTAGGGTTACTCAATAAGGGTCCTAATTAAGGGGAGTAGTTCGGGCAAGGGTACTCCTTAAGGCAAGTGTACTAATTCAGGCTACTAGTTAAGGACAGGGTACTAGTTATGCAAGGGCACTAGTTAAGGCCAGGCTACTAGTTAAGGCATGGGTACTTGTTGAGGGTACTGGTTAAGGCAAGGGTACCAGTTCAGGCTACTTGTTAAGGACATACTACTAGTGAAGGCAAGGGTACTAGTGAAGACTACTGGTTAAGCCAAGGGTACTTGTTAGGACTACTAGTTAAGGCAAGGGTACTAGATTAGGCTAAGAGTTCAGGCAAGGGTACTCGCTCAGATTACTGACTTAGGGTACTATTCAAGACTAGTTGTCTAGGCTACTGCTCTATGCCACTAGTCTAGCTGACTAGTCCAGCTTACTAGTCTAGGCTTCTACTCTAGCCTTCTCTTGTCTACTCTAATGTAGTCTACTTGCATCTACCCTAGTCTTCCTATCATAAACTACCCTACCCTAACCTATTCTAATCGATTCCATTTGATTCGATTCAAAGCATTTCGATGCGACCGGACACCATCACGCTTGAGTCGGCTCGATTCCGCAACATCAGCTCGATTCAGCTCGATTTGGCTCGAATCGCTTCAATTCAGCTCATTTCCACTCGGTTCAGCCTTATTCGGCCCTATTTGGCTTGACTCGACTCTTTTCTACTCTATTTGTCTCTTTTCGACTCCATTTGACTCCACTCTTCTCCATTCTATGCAATTCTACTCTATTCTGTTCTACTCTACCCTACGATACTCTATTCGATTGGATGCGATTCGAAGCAATTTGGTGTGATTCATCTCGTTTTGTTTCCATTTGACTCGATTCGGCCAGAATTGGCTCTATTCAGGTATATCCTGCACTCTTTGACTCTATTTGACTCAATTCTACTCTGCTCTACTCTTGTCTGCTTTACTCTCTCTACTCTACCCTACTGTACTATATTCTATTCTGTACTATTCTGTTCTATTCTACCCACCTGCCCCTACCCTACCCTTCCTTAATCTATTTGATTAGTTTCGATGTGACGTATTTCCACGCGATTTGACGCGATTAGGCTTGAATCAGCTCGATTCAGTTCGAATCGGCTCTATTCGGCTCGACTTGGCTCCATTTCACTCCATTCGGCTCGATTAGGCTCGAATTCCATCGATTCTGCTGGATTCTGCTCAATTAGGCCTTATTTGGTCCTATTCGGCCCTATTCTGCTCTATTCGACTCTTTTGTACTCTATTCATATCTATCCGTCTCTATTGGACTCCGTTCAACTCCATTCCTCACTATTTTCCTCTCTTCTATTCTACCCTTCCCTACCCTAATCTCTTCTAATCGATTCGATTTGATTTGACGCGATTCGAAGCAACCGGACGTGATTCGTCTCGTTTTGTCTCCACTCGGCTCAATTCGGCTATGTTCTCTCTCTTTGACTCTATTCTATTCTGTTGTATTCTTTCTGTTCTGTTCTATTCTCTCCTATTCTGTTGTACTCTATTCTATTCTACCCTACCCGACCCAACGGCACCCCACCCGAACCTACCCTACTTTAATCTATTGGATTCAATTCGATTCCGTGCAAAGCGATTTGATAGGACTTGACTGGATTCGGCAAATCTGAAGGGATTTGATGAGATTCCATGCGACTCGACGTGATTCAGTAGGATTCTCTGAGGTTTGACGCAATTCGAAGTTATTCGACGTGATTCGATGGGATTCGACACGATATGAAGCGATTTGACCTTGTTTGATTCAAAACGATGTGACTCGACTCGATTCGACCTGATTCGATTCGACGCTGTTCGGTGACAGTCAGTGCGATTCTGCTTGATTCCGCTCGATTAGGTGTGATTCGGCAGTATACAGCTCTTTTCGGCTGTATTCAGCTCCATTCGTCTCTATTCAGCTTATTCGGCTCTATTCGACTGTATTCGACTCTACTCTTTTCCACTCTATTCTACTCGATTCTATTCCTTCTATTCTGTTCTAATCTCTTCTATTCCACTCTACTCTGTTCTGTTCTCCCCTCCCCTCCCCTCCCCTTCTCTAATCTATACGTCTCGATTGGATTTGACGCGTTGAACGCGATTCGAGGCGATGAAGCTTGAATCGGCTCGATTCGGCTCGATTTGGCTCTATTCGGCTCAGTTAGGCTCCATTCAGCTTGTTTTGGCTTGAATCGCTTCGAATCTGCTCGATTTGGCCTTCTTCGGCCCTATTCTGCTCTATTCGACTCTTTTCTACTCTATTCGTTTCTATTTGACTCCATTCTACTCCATTCTATTCATTCCACACTATTCTACTCTATTCTGCTCTACCCTACCCAACACCACTCTAATTTACTCTACTTGCTTCTACACGATTCCTCTCATTTTGTCTGCATTTGGCTCTATTCAGCTCTATTCTACTCTTCTCTACTCTATTGTATTGTTTCTACTCTGTTCTGTACGATTCTTCTCTATTCTACCCTACCCTGTGCTACCCAACTCTAAGGTATTGTAATCCACTTGATTGGATTTGATTCAACCCATTTCGACGTGATTCGGCTCGATTTGGCTCTGTTCAAATCTATTCTACTCTACTCTATTCCCCTCTATTCTACTCTCGCCTACTCTTTTCTGTATTCGTTCTGTGTTGTTCTGTTCTATTTTGTTGTGTTCTGTTCTGTTTTATTCTATTCTACTCTATTCTACCCTACTCTAGCCTACCCGAACCTCCCCTACTCTAGTCTATTCAATTGAATTCGAGAAATTTTGACGCGACTAGGGGCCGAATCGGTGTGATTCATGTCCATTCGGCTCCATTTGTCTCGAATAGTGTCGATTCAGCTCGATTAGGCTCGATTTGGCTCCATTAGGCTCGATTCACTGGATTCGGCTCGATTTCGCTCAATTCAGCTCGATTTGGCCCTCTTTGGCCCTCTTCGGCTCTCTTCAGCTCTTTTCTACTCTACTCGATTCCATTGTACACCATTCTACTCCATTCTACGCTCTTCTACTATACCCTACTGTAATTGATTCGATGGGATTCGACGCCAGTCGACGCGATTTGTCTCGTTTCGTCTCCATTCAGCTTGATTCGACTCTGTTCTACTCTACTCTATTCTACTCTACACTATTCTGCTCTGTTCTACCCTTTTCTACTCTATTCTATTGTATCCTTTCCATTCTCTTCTACTGTGTTCAAGTCTACTCTATTCCATCCTACCCTAATCTAATCTATTCTACTGGATTCGATTCCACGCATCTCGATGCGATTCGGCTCAAATCGGCTCCTTTCCACTCCATTCATCCCCAATCGGCTCAAATCGGTTCGGTTCAGCTCTAATCGGCTCCATTCGGCTCCAGTCAGCTCGAATAGGCTCTATTCAGCTCTATTCGGCTCTATTAGACTCTACTCAACTCTATTATCTCTTTTCGACTCCACTCGACTCCATGCTACACCATTCTACTCCATCCTAAACTATTCTCTACTGTATTGTATTGTACTCTACCCTACTGTAGTCTATTCTATTTGATTGGATTGGAATTGATCAGATTCAATGCAATTCGACGGGATTCGACGCGATACGGCACGATTCCACGGGATTCGGCGTGATTTGTCTTGGTTTCTATCCATTTAGCTCTTTTGGGCTCTATTTGGCTCTATTCGGCAATGTTCGACTCTACTCTACTCTTCTATACTCTGCTCGTCTCGACCCTATTCTTTCAGTTCAGTTCTCTTCTGTTCTGTTCTACTGCACTCTATTCTACCCTACCCTACCCTAACTTAGCCTAGTGTAATCTGTTCTATGCTATTCGACACACTTGAATGGGATTCGACCTGATTCGGGTCATATCGGCTCGATTCATCTCCTTTCTGCTCCATTAAACTCGATTCGGTTCTATTCGGCTCTTTTCCACTCTATTCGGCTCTTTTTGGCAGTATTCGACTCTATTTGACTCTAGTCTACTCGATTCTTTCTGTTCTGTTCTATTCTATTCTACTCTATTCTATTCTTCTCTACCCTACCGTAGCCTTACCTTCCCCACACTAATCTATTTGATTCGATTCGACACGTTTCAAACGACTCGACATGATTCATCTCGATTCACCTTGAATTTGGTCAATTCGGCTGTATTCAGCTCTGTTTGGCTCTTTTCGGCTCTCTTCAACTCAATTTGACTCTATTCTACTGGACCCGACTCTACTTAATTCTATTCTCTTCTTTCTATTGTGTTCTGTTGTGTTGTAGTCTAGCCTCTCCTGCCGTACCCTCCTCTACTCTAATCTATTCGATTCAACGCATTTTGACGCGATTCCATGTGATTAGGCTTGAATCGGCTCGATTTAGCTCTATTTGGCTTGAATTGGGTCAATTCGTCTCGATTCTGCTCAATTCAGCATAATTAGGCTCGAGTGAACCTTATTCAGCCCTGTTCAGCTCTACTCAACCCTTTCTACTTTATTTGTCTCTATTTGGCTCCATTCAACTCCCTTCCACACCATTCTACTCTTTTCTACTCTATTCTATTCTGTTCTACCCTACCCTACTCTAATCTATTCTAATCGATTCGATTCATCACGATTTGTCTCCTTTCCTCTCCATTCGAATCGATTCGGCTTGAATTGGATCTATTCATCTATATTCTGCACTACCCGACTCTGACTATTCCACTCTACTCAACTCTACTCCATTCTACTCTTGGTATTCTCTTCTGTTCTACTCTATTCTATTCTTCTGTGCCCTTCCCTACTGAATCCCAGTCTAACCTACACTACTCCAATCTATTCAATTTAATTCGATTCCATTCAGTTTGACACCATTCGACCCGATTTGAGACAATTCGATGGGATTCGGTGAGATTCCGCGAGATTTGATGCGTTTTGGTGGGATTTGATGGAATTCGACGAGATCCGATGCAATAGGATGCAATTAAGTGTGTTTTGGCTTGATTTTGCTGGGTTCAGTTTGTCTCTATTTGGCTCATTTCAGCTCCACTAGGCTCCATTCATCCCGAATCTGGTCGACTCGACTCGATTCGGCTCATTTTGGTCATATGTGGTCCTATTCAGCGTTATTCGGCTCTATTCAACTCTTTTCTACTCTATTCATCTCTGTTTGAATCCATTTGACTCCATTCCACACCATTCTATTCCATTCTACACTACTGTATTCTACAAAACCCTCCCCCACCCTACCCTATCCTAATCTAGTCTGCTCTTTTCTAGTCTCCTTTTCTATTTTCTCGATTCCATCCTATGCTACTCTACCATACCCTGCACTAAGGTAACCTACCCTGACCTATGCTGTTCTATTCTATTTCCTTCTATTTTCTCTGTTCCACCGTATGCTTCCCTACCCTATGCTACCCCACCGTACCATACTCTACTACTTAGGGTTACTCAATAAGGGTCCTAATTAAGGGGAGTAGTTCGGGCAAGGGTACTCCTTAAGGCAAGTGTACTAATTCAGGCTACTAGTTAAGGACAGGGTACTAGTTATGCAAGGGCACTAGTTAAGGCCAGGCTACTAGTTAAGGCATGGGTACTTGTTGAGGGTACTGGTTAAGGCAAGGGTACCAGTTCAGGCTACTTGTTAAGGACATACTACTAGTGAAGGCAAGGGTACTAGTGAAGACTACTAGTTAAACCAAGGGTACTTGTTAGGACTACTAGTTAAGGCAAGGGTACTAGATTAAGCTAAGAGTTCAGGCAAGGGTACTCGTTCAGATTACTGACTTAGGGTACTATTCAAGACTAGTTGTCTAGGCTACTGCTCTATGCCACTAGTCTAGCTGACTAGTCCAGCTTACTAGTCTAGGCTTCTACTCTAGCCTTCTCTTGTCTACTCTAATGTAGTCTACTTGCATCTACCCTAGTCTTCCTATCATAAACTACCCTACCCTAACCTATTCTAATCGATTCCATTTGATTCGATTCAAAGCATTTCGATGCGACCGGACACCATCACGCTTGAGTCGGCTCGATTCTGCAACATCAGCTCGATTCAGCTCGATTTGGCTCGAATCGCTTCAATTCAGCTCATTTCCACTCGGTTCAGCCTTATTCGGCCCTATTTGGCTTGACTCGACTCTTTTCTACTCTATTTGTCTCTTTTCGACTCCATTTGACTCCACTCTTCTCCATTCTATGCAATTCTACTCTATTCTGTTCTACTCTACCCTACGATACTCTATTCGATTGGATGCGATTCGAAGCAATTTGGTGTGATTCATCTCGTTTTGTTTCCATTTGACTCGATTCGGCCAGAATTGGCTCTATTCAGCTATATCCTGCACTCTTTGACTCTATTTGACTCAATTCTACTCTGCTCTACTCTTGTCTGCTTTACTCTCTCTACTCTACCCTACTGTACTATATTCTATTCTGTACTATTCTGTTCTATTCTACCCACCTGCCCCTACCCTACCCTTCCTTAATCTATTTGATTAGTTTCGATGTGACGTATTTCCACGCGATTTGACGCGATTAGGCTTGAATCAGCTCGATTCAGTTCGAATCGGCTCTATTCGGCTCGACTTGGCTCCATTTCACTCCATTCGGCTCGATTAGGCTCGAATTCCATCGATTCTGCTGGATTCTGCTCAATTAGGCCTTATTTGGGCCTATTCGGCCCTATTCTGCTCTATTCGACTCTTTTGTACTCTATTCATATCTATCCGTCTCTATTGGACTCCGTTCAACTCCATTCCTCACTATTTTCCTCTCTTCTATTCTACCCTTCCCTACCCTAATCTCTTCTAATCGATTCGATTTGATTTGACGCGATTCGAAGCAACCGGACGTGATTCGTCTCGTTTTGTCTCCACTCGGCTCAATTCGGCTATGTTCTCTGTCTTTGACTCTATTCTATTCTGTTGTATTCTTTCTGTTCTGTTCTATTCTCTCCTATTCTGTTGTACTCTATTCTATTCTACCCTACCCGACCCAACGGCACCCCACCCGAACCTACCCTACTTTAATCTATTGGATTCAATTCGATTCCGTGCAAAGCGATTTGATAGGACTTGACTGGATTCGGCAAGATCTGAAGGGATTTGATGAGATTCCATGCGACTCGACGTGATTCAGTAGGATTCTCTGAGGCTTGACGCAATTCGAAGTTATTCGACGTGATTCGATGGGATTCGACACGATATGAAGCGATTTGACCTTGTTTGATTCAAAACGATGTGACTCGACTCGATTCGACCTGATTCGATTCGACGCTGTTCGGTGACAGTCAGTGCGATTCTGCTTGATTCCGCTCGATTAGGTGTGATTCGGCAGTATACAGCTCTTTTCGGCTGTATTCAGCTCCATTCGTCTCTATTCAGCTTATTCGGCTCTATTCGACTGTATTCGACTCTACTCTTTTCCACTCTATTCTACTCGATTCTATTCCTTCTATTCTGTTCTAATCTCTTCTATTCCACTCTACTCTGTTCTATTCTCCCCTCCCCTCCCCTCCCCTTCTCTAATCTATACGTCTCGATTGGATTTGACGCGTTGAACGCGATTCGAGGCGATGAAGCTTGAATCGGCTCGATTCGGCTCGATTTGGCTCTATTCTGCTCAGTTAGGCTCCATTCAGCTTGTTTTGGCTTGAATCGCTTCGAATCTGCTCGATTTGGCCTTCTTCGGCCCTATTCTGCTCTATTCGACTCTTTTCTACTCTATTCGTTTCTACTTGACTCCATTCTACTCCATTCTATTCATTCCACACTATTCTACTCTATTCTGCTCTACCCTACCCAACACCACTCTAATTTACTCTACTTGCTTCTACACGATTCCTCTCATTTTGTCTGCATTTGGCTCTATTCAGCTCTATTCTACTCTTCTCTACTCTATTGTATTGTTTCTACTCTGTTCTGTACGATTCTACTCTATTCTACCCTACCCTGTGCTACCCAACTCTAAGGTATTGTAATCCACTTGATTGGATTTGATTCAACCCATTTCGACGCGATTCGGCTCGATTTGGCTCTGTTCAAATCTATTCTACTCTACTCTATTCCCCTCTATTCTACTCTAGCCTACTCTTTTCTGTATTCGTTCTGTGTTGTTCTGTTCTATTTTGTTGTGTTCTGTTCTGTTTTATTCTATTCTACTCTATTCTACCCTACTCTAGCCTACCCGAACCTCCCCTACTCTAGTCTATTCAATTGAATTCGAGAAATTTTGACGCGACTAGGGGCCGAATCGGTGTGATTCATGTCCATTCGGCTCCATTTGTCTCGAATAGTGTCGATTCAGCTCGATTAGGCTCGATTTGGCTCCATTAGGCTCGATTCACTGGATTCGGCTCGATTTCGCTCAATTCAGCTCGATTTGGCCCTCTTTGGCCCTCTTCGGCTCTCTTCAGCTCTTTTCTACTCTACTCGATTCCATTGCACACCATTCTACTCCATTCTACGCTCTTCTACTATACCCTACTGTAATTGATTTGATGGGATTCGACGCCAGTCGACGCGATTTGTCTCGTTTCGTCTCCATTCAGCTTGATTCGACTCTGTTCTACTCTACTCTATTCTACTCTACACTATTCTGCTCTGTTCTACCCTTTTCTACTCTATTCTATTGTATCCTTTCCATTCTCTTCTACTGTGTTCAAGTCTACTCTATTCCATCCTACCCTAATCTAATCTATTCTACTGGATTCGATTCCACGCATCTTGATGCGATTCGGCTCAAATCGGCTCCTTTCCACTCCATTCATCCCCAATCGGCTCAAATCGGTTCGGTTCAGCTCTAATCGGCTCCATTCGGCTCCAGTCAGCTCGAATAGGCTCTATTCAGCTCTATTCGGCTCTATTAGACTCTACTCAACTCTATTATCTCTTTTCGACTCCACTCGACTCCATGCTACACCATTCTACTCCATCCTAAACTATTGTCTACTGTATTGTATTGTACTCTACCCTACTGTAGTCTATTCTATTTGATTGGATTGGAATTGATCAGATTCAATGCAATTCGACGGGATTCGACGCGATACGGCACGATTCCACAGGATTCGGCGTGATTTGTCTTGGTTTCTATCCATTTAGCTCTTTTGGGCTCTATTTGGCTCTATTCGGCAATGTTCGACTCTACTCTACTCTTCTATACTCTGCTCGTCTCGACCCTATTCTTTCAGTTCAGTTCTCTTCTGTTCTGTTCTACTGCACTCTATTCTACCCTACCCTACCCTAACTTAGCCTAGTGTAATCTGTTCTATGCTATTCGACACACTTGAATGGGATTCGACCTGATTCGGGTCATATCGGCTCGATTCATCTCCTTTCTGCTCCATTAAACTCGATTCGGTTCTATTCGGCTCTTTTCCACTCTATTCGGCTCTTTTTGGCAGTATTCGACTCTATTTGACTCTAGTCTACTCGATTCTTTCTGTTCTGTTCTATTCTACTCTATTCTATTCTTCTCTACCCTACCGTAGCCTTACCTTCCCCACACTAATCTATTTGATTCGATTCGACACGTTTCAAACGACTCGACATGATTCATCTCGATTCACCTTGAATTTGGTCAATTCGGCTGTATTCAGCTCTGTTTGGCTCTTTTCGGCTCTCTTCAACTCAATTTGACTCTATTCTACTGGACCCGACTCTACTTAATTCTCTTCTTTCTATTGTGTTCTGTTGTGTTGTAGTCTAGCCTCTCCTGCCGTACCCTCCTCTACTCTAATCTATTCGATTCAACACATTTTGACGCGATTCCATGTGATTAGGCTTGAATCGGCTCGATTTAGCTCTATTTGGCTTGAATTGGGTCAATTCGTCTCGATTCTGCTCAATTCAGCATAATTAGGCTCGAGTGAACCTTATTCAGCCCTGTTCAGCTCTACTCAACCCTTTCTACTTTATTTGTCTCTATTTGGCTCCATTCAACTCCCTTCCACACCATTCTACTCTTTTCTACTCTATTCTATTCTGTTCTACCCTACCCTACTCTAATCTATTCTAATCGATTCGATTCATCACGATTTGTCTCCTTTCCTCTCCATTCGAATCGATTCGGCTTGAATTGGATCTATTCATCTATATTCTGCACTACCCGACTCTGACTATTCCACTCTACTCAACTCTACTCCATTCTACTCTTGGTATTCTCTTCTGTTCTACTCTATTCTATTCTTCTGTGCCCTTCCCTACTGAATCCCAGTCTAACCTACACTACTCCAATCTATTCAATTTAATTCGATTCCATTCAGTTTGACACCATTCGACCCGATTTGAGACAATTCGATGGGATTCGGTGAGATTCCGCGAGATTTGATGCGTTTTGGTGGGATTTGATGGAATTCGACGAGATCCGATGCAATAGGATGCAATTAAGTGTGTTTTGGCTTGATTTTGCTGGGTTCAGTTTGTCTCTATTTGGCTCATTTCAGCTCCACTAGGCTCCATTCATCCCGAATCTGGTCGACTCGACTCGATTCGGCTCATTTTGGTCATATGTGGTCCTATTCAGCGTTATTCGGCTCTATTCAACTCTTTTCTACTCTCTGCATCTCTGTTTGAATCCATTTGACTCCATTCCACACCATTCTATTCCATTCTACACTACTGTATTCTACAAAACCCTCCCCCACCCTAGCCTATCCTAATCTAGTCTGCTCTTTTCTAGTCTCCTTTTCTATTTTCTCGATTCCATCCTATGCTACTCTACCATACCCTGCACTAAGGTAACCTACCCTGACCTATGCTGTTCTATTCTATTTCCTTCTATTTTCTCTGTTCCACCGTATGCTTCCCTACCCTATGCTACCCCACCGTACCATACTCTACTACTTAGGGTTACTCAATAAGGGTCCTAATTAAGGGGAGTAGTTCGGGCAAGGGTACTCCTTAAGGCAAGTGTACTAATTCAGGCTACTAGTTAAGGACAGGGTACTAGTTATGCAAGGGCACTAGTTAAGGCCAGGCTACTAGTTAAGGCATGGGTACTTGTTGAGGGTACTGGTTAAGGCAAGGGTACCAGTTCAGGCTACTTGTTAAGGACATACTACTAGTGAAGGCAAGGGTACTAGTGAAGACTACTGGTTAAGCCAAGGGTACTTGTTAGGACTACTAGTTAAGGCAAGGGTACTAGATTAGGCTAAGAGTTCAGGCAAGGGTACTCGTTCAGATTACTGACTTAGGGTACTATTCAAGACTAGTTGTCTAGGCTACTGCTCTATGCCACTAGTCTAGCTGACTAGTCCAGCTTACTAGTCTAGGCTTCTACTCTAGCCTTCTCTTGTCTACTCTAATGTAGTCTACTTGCATCTACCCTAGTCTTCCTATCATAAACTACCCTACCCTAACCTATTCTAATCGATTCCATTTGATTCGATTCAAAGCATTTCGATGCGACCGGACACCATCACGCTTGAGTCGGCTCGAGTCCGCAACATCAGCTCGATTCAGCTCGATTTGGCTCGAATCGCTTCAATTCAGCTCATTTCCACTCGGTTCAGCCTTATTCGGCCCTATTTGGCTTGACTCGACTCTTTTCTACTCTATTTGTCTCTTTTCGACTCCATTTGACTCCACTCTTCTCCATTCTATGCAATTCTACTCTATTCTGTTCTACTCTACCCTACGATACTCTATTCGATTGGATGCGATTCGAAGCAATTTGGTGTGATTCATCTCGTTTTGTTTCCATTTGACTCGATTCGGCCAGAATTGGCTCTATTCAGCTATATCCTGCACTCTTTGACTCTATTTGACTCAATTCTACTCTGCTCTACTCTTGTCTGCTTTACTCTCTCTACTCTACCCTACTGTACTATATTCTATTCTGTACTATTCTGTTCTATTCTACCCACCTGCCCCTACCCTACCCTTCCTTAATCTATTTGATTAGTTTCGATGTGACGTATTTCCACGCGATTTGACGCGATTAGGCTTGAATCAGCTCGATTCAGTTCGAATCGGCTCTATTCGGCTCGACTTGGCTCCATTTCACTCCATTCGGCTCGATTAGGCTCGAATTCCATCGATTCTGCTGGATTCTGCTCAATTAGGCCTTATTTGGGCCTATTCGGCCCTATTCTGCTCTATTCGACTCTTTTGTACTCTATTCATATCTATCCGTCTCTGTTGGACTCCGTTCAACTCCATTCCTCACTATTTTCCTCTCTTCTATTCTACCCTTCCCTACCCTAATCTCTTCTAATCGATTCGATTTGATTTGACGCGATTCGAAGCAACCGGACGTGATTCGTCTCGTTTTGTCTCCACTCGGCTCAATTCGGCTATGTTCTCTGTCTTTGACTCTATTCTATTCTGTTGTATTCTTTCTGTTCTGTTCTATTCTCTCCTATTCTGTTGTACTCTATTCTATTCTACCCTACCCGACCCAACGGCACCCCACCCGAACCTACCCTACTTTAATCTATTGGATTCAATTCGATTCCGTGCAAAGCGATTTGATAGGACTTGACTGGATTCGGCAAATCTGAAGGGATTTGATGAGATTCCATGCGACTCGACGTGATTCAGTAGGATTCTCTGAGGTTTGACGCAATTCGAAGTTATTCGACGTGATTCGATGGGATTCGACACGATATGAAGCGATTTGACCTTGTTTGATTCAAAACGATGTGACTCGACTCGATTCGACCTGATTCGATTCGACGCTGTTCGGTGACAGTCAGTGCGATTCTGCTTGATTCCGCTCGATTAGGTGTGATTCGGCAGTATACAGCTCTTTTCGGCTGTATTCAGCTCCATTCGTCTCTATTCAGCTTATTCGGCTCTATTCGACTGTATTCGACTCTACTCTTTTCCACTCTATTCTACTCGATTCTATTCCTTCTATTCTGTTCTAATCTCTTCTATTCCACTCTACTCTGTTCTATTCTCCCCTCCCCTCCCCTCCCCTTCTCTAATCTATACGTCTCGATTGGATTTGACGCGTTGAACGCGATTCGAGGCGATGAAGCTTGAATCGGCTCGATTCGGCTCGATTTGGCTCTATTCGGCTCAGTTAGGCTCCATTCAGCTTGTTTTGGCTTGAATCGCTTCGAATCTGCTCGATTTGGCCTTCTTCGGCCCTATTCTGCTCTATTCGACTCTTTTCTACTCTATTCGTTTCTATTTGAATCCATTCTACTCCATTCTATTCATTCCACACTATTCTACTCTATTCTGCTCTACCCTACCCAACACCACTCTAATTTACTCTACTTGCTTCTACACGATTCCTCTCATTTTGTCTGCATTTGGCTCTATTCAGCTCTATTCTACTCTTCTCTACTCTATTGTATTGTTTCTACTCTGTTCTGTACGATTCTACTCTATTCTACCCTACCCTGTGCTACCCAACTGTAAGGTATTGTAATCCACTTGATTGGATTTGATTCAACCCATTTCGACGTGATTCGGCTCGATTTGGCTCTGTTCAAATCTATTCTACTCTACTCTATTCCCCTCTATTCTACTCTAGCCTACTCTTTTCTGTATTCGTTCTGTGTTGTTCTGTTCTATTTTGTTGTGTTCTGTTCTGTTTTATTCTATTCTACTCTATTCTACCCTACTCTAGCCTACCCGAACCTCCCCTACTCTAGTCTATTCAATTGAATTCGAGAAATTTTGACGCGACTAGGGGCCGAATCGGTGTGATTCATGTCCATTCGGCTCCATTTGTCTCGAATAGTGTCGATTCAGCTCGATTAGGCTCGATTTGACTCCATTAGGCTCGATTCACTGGATTCGGCTCGATTTCGCTCAATTCAGCTCGATTTGGCCCTCTTTGGCCCTATTCGGCTCTCTTCAGCTCTTTTCTACTCTACTCGATTCCATTGCACACCATTCTACTCCATTCTACGCTCTTCTACTATACCCTACTGTAATTGATTCGATGGGATTCGACGCCAGTCGACGCGATTTGTCTCGTTTCGTCTCCATTCAGCTTGATTCGACTCTGTTCTACTCTACTCTATTCTACTCTACACTATTCTGCTCTGTTCTACCCTTTTCTACTCTATTCTATTGTATCCTTTCCATTCTCTTCTACTGTGTTCAAGTCTACTCTATTCCATCCTACCCTAATCTAATCTATTCTACTGGATTCGATTCCACGCATCTCGATGCGATTCGGCTCAAATAGGCTCCTTTCCACTCCATTCATCCCCAATCGGCTCAAATCGGTTCGGTTCAGCTCTAATCGGCTCCATTCGGCTCCAGTCAGCTCGAATAGGCTCTATTCAGCTCTATTCGGCTCTATTAGACTCTACTCAACTCTATTATCTCTTTTCGACTCCACTCGACTCCATGCTACACCATTCTACTCCATCCTAAACTATTCTCTACTGTATTGTATTGTACTCTACCCTACTGTAGTCTATTCTATTTGATTGGATTGGAATTGATCAGATTCAATGCAATTCGACGGGATTCGACGCGATACGGCACGATTCCACGGGATTCGGCGTGATTTGTCTTGGTTTCTATCCATTTAGCTCTTTTGGGCTCTATTTGGCTCTATTCGGCAATGTTCGACTCTACTCTACTCTTCTATACTCTGCTCGTCTCGACCCTATTCTTTCAGTTCAGTTCTCTTCTGTTCTGTTCTACTGCACTCTATTCTACCCTACCCTACCCTAACTTAGCCTAGTGTAATCTGTTCTATGCTATTCGACACACTTGAATGGGATTCGACCTGATTCGGGTCATATCGGCTCGATTCATCTCCTTTCTGCTCCATTAAACTCGATTCGGTTCTATTCGGCTCTTTTCCACTCTATTCGGCTCTTTTTGGCAGTATTCGACTCTATTTGACTCTAGTCTACTCGATTCTTTCTGTTCTGTTCTATTCTACTCTATTCTATTCTTCTCTACCCTACCGTAGCCTTACCTTCCCCACACTAATCTATTTGATTCGATTCGACACGTTTCAAACGACTCGACATGATTCATCTCGATTCACCTTGAATTTGGTCAATTCGGCTGTATTCAGCTCTGTTTGGCTCTTTTCGGCTCTCTTCAACTCAATTTGACTCTATTCTACTGGACCCGACTCTACTTAATTCTATTCTCTTCTTTCTATTGTGTTCTGTTGTGTTGTAGTCTAGCCTCTCCTGCCGTACCCTCCTCTACTCTAATCTATTCGATTCAACGCATTTTGACGCGATTCCATGTGATTAGGCTTGAATCGGCTCGATTTAGCTCTATTTGGCTTGAATTGTTGCAATTCGTCTCGATTCTGCTCAATTCAGCATAATAGGCTCGAGTGAACCTTATTCAGCCCTGTTCAGCTCTACTCAACCCTTTCTACTTTATTTGTCTCTATTTGGCTCCATTCAACTCCCTTCCACACCATTCTACTCTTTTCTACTCTATTCTATTCTGTTCTACCCTACCCTACTCTAATCTATTCTAATCGATTCGATTCATCACGATTTGTCTCCTTTCCTCTCCATTCGAATCGATTCGGCTTGAATTGGATCTATTCATCTATATTCTGCACTACCCGACTCTGACTATTCCACTCTACTCAACTCTACTCCATTCTACTCTTGGTATTCTCTTCTGTTCTACTCTATTCTATTCTTCTGTGCCCTTCCCTACTGAATCCCAGTCTAACCTACACTACTCCAATCTATTCAATTTAATTCGATTCCATTCAGTTTGACACCATTCGACCCGATTTGAGACAATTCGATGGGATTCGGTGAGATTCCGCGAGATTTGATGCGTTTTGGTGGGATTTGATGGAATTCGACGAGATCCGATGCAATAGGATGCAATTAAGTGTGTTTTGGCTTGATTTTGCTGGGTTCAGTTTGTCTCTATTTGGCTCATTTCAGCTCCACTAGGCTCCATTCATCCCGAATCTGGTCGACTCGACTCGATTCGGCTCATTTTGGTCATATGTGGTCCTATTCAGCGTTATTCGGCTCTATTCAACTCTTTTCTACTCTATTCATCTCTGTTTGAATCCATTTGACTCCATTCCACACCATTCTATTCCATTCTACACTACTGTATTCTACAAAACCCTCCCCCACCCTAGCCTATCCTAATCTAGTCTGCTCTTTTCTAGTCTCCTTTTCTATTTTCTCGATTCCATCCTATGCTACTCTACCATACCCTGCACTAAGCTAACCTACCCTGACCTATGCTGTTCTATTCTATTTCCTTCTATTTTCTCTGTTCCACCGTATGCTTCCCTACCCTATGCTACCCCACCGTACCATACTCTACTACTTAGGGTTACTCAATAAGGGTCCTAATTAAGGGGAGTAGTTCGGGCAAGGGTACTCCTTAAGGCAAGTGTACTAATTCAGGCTACTAGTTAAGGACAGGGTACTAGTTATGCAAGGGCACTAGTTAAGGCCAGGCTACTAGTTAAGGCATGGGTACTTGTTGAGGGTACTGGTTAAGGCAAGGGTACCAGTTCAGGCTACTTGTTAAGGACATACTACTAGTGAAGGCAAGGGTACTAGTGAAGACTACTAGTTAAGCCAAGGGTACTTGTTAGGACTACTAGTTAAGGCAAGGGTACTAGATTAGGCTAAGAGTTCAGGCAGGGGTACTCGTTCAGATTACTGACTTAGGGTACTATTCAAGACTAGTTGTCTAGGCTACTGCTCTATGCCACTAGTCTAGCTGACTAGTCCAGCTTACTAGTCTAGGCTTCTACTCTAGCCTTCTCTTGTCTACTCTAATGTAGTCTACTTGCATCTACCCTAGTCTTCCTATCATAAACTACCCTACCCTAACCTATTCTAATCGATTCCATTTGATTCGATTCAAAGCATTTTGATGCGACCGGACACCATCACGCTTGAGTCGGCTCGATTCTGCAACATCAGCTCGATTCAGCTCGATTTGGCTCGAATCGCTTCAATTCAGCTCATTTCCACTCGGTTCAGCCTTATTCGGCCCTATTTGGCTTGACTCGACTCTTTTCTACTCTATTTGTCTCTTTTCGACTCCATTTGACTCCACTCTTCTCCATTCTATGCAATTCTACTCTATTCTGTTCTACTCTACCCTACGATACTCTATTCGATTGGATGCGATTCGAAGCAATTTGGTGTGATTCATCTCGTTTTGTTTCCATTTGACTCGATTCGGCCAGAATTGGCTCTATTCAGGTATATCCTGCACTCTTTGACTCTATTTGACTCAATTCTACTCTGCTCTACTCTTGTCTGCTTTACTCTCTCTACTCTACCCTACTGTACTATATTCTATTCTGTACTATTCTGTTCTATTCTACCCACCTGCCCCTACCCTACCCTTCCTTAATCTATTTGATTAGTTTCGATGTGACGTATTTCCACGCGATTTGACGCGATTAGGCTTGAATCAGCTCGATTCAGTTCGAATCGGCTCTATTCGGCTCGACTTGGCTCCATTTCACTCCATTCGGCTCGATTAGGCTCGAATTCCATCGATTCTGCTGGATTCTGCTCAATTAGGCCTTATTTGGGCCTATTCGGCCCTATTCTGCTCTATTCGACTCTTTTGTACTCTATTCATATCTATCCGTCTCTATTGGACTCCGTTCAACTCCATTCCTCACTATTTTCCTCTCTTCTATTCTACCCTTCCCTACCCTAATCTCTTCTAATCGATTCGATTTGATTTGACGCGATTCGAAGCAACCGGACGTGATTCGTCTCGTTTTGTCTCCACTCGGCTCAATTCGGCTATGTTCTCTGTCTTTGACTCTATTCTATTCTGTTGTATTCTTTCTGTTCTGTTCTATTCTCTCCTATTCTGTTGTACTCTATTCTATTCTACCCTACCCGACCCAACGGCACCCCACCCGAACCTACCCTACTTTAATCTATTGGATTCAATTCGATTCCGTGCAAAGCGATTTGATAGGACTTGACTGGATTCGGCAAATCTGAAGGGATTTGATGAGATTCCATGCGACTCGACGTGATTCAGTAGGATTCTCTGAGGTTTGACGCAATTCGAAGTTATTCGACGTGATTCGATGGGATTCGACACGATATGAAGCGATTTGACCTTGTTTGATTCAAAACGATGTGACTCGACTCGATTCGACCTGATTCGATTCGACGCTGTTCGGTGACAGTCAGTGCGATTCTGCTTGATTCCGCTCGATTAGGTGTGATTCGGCAGTATACAGCTCTTTTCGGCTGTATTCAGCTCCATTCGTCTCTATTCAGCTTATTCGGCTCTATTCGACTGTATTCGACTCTACTCTTTTCCACTCTATTCTACTCGATTCTATTCCTTCTATTCTGTTCTAATCTCTTCTATTCCACTCTACTCTGTTCTGTTCTCCCCTCCCCTCCCCTCCCCTTCTCTAATCTATACGTCTCGATTGGATTTGACGCGTTGAACGCGATTCGAGGCGATGAAGCTTGAATCGGCTCGATTCGGCTCGATTTGGCTCTATTCGGCTCAGTTAGGCTCCATTCAGCTTGTTTTGGCTTGAATCGCTTCGAATCTGCTCGATTTGGCCTTCTTCGGCCCTATTCTGCTCTATTCGACTCTTTTCTACTCTATTCGTTTCTATTTGACTCCATTCTACTCCATTCTATTCATTCCACACTATTCTACTCTATTCTGCTCTACCCTACCCAACACCACTCTAATTTACTCTACTTGCTTCTACACGATTCCTCTCATTTTGTCTGCATTTGGCTCTATTCAGCTCTATTCTACTCTTCTCTACTCTATTGTATTGTTTCTACTCTGTTCTGTACGATTCTACTCTATTCTACCCTACCCTGTGCTACCCAACTCTAAGGTATTGTAATCCACTTGATTGGATTTGATTCAACCCATTTCGACGTGATTCGGCTCGATTTGGCTCTGTTCAAATCTATTCTACTCTACTCTATTCCCCTCTATTCTACTCTAGCCTACTCTTTTCTGTATTCGTTCTGTGTTGTTCTGTTCTATTTTGTTGTGTTCTGTTCTGTTTTATTCTATTCTACTCTATTCTACCCTACTCTAGCCTACCCGAACCTCCCCTACTCTAGTCTATTCAATTGAATTCGAGAAATTTTGACGCGACTAGGGGCCGAATCGGTGTGATTCATGTCCATTCGGCTCCATTTGTCTCGAATAGTGTCGATTCAGCTCGATTAGGCTCGATTTGGCTCCATTAGGCTCGATTCACTGGATTCGGCTCGATTTCGCTCAATTCAGCTCGATTTGGCCCTCTTTGGCCCTATTCGGCTCTCTTCAGCTCTTTTCTACTCTACTCGATTCCATTGCACACCATTCTACTCCATTCTACGCTCTTCTACTATACCCTACTGTAATTGATTCGATGGGATTCGACGCCAGTCGACGCGATTTGTCTCGTTTCGTCTCCATTCAGCTTGATTCGACTCTGTTCTACTCTACTCTATTCTACTCTACACTATTCTGCTCTGTTCTACCCTTTTCTACTCTATTCTATTGTATCCTTTCCATTCTCTTCTACTGTGTTCAAGTCTACTCTATTCCATCCTACCCTAATCTAATCTATTCTACTGGATTCGATTCCACGCATCTCGATGCGATTCGGCTCAAATCGGCTCCTTTCCACTCCATTCATCCCCAATCGGCTCAAATCGGTTCGGTTCAGCTCTAATCGGCTCCATTCGGCTCCAGTCAGCTCGAATAGGCTCTATTCAGCTCTATTCGGCTCTATTAGACTCTACTCAACTCTATTATCTCTTTTCGACTCCACTCGACTCCATGCTACACCATTCTACTCCATCCTAAACTATTCTCTACTGTATTGTATTGTACTCTACCCTACTGTAGTCTATTCTATTTGATTGGATTGGAATTGATCAGATTCAATGCAATTCGACGGGATTCGACGCGATACGGCACGATTCCACGGGATTCGGCGTGATTTGTCTTGGTTTCTATCCATTTAGCTCTTTTGGGCTCTATTTGGCTCTATTCGGCAATGTTCGACTCTACTCTACTCTTCTATACTCTGCTCGTCTCGACCCTATTCTTTCAGTTCAGTTCTCTTCTGTTCTGTTCTACTGCACTCTATTCTACCCTACCCTACCCTAACTTAGCCTAGTGTAATCTGTTCTATGCTATTCGACACACTTGAATGGGATTCGACCTGATTCGGGTCATATCGGCTCGATTCATCTCCTTTCTGCTCCATTAAACTCGATTCGGTTCTATTCGGCTCTTTTCCACTCTATTCGGCTCTTTTTGGCAGTATTCGACTCTATTTGACTCTAGTCTACTCGATTCTTTCCGTTCTGTTCTCTTCTACTCTATTCTATTCTTCTCTACCCTACCGTAGCCTTACCTTCCCCACACTAATCTATTTGATTCGATTCGACACGTTTCAAACGACTCGACATGATTCATCTCGATTCACCTTGAATTTGGTCAATTCGGCTGTATTCAGCTCTGTTTGGCTCTTTTCGGCTCTCTTCAACTCAATTTGACTCTATTCTACTGGACCCGACTCTACTTAATTCTATTCTCTTCTTTCTATTGTGTTCTGTTGTGTTGTAGTCTAGCCTCTCCTGCCGTACCCTCCTCTACTCTAATCTATTCGATTCAACGCATTTCGACGCGATTCCATGTGATTAGGCTTGAATCGGCTCGATTTAGCTCTATTTGGCTTGAATTGTTGCAATTCGTCTCGATTCTGCTCAATTCAGCATAATAGGCTCGAGTGAACCTTATTCAGCCCTGTTCAGCTCTACTCAACCCTTTCTACTTTATTTGTCTCTATTTGGCTCCATTCAACTCCCTTCCACACCATTCTACTCTTTTCTACTCTATTCTATTCTGTTCTACCCTACCCTACTCTAATCTATTCTAATCGATTCGATTCATCACGATTTGTCTCCTTTCCTCTCCATTCGAATCGATTCGGCTTGAATTGGATCTATTCATCTATATTCTGCACTACCCGACTCTGACTATTCCACTCTACTCAACTCTACTCCATTCTACTCTTGGTATTCTCTTCTGTTCTACTCTATTCTATTCTTCTGTGCCCTTCCCTACTGAATCCCAGTCTAACCTACACTACTCCAATCTATTCAATTTAATTCGATTCCATTCAGTTTGACACCATTCGACCCGATTTGAGACAATTCGATGGGATTCGGTGAGATTCCGCGAGATTTGATGCGTTTTGGTGGGATTTGATGGAATTCGACGAGATCCGATGCAATAGGATGCAATTAAGTGTGTTTTGGCTTGATTTTGCTGGGTTCAGTTTGTCTCTATTTGGCTCATTTCAGCTCCACTAGGCTCCATTCATCCCGAATCTGGTCGACTCGACTCGATTCGGCTCATTTTGGTCATATGTGGTCCTATTCAGCGTTATTCGGCTCTATTCAACTCTTTTCTACTCTATTCATCTCTGTTTGAATCCATTTGACTCCATTCCACACCATTCTATTCCATTCTACACTACTGTATTCTACAAAACCCTCCCCCACCCTAGCCTATCCTAATCTAGTCTGCTCTTTTCTAGTCTCCTTTTCTATTTTCTCGATTCCATCCTATGCTACTCTACCATACCCTGCACTAAGGTAACCTACCCTGACCTATGCTGTTCTATTCTATTTCCTTCTATTTTCTCTGTTCCACCGTATGCTTCCCTACCCTATGCTACCCCACCGTACCATACTCTACTACTTAGGGTTACTCAATAAGGGTCCTAATTAAGGGGAGTAGTTCGGGCAAGGGTACTCCTTAAGGCAAGTGTACTAATTCAGGCTACTAGTTAAGGACAGGGTACTAGTTATGCAAGGGCACTAGTTAAGGCCAGGCTACTAGTTAAGGCATGGGTACTTGTTGAGGGTACTGGTTAAGGCAAGGGTACCAGTTCAGGCTACTTGTTAAGGACATACTACTAGTGAAGGCAAGGGTACTAGTGAAGACTACTAGTTAAGCCAAGGGTACTTGTTAGGACTACTAGTTAAGGCAAGGGTACTAGATTAGGCTAAGAGTTCAGGCAAGGGTACTCGTTCAGATTACTGACTTAGGGTACTATTCAAGACTAGTTGTCTAGGCTACTGCTCTATGCCACTAGTCTAGCTGACTAGTCCAGCTTACTAGTCTAGGCTTCTACTCTAGCCTTCTCTTGTCTACTCTAATGTAGTCTACTTGCATCTACCCTAGTCTTCCTATCATAAACTACCCTACCCTAACCTATTCTAATCGATTCCATTTGATTCGATTCAAAGCATTTCGATGCGACCGGACACCATCACGCTTGAGTCGGCTCGATTCTGCAACATCAGCTCGATTCAGCTCGATTTGGCTCGAATCGCTTCAATTCAGCTCATTTCCACTCGGTTCAGCCTTATTCGGCCCTATTTGGCTTGACTCGACTCTTTTCTACTCTATTTGTCTCTTTTCGACTCCATTTGACTCCACTCTTCTCCATTCTATGCAATTCTACTCTATTCTGTTCTACTCTACCCTACGATACTCTATTCGATTGGATGCGATTCGAAGCAATTTGGTGTGATTCATCTCGTTTTGTTTCCATTTGACTCGATTCGGCCAGAATTGGCTCTATTCAGGTATATCCTGCACTCTTTGACTCTATTTGACTCAATTCTACTCTGCTCTACTCTTGTCTGCTTTACTCTCTCTACTCTACCCTACTGTACTATATTCTATTCTGTACTATTCTGTTCTATTCTACCCACCCGCCCCTACCCTACCCTTCCTTAATCTATTTGATTAGTTTCGATGTGACGTATTTCCACGCGATTTGACGCGATTAGGCTTGAATCAGCTCGATTCAGTTCGAATCGGCTCTATTCGGCTCGACTTGGCTCCATTTCACTCCACTCGGCTCGATTAGGCTGGAATTCCATCGATTCTGCTGGATTCTGCTCAATTAGGCCTTATTTGGGCCTATTCGGCCCTATTCTGCTCTATTCGACTCTTTTGTACTCTATTCATATCTATCCGTCTCTATTGGACTCCGTTCAACTCCATTCCTCACTATTTTCCTCTCTTCTATTCTACCCTTCCCTACCCTAATCTCTTCTAATCGATTCGATTTGATTTGACGCGATTCGAAGCAACCGGACGTGATTCGTCTCGTTTTGTCTCCACTCGGCTCAATTCGGCTATGTTCTCTCTCTTTGACTCTATTCTATTCTGTTGTATTCTTTCTGTTCTGTTCTATTCTCTCCTATTCTGTTGTACTCTATTCTATTCTACCCTACCCGACCCAACGGCACCCCACCCGAACCTACCCTACTTTAATCTATTGGATTCAATTCGATTCCGTGCAAAGCGATTTGATAGGACTTGACTGGATTCGGCAAATCTGAAGGGATTTGATGAGATTCCATGCGACTCGACGTGATTCAGTAGGATTCTCTGAGGTTTGACGCAATTCGAAGTTATTCGACGTGATTCGATGGGATTCGACACGATATGAAGCGATTTGACCTTGTTTGATTCAAAACGATGTGACTCGACTCGATTCGACCTGATTCGATTCGACGCTGTTCGGTGACAGTCAGTGCGATTCTGCTTGATTCCGCTCGATTAGGTGTGATTCGGCAGTATACAGCTCTTTTCGGCTGTATTCAGCTCCATTCGTCTCTATTCAGCTTACTCGGCTCTATTCGACTGTATTCGACTCTACTCTTTTCCACTCTATTCTACTCGATTCTATTCCTTCTATTCTGTTCTAATCTCTTCTATTCCACTCTACTCTGTTCTGTTCTCCCCTCCCCTCCCCTCCCCTTCTCTAATCTATACGTCTCGATTGGATTTGACGCGTTGAACGCGATTCGAGGCGATGAAGCTTGAATCGGCTCGATTCGGCTCGATTTGGCTCTATTCGGCTCAGTTAGGCTCCATTCAGCTTGTTTTGGCTTGAATCGCTTCGAATCTGCTCGATTTGGCCTTCTTCGGCCCTATTCTGCTCTATTCGACTCTTTTCTACTCTATTCGTTTCTATTTGACTCCATTCTACTCCATTCTATTCATTCCACACTATTCTACTCTATTCTGCTCTACCCTACCCAACACCACTCTAATTTACTCTACTTGCTTCTACACGATTCCTCTCATTTTGTCTGCATTTGGCTCTATTCAGCTCTATTCTACTCTTCTCTACTCTATTGTATTGTTTCTACTCTGTTCTGTACGATTCTACTCTATTCTACCCTACCCTGTGCTACCCAACTCTAAGGTATTGTAATCCACTTGATTGGATTTGATTCAACCCATTTCGACGTGATTCGGCTCGATTTGGCTCTGTTCAAATCTATTCTACTCTACTCTATTCCCCTCTATTCTACTCTAGCCTACTCTTTTCTGTATTCGTTCTGTGTTGTTCTGTTCTATTTTGTTGTGTTCTGTTCTGTTTTATTCTATTCTACTCTATTCTACCCTACTCTAGCCTACCCGAACCTCCCCTACTCTAGTCTATTCAATTGAATTCGAGAAATTTTGACGCGACTAGGGGCCGAATCGGTGTGATTCATGTCCATTCGGCTCCATTTGTCTCGAATAGTGTCGATTCAGCTCGATTAGGCTCGATTTGACTCCATTAGGCTCGATTCACTGGATTCGGCTCGATTTCGCTCAATTCAGCTCGATTTGGCCCTCTTTGGCCCTATTCGGCTCTCTTCAGCTCTTTTCTACTCTACTCGATTCCATTGCACACCATTCTACTCCATTCTACGCTCTTCTACTATACCCTACTGTAATTGATTCGATGGGATTCGACGCCAGTCGACGCGATTTGTCTCGTTTCGTCTCCATTCAGCTTGATTCGACTCTGTTCTACTCTACTCTATTCTACTCTACACTATTCTGCTCTGTTCTACCCTTTTCTACTCTATTCTATTGTATCCTTTCCATTCTCTTCTACTGTGTTCAAGTCTACTCTATTCCATCCTACCCTAATCTAATCTATTCTACTGGATTCGATTCCACGCATCTCGATGCGATTCGGCTCAAATCGGCTCCTTTCCACTCCATTCATCCCCAATCGGCTCAAATCGGTTCGGTTCAGCTCTAATCGGCTCCATTCGGCTCCAGTCAGCTCGAATAGGCTCTATTCAGCTCTATTCGGCTCTATTAGACTCTACTCAACTCTATTATCTCTTTTCGACTCCACTCGACTCCATGCTACACCATTCTACTCCATCCTAAACTATTCTCTACTGTATTGTATTGTACTCTACCCTACTGTAGTCTATTCTATTTGATTGGATTGGAATTGATCAGATTCAATGCAATTCGACGGGATTCGACGCGATACGGCACGATTCCACGGGATTCGGCGTGATTTGTCTTGGTTTCTATCCATTTAGCTCTTTTGGGCTCTATTTGGCTCTATTCGGCAATGTTCGACTCTACTCTACTCTTCTATACTCTGCTCGTCTCGACCCTATTCTTTCAGTTCAGTTCTCTTCTGTTCTGTTCTACTGCACTCTATTCTACCCTACCCTACCCTAACTTAGCCTAGTGTAATCTGTTCTATGCTATTCGACACACTTGAATGGGATTCGACCTGATTCGGGTCATATCGGCTCGATTCATCTCCTTTCTGCTCCATTAAACTCGATTCGGTTCTATTCGGCTCTTTTCCACTCTATTCGGCTCTTTTTGGCAGTATTCGACTCTATTTGACTCTAGTCTACTCGATTCTTTCTGTTCTGTTCTATTCTACTCTATTCTATTCTTCTCTACCCTACCGTAGCCTTACCTTCCCCACACTAATCTATTTGATTCGATTCGACACGTTTCAGACGACTCGACATGATTCATCTCGATTCACCTTGAATTTGGTCAATTCGGCTGTATTCAGCTCTGTTTGGCTCTTTTCGGCTCTCTTCAACTCAATTTGACTCTATTCTACTGGACCCGACTCTACTTAATTCTATTCTCTTCTTTCTATTGTGTTCTGTTGTGTTGTAGTCTAGCCTCTCCTGCCGTACCCTCCTCTACTCTAATCTATTCGATTCAACGCATTTCGACGCGATTCCATGTGATTAGGCTTGAATCGGCTCGATTTAGCTCTATTTGGCTTGAATTGGGTCAATTCGTCTCGATTCTGCTCAATTCAGCATAATTAGGCTCGAGTGAACCTTATTCAGCCCTGTTCAGCTCTACTCAACCCTTTCTACTTTATTTGTCTCTATTTGGCTCCATTCAACTCCCTTCCACACCATTCTACTCTTTTCTACTCTATTCTATTCTGTTCTACCCTACCCTACTCTAATCTATTCTAATCGATTCGATTCATCACGATTTGTCTCCTTTCCTCTCCATTCGAATCGATTTGGCTTGAATTGGATCTATTCATCTATATTCTGCACTACCCGACTCTGACTATTCCACTCTACTCAACTCTACTCCATTCTACTCTTGGTATTCTCTTCTGTTCTACTCTATTCTATTCTTCTGTGCCCTTCCCTACTGAATCCCAGTCTAACCTACACTACTCCAATCTATTCAATTTAATTCGATTCCATTCAGTTTGACACCATTCGACCCGATTTGAGACAATTCGATGGGATTCGGTGAGATTCCGCGAGATTTGATGCGTTTTGGTGGGATTTGATGGAATTCGACGAGATCCGATGCAATAGGATGCAATTAAGTGTGTTTTGGCTTGATTTTGCTGGGTTCAGTTTGTCTCTATTTGGCTCATTTCAGCTCCACTAGGCTCCATTCATCCCGAATCTGGTCGACTCGACTCGATTCGGCTCATTTTGGTCATATGTGGTCCTATTCAGCGTTATTCGGCTCTATTCAACTCTTTTCTACTCTATTCATCTCTGTTTGAATCCATTTGACTCCATTCCACACCATTCTATTCCATTCTACACTACTGTATTCTACAAAACCCTCCCCCACCCTAGCCTATCCTAATCTAGTCTGCTCTTTTCTAGTCTCCTTTTCTATTTTCTCGATTCCATCCTATGCTACTCTACCATACCCTGCACTAAGGTAACCTACCCTGACCTATGCTGTTCTATTCTATTTCCTTCTATTTTCTCTGTTCCACCGTATGCTTCCCTACCCTATGCTACCCCACCGTACCATACTCTACTACTTAGGGTTACTCAATAAGGGTCCTAATTAAGGGGAGTAGTTCGGGCAAGGGTACTCCTTAAGGCAAGTGTACTAATTCAGGCTACTAGTTAAGGACAGGGTACTAGTTATGCAAGGGCACTAGTTAAGGCCAGGCTACTAGTTAAGGCATGGGTACTTGTTGAGGGTACTGGTTAAGGCAAGGGTACCAGTTCAGGCTACTTGTTAAGGACATACTACTAGTGAAGGCAAGGGTACTAGTGAAGACTACTAGTTAAGCCAAGGGTACTTGTTAGGACTACTAGTTAAGGCAAGGGTACTAGATTAGGCTAAGAGTTCAGGCAAGGGTACTCGTTCAGATTACTGACTTAGGGTACTATTCAAGACTAGTTGTCTAGGCTACTGCTCTATGCCACTAGTCTAGCTGACTAGTCCAGCTTACTAGTCTAGGCTTCTACTCTAGCCTTCTCTTGTCTACTCTAATGTAGTCTACTTGCATCTACCCTAGTCTTCCTATCATAAACTACCCTACCCTAACCTATTCTAATCGATTCCATTTGATTCGATTCAAAGCATTTCGATGCGACCGGACACCATCACGCTTGAGTCGGCTCGATTCTGCAACATCAGCTCGATTCAGCTCGATTTGGCTCGAATCGCTTCAATTCAGCTCATTTCCACTCGGTTCAGCCTTATTCGGCCCTATTTGGCTTGACTCGACTCTTTTCTACTCTATTTGTCTCTTTTCGACTCCATTTGACTCCACTCTTCTCCATTCTATGCAATTCTACTCTATTCTGTTCTACTCTACCCTACGATACTCTATTCGATTGGATGCGATTCGAAGCAATTTGGTGTGATTCATCTCGTTTTGTTTCCATTTGACTCGATTCGGCCAGAATTGGCTCTATTCAGGTATATCCTGCACTCTTTGACTCTATTTGACTCAATTCTACTCTGCTCTACTCTTGTCTGCTTTACTCTCTCTACTCTACCCTACTGTACTATATTCTATTCTGTACTATTCTGTTCTATTCTACCCACCCGCCCCTACCCTACCCTTCCTTAATCTATTTGATTAGTTTCGATGTGACGTATTTCCACGCGATTTGACGCGATTAGGCTTGAATCAGCTCGATTCAGTTCGAATCGGCTCTATTCGGCTCGACTTGGCTCCATTTCACTCCACTCGGCTCGATTAGGCTGGAATTCCATCGATTCTGCTGGATTCTGCTCAATTAGGCCTTATTTGGGCCTATTCGGCCCTATTCTGCTCTATTCGACTCTTTTGTACTCTATTCATATCTATCCGTCTCTATTGGACTCCGTTCAACTCCATTCCTCACTATTTTCCTCTCTTCTATTCTACCCTTCCCTACCCTAATCTCTTCTAATCGATTCGATTTGATTTGACGCGATTCGAAGCAACCGGACGTGATTCGTCTCGTTTTGTCTCCACTCGGCTCAATTCGGCTATGTTCTCTCTCTTTGACTCTATTCTATTCTGTTGTATTCTTTCTGTTCTGTTCTATTCTCTCCTATTCTGTTGTACTCTATTCTATTCTACCCTACCCGACCCAACGGCACCCCACCCGAACCTACCCTACTTTAATCTATTGGATTCAATTCGATTCCGTGCAAAGCGATTTGATAGGACTTGACTGGATTCGGCAAATCTGAAGGGATTTGATGAGATTCCATGCGACTCGACGTGATTCAGTAGGATTCTCTGAGGTTTGACGCAATTCGAAGTTATTCGACGTGATTCGATGGGATTCGACACGATATGAAGCGATTTGACCTTGTTTGATTCAAAACGATGTGACTCGACTCGATTCGACCTGATTCGATTCGACGCTGTTCGGTGACAGTCAGTGCGATTCTGCTTGATTCCGCTCGATTAGGTGTGATTCGGCAGTATACAGCTCTTTTCGGCTGTATTCAGCTCCATTCGTCTCTATTCAGCTTATTCGGCTCTATTCGACTGTATTCGACTCTACTCTTTTCCACTCTATTCTACTCGATTCTATTCCTTCTATTCTGTTCTAATCTCTTCTATTCCACTCTACTCTGTTCTGTTCTCCCCTCCCCTCCCCTCCCCTTCTCTAATCTATACGTCTCGATTGGATTTGACGCGTTGAACGCGATTCGAGGCGATGAAGCTTGAATCGGCTCGATTCGGCTCGATTTGGCTCTATTCGGCTCAGTTAGGCTCCATTCAGCTTGTTTTGGCTTGAATCGCTTCGAATCTGCTCGATTTGGCCTTCTTCGGCCCTATTCTGCTCTATTCGACTCTTTTCTACTCTATTCGTTTCTATTTGACTCCATTCTACTCCATTCTATTCATTCCACACTATTCTACTCTATTCTGCTCTACCCTACCCAACACCACTCTAATTTACTCTACTTGCTTCTACACGATTCCTCTCATTTTGTCTGCATTTGGCTCTATTCAGCTCTATTCTACTCTTCTCTACTCTATTGTATTGTTTCTACTCTGTTCTGTACGATTCTACTCTATTCTACCCTACCCTGTGCTACCCAACTCTAAGGTATTGTAATCCACTTGATTGGATTTGATTCAAACCATTTCGACGTGATTCGGCTCGATTTGGCTCTGTTCAAATCTATTCTACTCTACTCTATTCCCCTCTATTCTACTCTCGCCTACTCTTTTCTGTATTCGTTCTGTGTTGTTCTGTTCTATTTTGTTGTGTTCTGTTCTGTTTTATTCTATTCTACTCTATTCTACCCTACTCTAGCCTACCCGAACCTCCCCTACTCTAGTCTATTCAATTGAATTCGAGAAATTTTGACGCGACTAGGGGCCGAATCAGTGTGATTCATGTCCATTCGGCTCCATTTGTCTCGAATAGTGTCGATTCAGCTCGATTAGGCTCGATTTGGCTCCATTAGGCTCGATTCACTGGATTCGGCTCGATTTCGCTCAATTCAGCTCGATTTGGCCCTCTTTGGCCCTATTCGGCTCTCTTCAGCTCTTTTCTACTCTACTCGATTCCATTGCACACCATTCTACTCCATTCTACGCTCTTCTACTATACCCTACTGTAATTGATTCGATGGGATTCGACGCCAGTCGACGCGATTTGTCTCGTTTCGTCTCCATTCAGCTTGATTCGACTCTGTTCTACTCTACTCTATTCTACTCTACACTATTCTGCTCTGCTCTACCCTTTTCTACTATATTCTAATGTATCTTTTCCATTCTCTTCTACTGTGTTCAAGTCTACTCTATTCCATCCTACCCTAATCTAATCTATTCTACTGGATTCGATTCCACGCATCTCGATGCGATTCGGCTCAAATCGGCTCCTTTCCACTCCATTCATCCCCAATCGGCTCAAATCGGTTCGGTTCAGCTCTAATCGGCTCCAGTCAGCTCGAATAGGCTCTATTCAGCTCTATTCGGCTCTATTAGACTCTACTCAACTCTATTATCTCTTTTCGACTCCACTCGACTCCATGCTACACCATTCTACTCCATCCTAAACTATTCTCTACTGTATTGTATTGTACTCTACCCTACTGTAGTCTATTCTATTTGATTGGATTGGAATTGATCAGATTCAATGCAATTCGACGGGATTCGACGCGATACGGCACGATTCCACGGGATTCGGCGTGATTTGTCTTGGTTTCTATCCATTTAGCTCTTTTGGGCTCTATTTGGCTCTATTCGGCAATGTTCGACTCTACTCTACTCTTCTATACTCTGCTCGTCTCGACCCTATTCTTTCAGTTCAGTTCTCTTCTGTTCTGTTCTACTGCACTCTATTCTACCCTACCCTACCCTAACTTCGCCTAGTGTAATCTGTTCTATGCTATTCGACACACTTGAATGGGATTCGACCTGATTCGGGTCATATCGGCTCGATTCATCTCCTTTCTGCTCCATTAAACTCGATTCGGTTCTATTCGGCTCTTTTCCACTCTATTCGGCTCTTTTTGGCAGTATTCGACTCTATTTGACTCTAGTCTACTCGATTCTTTCTGTTCTGTTCTATTCTACTCTATTCTATTCTTCTCTACCCTACCGTAGCCTTACCTTCCCCACACTAATCTATTTGATTCGATTCGACACGTTTCAGACGACTCGACATGATTCATCTCGATTCACCTTGAATTTGGTCAATTCGGCTGTATTCAGCTCTGTTTGGCTCTTTTCGGCTCTCTTCAACTCAATTTGACTCTATTCTACTGGACCCGACTCTACTTAATTCTATTCTCTTCTTTCTATTGTGTTCTGTTGTGTTGTAGTCTAGCCTCTCCTGCCGTACCCTCCTCTACTCTAATCTATTCGATTCAACGCATTTTGACGCGATTCCATGTGATTAGGCTTGAATCGGCTCGATTTAGCTCTATTTGGCTTGAATTGGGTCAATTCGTCTCGATTCTGCTCAATTCAGCATAATTAGGCTCGAGTGAACCTTATTCAGCCCTGTTCAGCTCTACTCAACCCTTTCTACTTTATTTGTCTCTATTTGGCTCCATTCAACTCCCTTCCACACCATTCTACTCTTTTCTACTCTATTCTATTCTGTTCTACCCTACCCTACTCTAATCTATTCTAATCGATTCGATTCATCACGATTTGTCTCCTTTCCTCTCCATTCGAATCGATTCGGCTTGAATTGGATCTATTCATCTATATTCTGCACTACCCGACTCTGACTATTCCACTCTACTCAACTCTACTCCATTCTACTCTTGGTATTCTCTTCTGTTCTACTCTATTCTATTCTTCTGTGCCCTTCCCTACTGAATCCCAGTCTAACCTACACTACTCCAATCTATTCAATTTAATTCGATTCCATTCAGTTTGACACCATTCGACCCGATTTGAGACAATTCGATGGGATTCGGTGAGATTCCGCGAGATTTGATGCGTTTTGGTGGGATTTGATGGAATTCGACGAGATCCGATGCAATAGGATGCAATTAAGTGTGTTTTGGCTTGATTTTGCTGGGTTCAGTTTGTCTCTATTTGGCTCATTTCAGCTCCACTAGGCTCCATTCATCCCGAATCTGGTCGACTCGACTCGATTCGGCTCATTTTGGTCATATGTGGTCCTATTCAGCGTTATTCGGCTCTATTCAACTCTTTTCTACTCTATTCATCTCTGTTTGAATCCATTTGACTCCATTCCACACCATTCTATTCCATTCTACACTACTGTATTCTACAAAACCCTCCCCCACCCTAGCCTATCCTAATCTAGTCTGCTCTTTTCTAGTCTCCTTTTCTATTTTCTCGATTCCATCCTATGCTACTCTACCATACCCTGCACTAAGCTAACCTACCCTGACCTATGCTGTTCTATTCTATTTCCTTCTATTTTCTCTGTTCCACCGTATGCTTCCCTACCCTATGCTACCCCACCGTACCATACTCTACTACTTAGGGTTACTCAATAAGGGTCCTAATTAAGGGGAGTAGTTCGGGCAAGGGTACTCCTTAAGGCAAGTGTACTAATTCAGGCTACTAGTTAAGGACAGGGTACTAGTTATGCAAGGGCACTAGTTAAGGCCAGGCTACTAGTTAAGGCATGGGTACTTGTTGAGGGTACTGGTTAAGGCAAGGGTACCAGTTCAGGCTACTTGTTAAGGACATACTACTAGTGAAGGCAAGGGTACTAGTGAGGACTACTGGTTAAGGCAAGGGTACTTGTTAGGACTACTAGTTAAGGCAAGGGTACTAGATTAGGCTAAGAGTTCAGGCAAGGGTACTCGTTCAGATTACTGACTTAGGGTACTATTCAAGACTAGTTGTCTAGGCTACTGCTCTATGCCACTAGTCTAGCTGACTAGTCCAGCTTACTAGTCTAGGCTTCTACTCTAGCCTTCTCTTGTCTACTCTAATGTAGTCTACTTGCATCTACCCTAGTCTTCCTATCATAAACTACCCTACCCTAACCTATTCTAATCGATTCCATTTGATTCGATTCAAAGCATTTCGATGCGACCGGACACCATCACGCTTGAGTCGGCTCGAGTCCGCAACATCAGCTCGATTCAGCTCGATTTGGCTCGAATCGCTTCAATTCAGCTCATTTCCACTCGGTTCAGCCTTATTCGGCCCTATTTGGCTTGACTCGACTCTTTTCTACTCTATTTGTCTCTTTTCGACTCCATTTGACTCCACTCTTCTCCATTCTATGCAATTCTACTCTATTCTGTTCTACTCTACCCTACGATACTCTATTCGATTGGATGCGATTCGAAGCAATTCGGTGTGATTCATCTCGTTTTGTTTCCATTTGACTCGATTCGGCCAGAATTGGCTCTATTCAGGTATATCCTGCACTCTTTGACTCTATTTGACTCAATTCTACTCTGCTCTACTCTTGTCTGCTTTACTCTCTCTACTCTACCCTACTGTACTATATTCTATTCTGTACTATTCTGTTCTATTCTACCCACCCGCCCCTACCCTACCCTTCCTTAATCTATTTGATTAGTTTCGATGTGACGTATTTCCACGCGATTTGACGCGATTAGGCTTGAATCAGCTCGATTCAGTTCGAATCGGCTCTATTCGGCTCGACTTGGCTCCATTTCACTCCATTCGGCTCGATTAGGCTCGAATTCCATCGATTCTGCTGGATTCTGCTCAATTAGGCCTTATTTGGTCCTATTCGGCCCTATTCTGCTCTATTCGACTCTTTTGTACTCTATTCATATCTATCCGTCTCTATTGGACTCCGTTCAACTCCATTCCTCACTATTTTCCTCTCTTCTATTCTACCCTTCCCTACCCTAATCTCTTCTAATCGATTCGATTTGATTTGACGCGATTCGAAGCAACCGGACGTGATTCGTCTCGTTTTGTCTCCACTCGGCTCAATTCGGCTATGTTCTCTCTCTTTGACTCTATTCTATTCTGTTGTATTCTTTCTGTTCTGTTCTATTCTCTCCTATTCTGTTGTACTCTATTCTATTCTACCCTACCCGACCCAACGGCACCCCACCCGAACCTACCCTACTTTAATCTATTGGATTCAATTCGATTCCGTGCAAAGCGATTTGATAGGACTTGACTGGATTCGGCAAATCTGAAGGGATTTGATGAGATTCCATGCGACTCGACGTGGTTCAGTAGGATTCTCTGAGGTTTGACGCAATTCGAAGTTATTCGACGTGATTCGATGGGATTCGACACGATATGAAGCGATTTGACCTTGTTTGATTCAAAACGATGTGACTCGACTCGATTCGACCTGATTCGATTCGACGCTGTTCGGTGACAGTCAGTGCGATTCTGCTTGATTCCGCTCGATTAGGTGTGATTCGGCAGTATACAGCTCTTTTCGGCTGTATTCAGCTCCATTCGTCTCTATTCAGCTTATTCGGCTCTATTCGACTGTATTCGACTCTACTCTTTTCCACTCTATTCTACTCGATTCTATTCCTTCTATTCTGTTCTAATCTCTTCTATTCCACTCTACTCTGTTCTGTTCTCCCCTCCCCTCCCCTCCCCTTCTCTAATCTATACGTCTCGATTGGATTTGACGCGTTGAACGCGATTCGAGGCGATGAAGCTTGAATCGGCTCGATTCGGCTCGATTTGGCTCTATTCGGCTCAGTTAGGCTCCATTCAGCTTGTTTTGGCTTGAATCGCTTCGAATCTGCTCGATTTGGCCTTCTTCGGCCCTATTCTGCTCTATTCGACTCTTTTCTACTCTATTCGTTTCTATTTGACTCCATTCTACTCCATTCTATTCATTCCACACTATTCTACACTATTCTACTCTATTCTGCTCTACCCTACCCAACACCACTCTAATTTACTCTACTTGCTTCTACACGATTCCTCTCATTTTGTCTGCATTTGGCTCTATTCAGCTCTATTCTACTCTTCTCTACTCTATTGTATTGTTTCTACTCTGTTCTGTACGATTCTACTCTATTCTACCCTACCCTGTGCTACCCAACTCTAAGGTATTGTAATCCACTTGATTGGATTTGATTCAACCCATTTCGACGTGATTCGGCTCGATTTGGCTCTGTTCAAATCTATTCTACTCTACTCTATTCCCCTCTATTCTACTCTCGCCTACTCTTTTCTGTATTCGTTCTGTGTTGTTCTGTTCTATTTTGTTGTGTTCTGTTCTGTTTTATTCTATTCTACTCTATTCTACCCTACTCTAGCCTACCCGAACCTCCCCTACTCTAGTCTATTCAATTGAATTCGAGAAATTTTGACGCGACTAGGGGCCGAATCGGTGTGATTCATGTTCATTCGGCTCCATTTGTCTCGAATAGTGTCGATTCAGCTCGATTAGGCTCGATTTGGCTCCATTAGGCTCGATTCACTGGATTCGGCTCGATTTCGCTCAATTCAGCTCGATTTGGCCCTCTTTGGCCCTATTCGGCTCTCTTCAGCTCTTTTCTACTCTACTCGATTCCATTGCACACCATTCTACTCCATTCTACGCTCTTCTACTATACCCTACTGTAATTGATTCGATGGGATTCGACGCCAGTCGACGCGATTTGTCTCGTTTCGTCTCCATTCAGCTTGATTCGACTCTGTTCTACTCTACTCTATTCTACTCTACACTATTCTGCTCTGCTCTACCCTTTTCTACTATATTCTAATGTATCTTTTCCATTCTCTTCTACTGTGTTCAAGTCTACTCTATTCCATCCTACCCTAATCTAATCTATTCTACTGGATTCGATTCCACGCATCTCGATGCGATTCGGCTCAAATCGGCTCCTTTCCACTCCATTCATCCCCAATCGGCTCAAATCGGTTCGGTTCAGCTCTAATCGGCTCCAGTCAGCTCGAATAGGCTCTATTCAGCTCTATTCGGCTCTATTAGACTCTACTCAACTCTATTATCTCTTTTCGACTCCACTCGACTCCATGCTACACCATTCTACTCCATCCTAAACTATTCTCTACTGTATTGTATTGTACTCTACCCTACTGTAGTCTATTCTATTTGATTGGATTGGAATTGATCAGATTCAATGCAATTCGACGGGATTCGACGCGATACGGCACGATTCCACGGGATTCGGCGTGATTTGTCTTGGTTTCTATCCATTTAGCTCTTTTGGGCTCTATTTGGCTCTATTCGGCAATGTTCGACTCTACTCTACTCTTCTATACTCTGCTCGTCTCGACCCTATTCTTTCAGTTCAGTTCTCTTCTGTTCTGTTCTACTGCACTCTATTCTACCCTACCCTACCCTAACTTAGCCTAGTGTAATCTGTTCTATGCTATTCGACACACTTGAATGGGATTCGACCTGATTCGGGTCATATCGGCTCGATTCATCTCCTTTCTGCTCCATTAAACTCAATTCGGTTCTATTCGGCTCTTTTCCACTCTATTCGGCTCTTTTTGGCAGTATTCGACTCTATTTGACTCTAGTCTACTCGATTCTTTCTGTTCTGTTCTATTCTACTCTATTCTATTCTTCTCTACCCTACCGTAGCCTTACCTTCCCCACACTAATCTATTTGATTCGATTCGACACGTTTCAGACGACTCGACATGATTCATCTCGATTCACCTTGAATTTGGTCAATTCGTCTGTATTCAGCTCTGTTTGGCTCTTTTCGGCTCTCTTCAACTCAATTTGACTCTATTCTACTGGACCCGACTCTACTTAATTCTATTCTCTTCTTTCTATTGTGTTCTGTTGTGTTGTAGTCTAGCCTCTCCTGCCGTACCCTCCTCTACTCTAATCTATTCGATTCAACGCATTTTGACGCGATTCCATGTGATTAGGCTTGAATCGGCTCGATTTAGCTCTATTTGGCTTGAATTGGGTCAATTCGTCTCGATTCTGCTCAATTCAGCATAATTAGGCTCGAGTGAACCTTATTCAGCCCTGTTCAGCTCTACTCAACCCTTTCTACTTTATTTGTCTCTATTTGGCTCCATTCAACTCCCTTCCACACCATTCTACTCTTTTCTACTCTATTCTATTCTGTTCTACCCTACCCTACTCTAATCTATTCTAATCGATTCGATTCATCACGATTTGTCTCCTTTCCTCTCCATTCGAATCGATTCGGCTTGAATTGGATCTATTCATCTATATTCTGCACTACCCGACTCTGACTATTCCACTCTACTCAACTCTACTCCATTCTACTCTTGGTATTCTCTTCTGTTCTACTCTATTCTATTCTTCTGTGCCCTTCCCTACTGAATCCCAGTCTAACCTACACTACTCCAATCTATTCAATTTAATTCGATTCCATTCAGTTTGACACCATTCGACCCGATTTGAGACAATTCGATGGGATTCGGTGAGATTCCGCGAGATTTGATGCGTTTTGGTGGGATTTGATGGAATTCGACGAGATCCGATGCAATAGGATGCAATTAAGTGTGTTTTGGCTTGATTTTGCTGGGTTCAGTTTGTCTCTATTTGGCTCATTTCAGCTCCACTAGGCTCCATTCATCCCGAATCTGGTCGACTCGACTCGATTCGGCTCATTTTGGTCATATGTGGTCCTATTCAGCGTTATTCGGCTCTATTCAACTCTTTTCTACTCTATTCATCTCTGTTTGAATCCATTTGACTCCATTCCACACCATTCTATTCCATTCTACACTACTGTATTCTACAAAACCCTCCCCCACCCTAGCCTATCCTAATCTAGTCTGCTCTTTTCTAGTCTCCTTTTCTATTTTCTCGATTCCATCCTATGCTACTCTACCATACCCTGCACTAAGCTAACCTACCCTGACCTATGCTGTTCTATTCTATTTCCTTCTATTTTCTCTGTTCCACCGTATGCTTCCCTACCCTATGCTACCCCACCGTACCATACTCTACTACTTAGGGTTACTCAATAAGGGTCCTAATTAAGGGGAGTAGTTCGGGCAAGGGTACTCCTTAAGGCAAGTGTACTAGTTCAGGCTACTAGTTAAGGCCAGGCTACTAGTTAAGGCATGGGTACTTGTTGAGGGTACTGGTTAAGGCAAGGGTACCAGTTCAGGCTACTTGTTAAGGAAATACTACTAGTGAAGGCAAGGGTACTAGTGAAGACTACTAGTTAAGCCAAGGGTACTTGTTAGGACTACTAGTTAAGGCAAGGGTACTAGATTAGGCTAAGAGTTCAGGCAGGGGTACTCGTTCAGATTACTGACTTAGGGTACTATTCAAGACTAGTTGTCTAGGCTACTGCTCTATGCCACTAGTCTAGCTGACTAGTCCAGCTTACTAGTCTAGGCTTCTACTCTAGCCTTCTCTTGTCTACTCTAATGTAGTCTACTTGCATCTACCCTAGTCTTCCTATCATAAACTACCCTACCCTAACCTATTCTAATCGATTCCATTTGATTCGATTCAAAGCATTTCGATGCGACCGGACACCATCACGCTTGGGTCGGCTCCAGTCCGCAACATCAGCTCGATTCAGCTCGATTTCGCTCGAATCGCTTCAATTCAGCTCATTTCCACTCGGTTCAGCCTTATTCGGCCCTATTTGGCTTGACTCGACTCTTTTCTACTCTATTTGTCTCTTTTCGACTCCATTTGACTCCACTCTTCTCCATTCTATGCAATTCTACTCTATTCTGTTCTACTCTACCCTACGATACTCTATTCGATTGGATGCGATTCGAAGCAATTTGGTGTGATTCATCTCGTTTTGTTTCCATTTGACTCGATTCGGCCAGAATTGGCTCTATTCAGGTATATCCTGCACTCTTTGACTCTATTTGACTCAATTCTACTCTGCTCTACTCTTGTCTGCTTTACTCTCTCTACTCTACCCTACTGTACTATATTCTATTCTGTACTATTCTGTTCTATTCTACCCACCCGCCCCTACCCTACCCTTCCTTAATCTATTTGATTAGTTTCGATGTGACGTATTTCCACGCGATTTGACGCGATTAGGCTTGAATCAGCTCGATTCAGTTCGAATCGGCTCTATTCGGCTCGACTTGGCTCCATTTCACTCCACTCGGCTCGATTAGGCTCGAATTCCATCGATTCTGCTGGATTCTGCTCAATTAGGCCTTATTTGGTCCTATTCGGCCCTATTCTGCTCTATTCGACTCTTTTGTACTCTATTCATATCTATCCGTCTCTATTGGACTCCGTTCAACTCCATTCCTCACTATTTTCCTCTCTTCTATTCTACCCTTCCCTACCCTAATCTCTTCTAATCGATTCGATTTGATTTGACGCGATTCGAAGCAACCGGACGTGATTCGTCTCGTTTTGTCTCCACTCGGCTCAATTCGGCTATGTTCTCTCTCTTTGACTCTATTCTATTCTGTTGTATTCTTTCTGTTCTGTTCTATTCTCTCCTATTCTGTTGTACTCTATTCTATTCTACCCTACCCGACCCAACGGCACCCCACCCGAACCTACCCTACTTTAATCTATTGGATTCAATTCGATTCCGTGCAAAGCGATTTGATAGGACTTGACTGGATTCGGCAAATCTGAAGGGATTTGATGAGATTCCATGCGACTCGACGTGATTCAGTAGGATTCTCTGAGGTTTGACGCAATTCGAAGTTATTCGACGTGATTCGATGGGATTCGACACGATATGAAGCGATTTGACCTTGTTTGATTCAAAACGATGTGACTCGACTCGATTCGACCTGATTCGATTCGACGCTGTTCGGTGACAGTCAGTGCGATTCTGCTTGATTCTGCTCGATTAGGTGTGATTCGGCAGTATACAGCTCTTTTCGGCTGTATTCAGCTCCATTCGTCTCTATTCAGCTTATTCGGCTCTATTCGACTGTATTCGACTCTACTCTTTTCCACTCTATTCTACTCGATTCTATTCCTTCTATTCTGTTCTAATCTCTTCTATTCCACTCTACTCTGTTCTGTTCTCCCCTCCCCTCCCCTCCCCTTCTCTAATCTATACGTCTCGATTGGATTTGACGCGTTGAACGCGATTCGAGGCGATGAAGCTTGAATTGGCTCGATTCGGCTCGATTTGGCTCTATTCGGCTCAGTTAGGCTCCATTCAGCTTGTTTTGGCTTGAATCGCTTCGAATCTGCTCGATTTGGCCTTCTTCGGCCCTATTCTGCTCTATTCGACTCTTTTCTACTCTATTCGTTTCTATTTGACTCCATTCTACTCCATTCTATTCATTCCACACTATTCTACTCTATTCTGCTCTACCCTACCCAACACCACTCTAATTTACTCTACTTGCTTCTACACGATTCCTCTCATTTTGTCTGCATTTGGCTCTATTCAGCTCTATTCTACTCTTCTCTACTCTATTGTATTGTTTCTACTCTGTTCTGTACGATTCTACTCTATTCTACCCTACCCTGTGCTACCCAACTCTAAGGTATTGTAATCCACTTGATTGGATTTGATTCAACCCATTTCGACGTGATTCGGCTCGATTTGGCTCTGTTCAAATCTATTCTACTCTACTCTATTCCCCTCTATTCTACTCTAGCCTACTCTTTTCTGTATTCGTTCTGTGTTGTTCTGTTCTATTTTGTTGTGTTCTGTTCTGTTTTATTCTATTCTACTCTATTCTACCCTACTCTAGCCTACCCGAACCTCCCCTACTCTAGTCTATTCGATTGAATTCGAGAAATTTTGACGCGACTAGGGGCCGAATCGGTGTGATTCATGTCCATTTGGCTCCATTTGTCTCGAATAGTGTCGATTCACTGGATTCGGCTCGATTTCGCTCAATTCAGCTCGATTTGGCCCTCTTTGGCCCTATTCGGCTCTCTTCAGCTCTTTTCTACTCTACTCGATTCCATTGCACACCATTCTACTCCATTCTACGCTCTTCTACTATACCCTACTGTAATTGATTCGATGGGATTCGACGCCAGTCGACGCGATTTGTCTCGTTTCGTCTCCATTCAGCTTGATTCGACTCTGTTCTACTCTACTCTATTCTACTCTACACTATTCTGCTCTGCTCTACCCTTTTCTACTATATTCTAATGTATCTTTTCCATTCTCTTCTACTGTGTTCAAGTCTACTCTATTCCATCCTACTCTAATCTAATCTATTCTACTGGATTCGATTCCACGCATCTCGATGCGATTCGGCTCAAATCGGCTCCTTTCCACTCCATTCATCCCCAATCGGCTCAAATCGGTTCGGTTCAGCTCTAATCGGCTCCAGTCAGCTCGAATAGGCTCTATTCAGCTCTATTCGGCTCTATTAGACTCTACTCAACTCTATTATCTCTTTTCGACTCCACTCGACTCCATGCTACACCATTCTACTCCATCCTAAACTATTCTCTACTGTATTGTATTGTACTCTACCCTACTGTAGTCTATTCTATTTGATTGGATTGGAATTGATCAGATTCAATGCAATTCGACGGGATTCGACGCGATACGGCACGATTCCACGGGATTCGGCGTGATTTGTCTTGGTTTCTATCCATTTAGCTCTTTTGGGCTCTATTTGGCTCTATTCGGCAATGTTCGACTCTACTCTACTCTTCTATACTCTGCTCGTCTCGACCCTATTCTTTCAGTTCAGTTCTCTTCTGTTCTGTTCTACTGCACTCTATTCTACCCTACCCTACCCTAACTTAGCCTAGTGTAATCTGTTCTATGCTATTCGACACACTTGAATGGGATTCGACCTGATTCGGGTCATATCGCCTCGATTCATCTCCTTTCTGCTCCATTAAACTCGATTCGGTCCTATTCGGCTCTTTTCCACTCTATTCGGCTCTTTTTGGCAGTATTCGACTCTATTTGACTCTAGTCTACTCGATTCTTTCTGTTCTGTTCTATTCTACTCTATTCTATTCTTCTCTACCCTACCGTAGCCTTACCTTCCCCACACTAATCTATTTGATTCGATTCGACACGTTTCAGACGACTCGACATGATTCATCTCGATTCACCTTGAATTTGGTCAATTCGGCTGTATTCAGCTCTGTTTGGCTCTTTTCGGCTCTCTTCAACTCAATTTGACTCTATTCTACTGGACCCGACTCTACTTAATTCTATTCTCTTCTTTCTATTGTGTTCTGTTGTGTTGTAGTCTAGCCTCTCCTGCCGTACCCTCCTCTACTCTAATCTATTCGATTCAACGCATTTTGACGCGATTCCATGTGATTAGGCTTGAATCGGCTCGATTTAGCTCTATTTGGCTTGAATTGGGTCAATTCGTCTCGATTCTGCTCAATTCAGCATAATTAGGCTCGAGTGAACCTTATTCAGCCCTGTTCAGCTCTACTCAACCCTTTCTACTTTATTTGTCTCTATTTGGCTCCATTCAACTCCCTTCCACACCATTCTACTCTTTTCTACTCTATTCTATTCTGTTCTACCCTACCCTACTCTAATCTATTCTAATCGATTCGATTCATCACGATTTGTCTCCTTTCCTCTCCATTCGAATCGATTCGGCTTGAATTGGATCTATTCATCTATATTCTGCACTACCCGACTCTGACTATTCCACTCTACTCAACTCTACTCCATTCTACTCTTGGTATTCTCTTCTGTTCTACTCTATTCTATTCTTCTGTGCCCTTCCCTACTGAATCCCAGTCTAACCTACACTACTCCAATCTATTCAATTTAATTCGATTCCATTCAGTTTGACACCATTCGACCCGATTTGAGACAATTCGATGGGATTCGGTGAGATTCCGCGAGATTTGATGCGTTTTGGTGGGATTTGATGGAATTCGACGAGATCCGATGCAATAGGATGCAATTAAGTGTGTTTTGGCTTGATTTTGCTGGGTTCAGTTTGTCTCTATTTGGCTCATTTCAGCTCCACTAGGCTCCATTCATCCCGAATCTGGTCGACTCGACTCGATTCGGCTCATTTTGGTCATATGTGGTCCTATTCAGCGTTATTCGGCTCTATTCAACTCTTTTCTACTCTATTCATCTCTGTTTGAATCCATTTGACTCCATTCCACACCATTCTATTCCATTCTACACTACTGTATTCTACAAAACCCTCCTCCACCCTAGCCTATCCTAATCTAGTCTGCTCTTTTCTAGTCTCCTTTTCTATTTTCTCGATTCCATCCTATGCTACTCTACCATACCCTGCACTAAGGTAACCTACCCTGACCTATGCTGTTCTATTCTATTTCCTTCTATTTTCTCTGTTCCACCGTATGCTTCCCTACCCTATGCTACCCCACCGTACCATACTCTACTACTTAGGGTTACTCAATAAGGGTCCTAATTAAGGGGAGTAGTTCGGGCAAGGGTACTCCTTAAGGCAAGTGTACTAATTCAGGCTACTAGTTAAGGACAGGGTACTAGTTATGCAAGGGCACTAGTTAAGGCCAGGCTACTAGTTAAGGCATGGGTACTTGTTGAGGGTACTGGTTAAGGCAAGGGTACCAGTTCAGGCTACTTGTTAAGGACATACTACTAGTGAAGGCAAGGGTACTAGTGAAGACTACTAGTTAAGCCAAGGGTACTTGTTAGGACTACTAGTTAAGGCAAGGGTACTAGATTAGGCTGAGAGTTCAGGCAAGGGTACTCGTTCAGATTACTGACTTAGGGTACTATTCAAGACTAGTTGTCTAGGCTACTGCTCTATGCCACTAGTCTAGCTGACTAGTCCAGCTTACTAGTCTAGGCTTCTACTCTAGCCTTCTCTTGTCTACTCTAATGTAGTCTACTTGCATCTAACCTAGTCTTCCTATCATAAACTACCCTACCCTAACCTATTCTAATCGATTCCATTTGATTCGATTCAAAGCATTTCGATGCGACCGGACACCATCACGCTTGAGTCGGCTCCAGTCCGCAACATCAGCTCGATTCAGCTCGATTTCGCTCGAATCGCTTCAATTCAGCTCATTTCCACTCGGTTCAGCCTTATTCGGCCCTATTTGGCTTGACTCGACTCTTTTCTACTCTATTTGTCTCTTTTCGACTCCATTTGACTCCACTCTTCTCCATTCTATGCAATTCTACTCTATTCTGTTCTACTCTACCCTACGATACTCTATTCGATTGGATGCGATTCGAAGCAATTTGGTGTGATTCATCTCGTTTTGTTTCCATTTGACTCGATTCGGCCAGAATTGGCTCTATTCAGGTATATCCTGCACTCTTTGACTCTATTTGACTCAATTCTACTCTGCTCTACTCTTGTCTGCTTTACTCTCTCTACTCTACCCTACTGTACTATATTCTATTCTGTACTATTCTGTTCTATTCTACCCACCCGCCCCTACCCTACCCGTCCTTAATCTATTTGATTAGTTTCGATGTGACGTATTTCCACGCGATTTGACGCGATTAGGCTTGAATCAGCTCGATTCAGTTCGAATCGGCTCTATTCGGCTCGACTTGGCTCCATTTCACTCCATTCGGCTCGATTAGGCTCGAATTCCATCGATTCTGCTGGATTCTGCTCAATTAGGCCTTATTTGGTCCTATTCGGCCCTATTCTGCTCTATTCGACTCTTTTGTACTCTATTCATATCTATCCGTCTCTATTGGACTCCGTTCAACTCCATTCCTCACTATTTTCCTCTCTTCTATTCTACCCTTCCCTACCCTAATCTCTTCTAATCGATTCGATTTGATTTGACGCGATTCGAAGCAACCGGACGTGATTCGTCTCGTTTTGTCTCCACTCGGCTCAATTCGGCTATGTTCTCTCTCTTTGACTCTATTCTATTCTGTTGTATTCTTTCTGTTCTGTTCTATTCTCTCCTATTCTGTTGTACTCTATTCTATTCTACCCTACCCGACCCAACGGCACCCCACCCGAACCTACCCTACTTTAATCTATTGGATTCAATTCGATTCCGTGCAAAGCGATTTGATAGGACTTGACTGGATTCGGCAAATCTGAAGGGATTTGATGAGATTCCATGCGACTCGACGTGATTCAGTAGGATTCTCTGAGGTTTGACGCAATTCGAAGTTATTCGACGTGATTCGATGGGATTCGACACGATATGAAGCGATTTGACCTTGTTTGATTCAAAACGATGTGACTCGACTCGATTCGACCTGATTCGATTCGACGCTGTTCGGTGACAGTCAGTGCGATTCTGCTTGATTCCGCTCGATTAGGTGTGATTCGGCAGTATAAAGCTCTTTTCGGCTGTATTCAGCTCCATTCGTCTCTATTCAGCTTATTCGGCTCTATTCGACTGTATTCGACTCTACTCTTTTCCACTCTATTCTACTCGATTCTATTCCTTCTATTCTGTTCTAATCTCTTCTATTCCACTCTACTCTGTTCTGTTCTCCCCTCCCCTCCCCTCCCCTTCTCTAATCTATACGTCTCGATTGGATTTGACGCGTTGAACGCGATTCGAGGCGATGAAGCTTGAATCGGCTCTATTCGGCTCGATTTGGCTCTATTCGGCTCAGTTAGGCTCCATTCAGCTTGTTTTGGCTTGAATCGCTTCGAATCTGCTCGATTTGGCCTTCTTCGGCCCTATTCTGCTCTATTCGACTCTTTTCTACTCTATTCGTTTCTATTTGACTCCATTCTACTCCATTCTATTCATTCCACACTATTCTACACTATTCTACTCTATTCTGCTCTACCCTACCCAACACCACTCTAATTTACTCTACTTGCTTCTACACGATTCCTCTCATTTTGTCTGCATTTGGCTCTATTCAGCTCTATTCTACTCTTCTCTACTCTATTGTATTGTTTCTACTCTGTTCTGTACGATTCTACTCTATTCTACCCTACCCTGTGCTACCCAACTCTAAGGTATTGTAATCCACTTGATTGGATTTGATTCAACCCATTTCGACGTGATTCGGCTCGATTTGGCTCTGTTCAAATCTATTCTACTCTACTCTATTCCCCTCTATTCTACTCTAGCCTACTCTTTTCTGTATTCGTTCTGTGTTGTTCTGTTCTATTTTGTTGTGTTCTGTTCTGTTTTATTCTATTCTACTCTATTCTACCCTACTCTAGCCTACCCGAACCTCCCCTACTCTAGTCTATTCGATTGAATTCGAGAAATTTTGACGCGACTAGGGGCCGAATCGGTGTGATTCATGTCCATTCGGCTCCATTTGTCTCGAATAGTGTCGATTCAGCTCGATTAGGCTCGATTTGGCTCCATTAGGCTCGATTCACTGGATTCGGCTCGATTTCGCTCAATTCAGCTCGATTTGGCCCTCTTTGGCCCTATTCGGCTCTCTTCAGCTCTTTTCTACTCTACTCGATTCCATTGCACACCATTCTACTCCATTCTACGCTCTTCTACTATACCCTACTGTAATTGATTCGATGGGATTCGACGCCAGTCGACGCGATTTGTCTCGTTTCGTCTCCATTCAGCTTGATTCGACTCTGTTCTACTCTACTCTATTCTACTCTACACTATTCTGCTCTGCTCTACCCTTTTCTACTATATTCTAATGTATCTTTTCCATTCTCTTCTACTGTGTTCAAGTCTACTCTATTCCATCCTACTCTAATCTAATCTATTCTACTGGATTCGATTCCACGCATCTCGATGCGATTCGGCTCAAATCGGCTCCTTTCCACTCCATTCATCCCCAATCGGCTCAAATCGGTTCGGTTCAGCTCTAATCGGCTCCAGTCAGCTCGAATAGGCTCTATTCAGCTCTATTCGGCTCTATTAGACTCTACTCAACTCTATTATCTCTTTTCGACTCCACTCGACTCCATGCTACACCATTCTACTCCATCCTAAACTATTCTCTACTGTATTGTATTGTACTCTACCCTACTGTAGTCTATTCTATTTGATTGGATTGGAATTGATCAGATTCAATGCAATTCGACGGGATTCGACGCGATACGGCACGATTCCACGGGATTCGGCGTGATTTGTCTTGGTTTCTATCCATTTAGCTCTTTTGGGCTCTATTTGGCTCTATTCGGCAATGTTCGACTCTACTCTACTCTTCTATACTCTGCTCGTCTCGACCCTATTCTTTCAGTTCAGTTCTCTTCTGTTCTGTTCTACTGCACTCTATTCTACCCTACCCTACCCTAACTTAGCCTAGTGTAATCTGTTCTATGCTATTCGACACACTTGAATGGGATTCGACCTGATTCGGGTCATATCGGCTCGATTCATCTCCTTTCTGCTCCATTAAACTCGATTCGGTTCTATTCGGCTCTTTTCCACTCTATTCGGCTCTTTTTGGCAGTATTCGACTCTATTTGACTCTAGTCTACTCGATTCTTTCTGTTCTGTTCTATTCTACTCTATTCTTCTCTACCCTACCGTAGCCTTACCTTCCCCACACTAATCTATTTGATTCGATTCGACACGTTTCAAACGACTCGACATGATTCATCTCGATTCACCTTGAATTTGGTCAATTCGGCTGTATTCAGCTCTGTTTGGCTCTTTTCGGCTCTCTTCAACTCAATTTGACTCTATTCTACTGGACCCGACTCTACTTAATTCTATTCTTTCTATTGTGTTCTGTTGTGTTGTAGTCTAGCCTCTCCTGCCGTACCCTCCTCTACTCTAATCTATTCGATTCAACACATTTTGACGCGATTCCATGTGATTAGGCTTGAATCGGCTCGATTTAGCTCTATTTGGCTTGAATTGGGTCAATTCGTCTCGATTCTGCTCAATTCAGCATAATTAGGCTCGAGTGAACCTTATTCAGCCCTGTTCAGCTCTACTCAACCCTTTCTACTTTATTTGTCTCTATTTGGCTCCATTCAACTCCCTTCCACACCATTCTACTCTTTTCTACTCTATTCTATTCTGTTCTACCCTACCCTACTCTAATCTATTCTAATCGATTCGATTCATCACGATTTGTCTCCTTTCCTCTCCATTCGAATCGATTCGGCTTGAATTGGATCTATTCATCTATATTCTGCACTACCCGACTCTGACTATTCCACTCTACTCAACTCTACTCCATTCTACTCTTGGTATTCTCTTCTGTTCTACTCTATTCTATTCTTCTGTGCCCTTCCCTACTGAATCCCAGTCTAACCTACACTACTCCAATCTATTCAATTTAATTCGATTCCATTCAGTTTGACACCATTCGACCCGATTTGAGACAATTCGATGGGATTCGGTGAGATTCCGCGAGATTTGATGCGTTTTGGTGGGATTTGATGGAATTCGACGAGATCCGATGCAATAGGATGCAATTAAGTGTGTTTTGGCTTGATTTTGCTGGGTTCAGTTTGTCTCTATTTGGCTCATTTCAGCTCCACTAGGCTCCATTCATCCCGAATCTGGTCGACTCGACTCGATTCGGCTCATTTTGGTCATATGTGGTCCTATTCAGCGTTATTCGGCTCTATTCAACTCTTTTCTACTCTATTCATCTCTGTTTGAATCCATTTGACTCCATTCCACACCATTCTATTCCATTCTACACTACTGTATTCTACAAAACCCTCCCCCACCCTAGCCTATCCTAATCTAGTCTGCTCTTTTCTAGTCTCCTTTTCTATTTTCTCGATTCCATCCTATGCTACTCTACCATACCCTGCACTAAGCTAACCTACCCTGACCTATGCTGTTCTATTCTATTTCCTTCTATTTTCTCTGTTCCACCGTATGCTTCCCTACCCTATGCTACCCCACCGTACCATACTCTACTACTTAGGGTTACTCAATAAGGGTCCTAATTAAGGGGAGTAGTTCGGGCAAGGGTACTCCTTAAGGCAAGTGTACTAGTTCAGGCTACTAGTTAAGGCCAGGCTACTAGTTAAGGCATGGGTACTTGTTGAGGGTACTGGTTAAGGCAAGGGTACCAGTTCAGGCTACTTGTTAAGGACATACTACTAGTGAAGGCAAGGGTACTAGTGAAGACTACTAGTTAAGCCAAGGGTACTTGTTAGGACTACTAGTTAAGGCAAGGGTACTAGATTAGGCTAAGAGTTCAGGCAGGGGTACTCGTTCAGATTACTGACTTAGGGTACTATTCAAGACTAGTTGTCTAGGCTACTGCTCTATGCCACTAGTCTAGCTGACTAGTCCAGCTTACTAGTCTAGGCTTCTACTCTAGCCTTCTCTTGTCTACTCTAATGTAGTCTACTTGCATCTACCCTAGTCTTCCTATCATAAACTACCCTACCCTAACCTATTCTAATCGATTCCATTTGATTCGATTCAAAGCATTTCGATGCGACCGGACACCATCACGCTTGAGTCGGCTCCAGTCCGCAACATCAGCTCGATTCAGCTCGATTTCGCTCGAATCGCTTCAATTCAGCTCATTTCCACTCGGTTCAGCCTTATTCGGCCCTATTTGGCTTGACTCGACTCTTTTCTACTCTATTTGTCTCTTTTCGACTCCATTTGACTCCACTCTTCTCCATTCTATGCAATTCTACTCTATTCTGTTCTACTCTACCCTACGATACTCTATTCGATTGGATGCGATTCGAAGCAATTTGGTGTGATTCATCTCGTTTTGTTTCCATTTGACTCGATTCGGCCAGAATTGGCTCTATTCAGGTATATCCTGCACTCTTTGACTCTATTTGACTCAATTCTACTCTGCTCTACTCTTGTCTGCTTTACTCTCTCTACTCTACCCTACTGTACTATATTCTATTCTGTACTATTCTGTTCTATTCTACCCACCCGCCCCTACCCTACCCTTCCTTAATCTATTTGATTAGTTTCGATGTGACGTATTTCCACGCGATTTGACGCGATTGGGCTTGAATCAGCTCGATTCAGTTCGAATCGGCTCTATTCGGCTCGACTTGGCTCCATTTCACTCCACTCGGCTCGATTAGGCTCGAATTCCATCGATTCTGCTGGATTCTGCTCAATTAGGCCTTATTTGGTCCTATTCGGCCCTATTCTGCTCTATTCGACTCTTTTGTACTCTATTCATATCTATCCGTCTCTATTGGACTCCGTTCAACTCCATTCCTCACTATTTTCCTCTCTTCTATTCTACCCTTCCCTACCCTAATCTCTTCTAATCGATTCGATTTGATTTGACGCGATTCGAAGCAACCGGACGTGATTCGTCTCGTTTTGTCTCCACTCGGCTCAATTCGGCTATGTTCTCTCTCTTTGACTCTATTCTATTCTGTTGTATTCTTTCTGTTCTGTTCTATTCTCTCCTATTCTGTTGTACTCTATTCTATTCTACCCTACCCGACCCAACGGCACCCCACCCGAACCTACCCTACTTTAATCTATTGGATTCAATTCGATTCCGTGCAAAGCGATTTGATAGGACTTGACTGGATTCGGCAAATCTGAAGGGATTTGATGAGATTCCATGCGACTCGACGTGATTCAGTAGGATTCTCTGAGGTTTGACGCAATTCGAAGTTATTCGACGTGATTCGATGGGATTCGACACGATATGAAGCGATTTGACCTTGTTTGATTCAAAACGATGTGACTCGACTCGATTCGACCTGATTCGATTCGACGCTGTTCGGTGACAGTCAGTGCGATTCTGCTTGATTCCGCTCGATTAGGTGTGATTCGGCAGTATAAAGCTCTTTTCGGCTGTATTCAGCTCCATTCGTCTCTATTCAGCTTATTCGGCTCTATTCGACTGTATTCGACTCTACTCTTTTCCACTCTATTCTACTCGATTCTATTCCTTCTATTCTGTTCTAATCTCTTCTATTCCACTCTACTCTGTTCTGTTCTCCCCTCCCCTCCCCTCCCCTTCTCTAATCTATACGTCTCGATTGGATTTGACGCGTTGAACGCGATTCGAGGCGATGAAGCTTGAATCGGCTCTATTCGGCTCGATTTGGCTCTATTCGGCTCAGTTAGGCTCCATTCAGCTTGTTTTGGCTTGAATCGCTTCGAATCTGCTCGATTTGGCCTTCTTCGGCCCTATTCTGCTCTATTCGACTCTTTTCTACTCTATTCGTTTCTATTTGACTCCATTCTACTCCATTCTATTCATTCCACACTATTCTACACTATTCTACTCTATTCTGCTCTACCCTACCCAACACCACTCTAATTTACTCTACTTGCTTCTACACGATTCCTCTCATTTTGTCTGCATTTGGCTCTATTCAGCTCTATTCTACTCTTCTCTACTCTATTGTATTGTTTCTACTCTGTTCTGTACGATTCTACTCTATTCTACCCTACCCTGTGCTACCCAACTCTAAGGTATTGTAATCCACTTGATTGGATTTGATTCAACCCATTTCGACGTGATTCGGCTCGATTTGGCTCTGTTCAAATCTATTCTACTCTACTCTATTCCCCTCTATTCTACTCTAGCCTACTCTTTTCTGTATTCGTTCTGTGTTGTTCTGTTCTATTTTGTTGTGTTCTGTTCTGTTTTATTCTATTCTACTCTATTCTACCCTACTCTAGCCTACCCGAACCTCCCCTACTCTAGTCTATTCGATTGAATTCGAGAAATTTTGACGCGACTAGGGGCCGAATCGGTGTGATTCATGTCCATTCGGCTCCATTTGTCTCGAATAGTGTCGATTCAGCTCGATTAGGCTCGATTTGGCTCCATTAGGCTCGATTCACTGGATTCGGCTCGATTTCGCTCAATTCAGCTCGATTTGGCCCTCTTTGGCCCTATTCGGCTCTCTTCAGCTCTTTTCTACTCTACTCGATTCCATTGCACACCATTCTACTCCATTCTACGCTCTTCTACTATACCCTACTGTAATTGATTCGATGGGATTCGACGCCAGTCGACGCGATTTGTCTCGTTTCGTCTCCATTCAGCTTGATTCGACTCTGTTCTACTCTACTCTATTCTACTCTACACTATTCTGCTCTGCTCTACCCTTTTCTACTATATTCTAATGTATCTTTTCCATTCTCTTCTACTGTGTTCAAGTCTACTCTATTCCATCCTACTCTAATCTAATCTATTCTACTGGATTCGATTCCACGCATCTCGATGCGATTCGGCTCAAATCGGCTCCTTTCCACTCCATTCATCCCCAATCGGCTCAAATCGGTTCGGTTCAGCTCTAATCGGCTCCAGTCAGCTCGAATAGGCTCTATTCAGCTCTATTCGGCTCTATTAGACTCTACTCAACTCTATTATCTCTTTTCGACTCCACTCGACTCCATGCTACACCATTCTACTCCATCCTAAACTATTCTCTACTGTATTGTATTGTACTCTACCCTACTGTAGTCTATTCTATTTGATTGGATTGGAATTGATCAGATTCAATGCAATTCGACGGGATTCGACGCGATACGGCACGATTCCACGGGATTCGGCGTGATTTGTCTTGGTTTCTATCCATTTAGCTCTTTTGGGCTCTATTTGGCTCTATTCGGCAATGTTCGACTCTACTCTACTCTTCTATACTCTGCTCGTCTCGACCCTATTCTTTCAGTTCAGTTCTCTTCTGTTCTGTTCTACTGCACTCTATTCTACCCTACCCTACCCTAACTTAGCCTAGTGTAATCTGTTCTATGCTATTCGACACACTTGAATGGGATTCGACCTGATTCGGGTCATATCGGCTCGATTCATCTCCTTTCTGCTCCATTAAACTCGATTCGGTTCTATTCGGCTCTTTTCCACTCTATTCGGCTCTTTTTGGCAGTATTCGACTCTATTTGACTCTAGTCTACTCGATTCTTTCTGTTCTGTTCTATTCTACTCTATTCTTCTCTACCCTACCGTAGCCTTACCTTCCCCACACTAATCTATTTGATTCGATTCGACACGTTTCAAACGACTCGACATGATTCATCTCGATTCACCTTGAATTTGGTCAATTCGGCTGTATTCAGCTCTGTTTGGCTCTTTTCGGCTCTCTTCAACTCAATTTGACTCTATTCTACTGGACCCGACTCTACTTAATTCTATTCTTTCTATTGTGTTCTGTTGTGTTGTAGTCTAGCCTCTCCTGCCGTACCCTCCTCTACTCTAATCTATTCGATTCAACACATTTTGACGCGATTCCATGTGATTAGGCTTGAATCGGCTCGATTTAGCTCTATTTGGCTTGAATTGGGTCAATTCGTCTCGATTCTGCTCAATTCAGCATAATTAGGCTCGAGTGAACCTTATTCAGCCCTGTTCAGCTCTACTCAACCCTTTCTACTTTATTTGTCTCTATTTGGCTCCATTCAACTCCCTTCCACACCATTCTACTCTTTTCTACTCTATTCTATTCTGTTCTACCCTACCCTATTCTAATCTATTCTAATCGATTCGATTCATCACGATTTGTCTCCTTTCCTCTCCATTCGAATCGATTCGGCTTGAATTGGATCTATTCATCTATATTCTGCACTACCCGACTCTGACTATTCCACTCTACTCAACTCTACTCCATTCTACTCTTGGTATTCTCTTCTGTTCTACTCTATTCTATTCTTCTGTGCCCTTCCCTACTGAATCCCAGTCTAACCTACACTACTCCAATCTATTCAATTTAATTCGATTCCATTCAGTTTGACACCATTCGACCCGATTTGAGACAATTCGATGGGATTCGGTGAGATTCCGCGAGATTTGATGCGTTTTGGTGGGATTTGATGGAATTCGACGAGATCCGATGCAATAGGATGCAATTAAGTGTGTTTTGGCTTGATTTTGCTGGGTTCAGTTTGTCTCTATTTGGCTCATTTCAGCTCCACTAGGCTCCATTCATCCCGAATCTGGTCGACTCGACTCGATTCGGCTCATTTTGGTCATATGTGGTCCTATTCAGCGTTATTCGGCTCTATTCAACTCTTTTCTACTCTATTCATCTCTGTTTGAATCCATTTGACTCCATTCCACACCATTCTATTCCATTCTACACTACTGTATTCTACAAAACCCTCCCCCACCCTAGCCTATCCTAATCTAGTCTGCTCTTTTCTAGTCTCCTTTTCTATTTTCTCGATTCCATCCTATGCTACTCTACCATACCCTGCACTAAGGTAACCTACCCTGACCTATGCTGTTCTATTCTATTTCCTTCTATTTTCTCTGTTCCACCGTATGCTTCCCTACCCTATGCTACCCCACCGTACCATACTCTACTACTTAGGGTTACTCAATAAGGGTCCTAATTAAGGGGAGTAGTTCGGGCAAGGGTACTCCTTAAGGCAAGTGTACTAGTTCAGGCTACTAGTTAAGGCCAGGCTACTAGTTAAGGCATGGGTACTTGTTGAGGGTACTGGTTAAGGCAAGGGTACCAGTTCAGGCTACTTGTTAAGGACATACTACTAGTGAAGGCAAGGGTACTAGTGAAGACTACTAGTTAAGCCAAGGGTACTTGTTAGGACTACTAGTTAAGGCAAGGGTACTAGATTAGGCTAAGAGTTCAGGCAGGGGTACTCGTTCAGATTACTGACTTAGGGTACTATTCAAGACTAGTTGTCTAGGCTACTGCTCTATGCCACTAGTCTAGCTGACTAGTCCAGCTTACTAGTCTAGGCTTCTACTCTAGCCTTCTCTTGTCTACTCTAATGTAGTCTACTTGCATCTACCCTAGTCTTCCTATCATAAACTACCCTACCCTAACCTATTCTAATCGATTCCATTTGATTCGATTCAAAGCATTTCGATGCGACCGGACACCATCACGCTTGAGTCGGCTCCAGTCCGCAACATCAGCTCGATTCAGCTCGATTTCGCTCGAATCGCTTCAATTCAGCTCATTTCCACTCGGTTCAGCCTTATTCGGCCCTATTTGGCTTGACTCGACTCTTTTCTACTCTATTTGTCTCTTTTCGACTCCATTTGACTCCACTCTTCTCCATTCTATGCAATTCTACTCTATTCTGTTCTACTCTACCCTACGATACTCTATTCGATTGGATGCGATTCGAAGCAATTTGGTGTGATTCATCTCGTTTTGTTTCCATTTGACTCGATTCGGCCAGAATTGGCTCTATTCAGGTATATCCTGCACTCTTTGACTCTATTTGACTCAATTCTACTCTGCTCTACTCTTGTCTGCTTTACTCTCTCTACTCTACCCTACTGTACTATATTCTATTCTGTACTATTCTGTTCTATTCTACCCACCCGCCCCTACCCTACCCTTCCTTAATCTATTTGATTAGTTTCGATGTGACGTATTTCCACGCGATTTGACGCGATTAGGCTTGAATCAGCTCGATTCAGTTCGAATCGGCTCTATTCGGCTCGACTTGGCTCCATTTCACTCCACTCGGCTCGATTAGGCTCGAATTCCATCGATTCTGCTGGATTCTGCTCAATTAGGCCTTATTTGGTCCTATTCGGCCCTATTCTGCTCTATTCGACTCTTTTGTACTCTATTCATATCTATCCGTCTCTATTGGACTCCGTTCAACTCCATTCCTCACTATTTTCCTCTCTTCTATTCTACCCTTCCCTACCCTAATCTCTTCTAATCGATTCGATTTGATTTGACGCGATTCGAAGCAACCGGACGTGATTCGTCTCGTTTTGTCTCCACTCGGCTCAATTCGGCTATGTTCTCTCTCTTTGACTCTATTCTATTCTGTTGTATTCTTTCTGTTCTGTTCTATTCTCTCCTATTCTGTTGTACTCTATTCTATTCTACCCTACCCGACCCAACGGCACCCCACCCGAACCTACCCTACTTTAATCTATTGGATTCAATTCGATTCCGTGCAAAGCGATTTGATAGGACTTGACTGGATTCGGCAAATCTGAAGGGATTTGATGAGATTCCATGCGACTCGACGTGATTCAGTAGGATTCTCTGAGGTTTGACGCAATTCGAAGTTATTCGACGTGATTCGATGGGATTCGACACGATATGAAGCGATTTGACCTTGTTTGATTCAAAACGATGTGACTCGACTCGATTCGACCTGATTCGATTCGACGCTGTTCGGTGACAGTCAGTGCGATTCTGCTTGATTCCGCTCGATTAGGTGTGATTCGGCAGTATAAAGCTCTTTTCGGCTGTATTCAGCTCCATTCGTCTCTATTCAGCTTATTCGGCTCTATTCGACTGTATTCGACTCTACTCTTTTCCACTCTATTCTACTCGATTCTATTCCTTCTATTCTGTTCTAATCTCTTCTATTCCACTCTACTCTGTTCTGTTCTCCCCTCCCCTCCCCTCCCCTTCTCTAATCTATACGTCTCGATTGGATTTGACGCGTTGAACGCGATTCGAGGCGATGAAGCTTGAATCGGCTCTATTCGGCTCGATTTGGCTCTATTCGGCTCAGTTAGGCTCCATTCAGCTTGTTTTGGCTTGAATCGCTTCGAATCTGCTCGATTTGGCCTTCTTCGGCCCTATTCTGCTCTATTCGACTCTTTTCTACTCTATTCGTTTCTATTTGACTCCATTCTACTCCATTCTATTCATTCCACACTATTCTACACTATTCTACTCTATTCTGCTCTACCCTACCCAACACCACTCTAATTTACTCTACTTGCTTCTACACGATTCCTCTCATTTTGTCTGCATTTGGCTCTATTCAGCTCTATTCTACTCTTCTCTACTCTATTGTATTGTTTCTACTCTGTTCTGTACGATTCTACTCTATTCTACCCTACCCTGTGCTACCCAACTCTAAGGTATTGTAATCCACTTGATTGGATTTGATTCAACCCATTTCGACGTGATTCGGCTCGATTTGGCTCTGTTCAAATCTATTCTACTCTACTCTATTCCCCTCTATTCTACTCTAGCCTACTCTTTTCTGTATTCGTTCTGTGTTGTTCTGTTCTATTTTGTTGTGTTCTGTTCTGTTTTATTCTATTCTACTCTATTCTACCCTACTCTAGCCTACCCGAACCTCCCCTACTCTAGTCTATTCGATTGAATTCGAGAAATTTTGACGCGACTAGGGGCCGAATCGGTGTGATTCATGTCCATTCGGCTCCATTTGTCTCGAATAGTGTCGATTCAGCTCGATTAGGCTCGATTTGGCTCCATTAGGCTCGATTCACTGGATTCGGCTCGATTTCGCTCAATTCAGCTCGATTTGGCCCTCTTTGGCCCTATTCGGCTCTCTTCAGCTCTTTTCTACTCTACTCGATTCCATTGCACACCATTCTACTCCATTCTACGCTCTTCTACTATACCCTACTGTAATTGATTCGATGGGATTCGACGCCAGTCGACGCGATTTGTCTCGTTTCGTCTCCATTCAGCTTGATTCGACTCTGTTCTACTCTACTCTATTCTACTCTACACTATTCTGCTCTGCTCTACCCTTTTCTACTATATTCTAATGTATCTTTTCCATTCTCTTCTACTGTGTTCAAGTCTACTCTATTCCATCCTACTCTAATCTAATCTATTCTACTGGATTCGATTCCACGCATCTCGATGCGATTCGGCTCAAATCGGCTCCTTTCCACTCCATTCATCCCCAATCGGCTCAAATCGGTTCGGTTCAGCTCTAATCGGCTCCAGTCAGCTCGAATAGGCTCTATTCAGCTCTATTCGGCTCTATTAGACTCTATTCAACTCTATTATCTCTTTTCGACTCCACTCGACTCCATGCTACACCATTCTACTCCATCCTAAACTATTCTCTACTGTATTGTATTGTACTCTACCCTACTGTAGTCTATTCTATTTGATTGGATTGGAATTGATCAGATTCAATGCAATTCGACGGGATTCGACGCGATACGGCACGATTCCACGGGATTCGGCGTGATTTGTCTTGGTTTCTATCCATTTAGCTCTTTTGGGCTCTATTTGGCTCTATTCGGCAATGTTCGACTCTACTCTACTCTTCTATACTCTGCTCGTCTCGACCCTATTCTTTCAGTTCAGTTCTCTTCTGTTCTGTTCTACTGCACTCTATTCTACCCTACCCTACCCTAACTTAGCCTAGTGTAATCTGTTCTATGCTATTCGACACACTTGAATGGGATTCGACCTGATTCGGGTCATATCGGCTCGATTCATCTCCTTTCTGCTCCATTAAACTCGATTCGGTTCTATTCGGCTCTTTTCCACTCTATTCGGCTCTTTTTGGCAGTATTCGACTCTATTTGACTCTAGTCTACTCGATTCTTTCTGTTCTGTTCTATTCTACTCTATTCTTCTCTACCCTACCGTAGCCTTACCTTCCCCACACTAATCTATTTGATTCGATTCGACACGTTTCAAACGACTCGACATGATTCATCTCGATTCACCTTGAATTTGGTCAATTCGGCTGTATTCAGCTCTGTTTGGCTCTTTTCGGCTCTCTTCAACTCAATTTGACTCTATTCTACTGGACCCGACTCTACTTAATTCTATTCTTTCTATTGTGTTCTGTTGTGTTGTAGTCTAGCCTCTCCTGCCGTACCCTCCTCTACTCTAATCTATTCGATTCAACACATTTTGACGCGATTCCATGTGATTAGGCTTGAATCGGCTCGATTTAGCTCTATTTGGCTTGAATTGGGTCAATTCGTCTCGATTCTGCTCAATTCAGCATAATTAGGCTCGAGTGAACCTTATTCAGCCCTGTTCAGCTCTACTCAACCCTTTCTACTTTATTTGTCTCTATTTGGCTCCATTCAACTCCCTTCCACACCATTCTACTCTTTTCTACTCTATTCTATTCTGTTCTACCCTACCCTACTCTAATCTATTCTAATCGATTCGATTCATCACGATTTGTCTCCTTTCCTCTCCATTCGAATCGATTCGGCTTGAATTGGATCTATTCATCTATATTCTGCACTACCCGACTCTGACTATTCCACTCTACTCAACTCTACTCCATTCTACTCTTGGTATTCTCTTCTGTTCTACTCTATTCTATTCTTCTGTGCCCTTCCCTACTGAATCCCAGTCTAACCTACACTACTCCAATCTATTCAATTTAATTCGATTCCATTCAGTTTGACACCATTCGACCCGATTTGAGACAATTCGATGGGATTCGGTGAGATTCCGCGAGATTTGATGCGTTTTGGTGGGATTTGATGGAATTCGACGAGATCCGATGCAATAGGATGCAATTAAGTGTGTTTTGGCTTGATTTTGCTGGGTTCAGTTTGTCTCTATTTGGCTCATTTCAGCTCCACTAGGCTCCATTCATCCCGAATCTGGTCGACTCGACTCGATTCGGCTCATTTTGGTCATATGTGGTCCTATTCAGCGTTATTCGGCTCTATTCAACTCTTTTCTACTCTATTCATCTCTGTTTGAATCCATTTGACTCCATTCCACACCATTCTATTCCATTCTACACTACTGTATTCTACAAAACCCTCCTCCACCCTAGCCTATCCTAATCTAGTCTGCTCTTTTCTAGTCTCCTTTTCTATTTTCTCGATTCCATCCTATGCTACTCTACCATACCCTGCACTAAGCTAACCTACCCTGACCTATGCTGTTCTATTCTATTTCCTTCTATTTTCTCTGTTCCACCGTATGCTTCCCTACCCTATGCTACCCCACCGTACCATACTCTACTACTTAGGGTTACTCAATAAGGGTCCTAATTAAGGGGAGTAGTTCGGGCAAGGGTACTCCTTAAGGCAAGTGTACTAGTTCAGGCTACTAGTTAAGGCCAGGCTACTAGTTAAGGCATGGGTACTTGTTGAGGGTACTGGTTAAGGCAAGGGTACCAGTTCAGGCTACTTGTTAAGGACATACTACTAGTGAAGGCAAGGGTACTAGTGAAGACTACTAGTTAAGCCAAGGGTACTTGTTAGGACTACTAGTTAAGGCAAGGGTACTAGATTAGGCTAAGAGTTCAGGCAAGGGTACTCGTTCAGATTACTGACTTAGGGTACTATTCAAGACTAGTTGTCTAGGCTACTGCTCTATGCCACTAGTCTAGCTGACTAGTCCAGCTTACTAGTCTAGGCTTCTACTCTAGCCTTCTCTTGTCTACTCTAATGTAGTCTACTTGCATCTACCCTAGTCTTCCTATCATAAACTACCCTACCCTAACCTATTCTAATCGATTCCATTTGATTCGATTCAAAGCATTTCGATGCGACCGGACACCATCACGCTTGAGTCGGCTCGAGTCCACAACATCAGCTCGATTCAGCTCGATTTGGCTCGAATCGCTTCAATTCAGCTCATTTCCACTCGGTTCAGCCTTATTCGGCCCTATTTGGCTTGACTCGACTCTTTTCTACTCTATTTGTCTCTTTTCGACTCCATTTGACTCCACTCTTCTCCATTCTATGCAATTCTACTCTATTCTGTTCTACTCTACCCTACGATACTCTATTCGATTGGATGTGATTCGAAGCAATTTGGTGTGATTCATCTCGTTTTGTTTCCATTTGACTCGATTCGGCCAGAATTGGCTCTATTCAGGTATATCCTGCACTCTTTGGCTCTATTTGACTGAATTCTACTCTGCTCTACTCTTGTCTGCTTTACTCTCTCTACTCTACCCTACTGTACTATATTCTATTCTGTACTATTCTGTTCTATTCTACCCACCCGCCCCTACCCTACCCTTCCTTAATCTATTTGATTAGTTTCGATGTGACGTATTTCCACGCGATTTGACGCGATTAGGCTTGAATCAGCTCGATTCAGTTCGAATCGGCTCTATTCGGCTCGACTTGGCTCCATTTCACTCCATTCGGCTCGATTAGGCTGGAATTCCATCGATTCTGCTGGATTCTGCTCAATTAGGCCTTATTTGGGCCTATTCGGCCCTATTCTGCTCTATTAGACTCTTTTGTACTCTATTCATATCTATCCGTCTCTATTGGACTCCGTTCAACTCCATTCCTCACTATTTTCCTCTCTTCTATTCTACCCTTCCCTACCCTAATCTCTTCTAATCGATTCGATTTGATTTGACGCGATTCGAAGCAACCGGACGTGATTCGTCTCGTTTTGTCTCCACTCGGCTCAATTCGGCTATGTTCTCTCTCTTTGACTCTATTCTATTCTGTTGTATTCTTTCTGTTCTGTTCTATTCTCTCCTATTCTGTTGTACTCTATTCTATTCTACCCTACCCGACCCAACGGCACCCCACCCGAACCTACCCTACTTTAATCTATTGGATTCAATTCGATTCCGTGCAAAGCGATTTGATAGGACTTGACTGGATTCGGCAAATCTGAAGGGATTTGATGAGATTCCATGCGACTCGACGTGATTCAGTAGGATTCTCTGAGGTTTGACGCAATTCGAAGTTATTCAACGTGATTCGATGGGATTCGACACGATATGAAGCGATTTGACCTTGTTTGATTCAAAACGATGTGACTCGACTCGATTCGACCTGATTCGATTCGACGCTGTTCGGTGACAATCAGTGCGATTCTGCTTGATTCCGCTCGATTTGGTGTGATTCGGCAGTATACAGCTCTTTTCGGCTGTATTCAGCTCCATTCGTCTCTATTCAGCTTATTCGGCTCTATTTGACTGTATTCGACTCTACTCTTTTCCACTCTATTCTACTCGATTCTATTCCTTCTATTCTGTTCTAATCTCTTCTATTCCACTCTACTCTGTTCTATTCTACCCTCCCCTCCCCTCCCCTCCCCTTCTCTAATCTATACGTCTCGATTGGATTTGACGCGTTGAACGCGATTCGAGGCGATGAAGCTTGAATCGGCTCGATTCGGCTCGATTTGGCTCTATTCGGCTCAGTTAGGCTCCATTCAGCTTGTTTTGGCTTGAATCGCTTCGAATCTGCTCGATTTGGCCTTCTTCGGCCCTATTCTGCTCTATTCGACTCTTTTCTACTCTATTCGTTTCTATTTGACTCCATTCTACTCCATTCTATTCATTCCACACTATTCTACACTATTCTACTCTATTCTGCTCTACCCTACCCAACACCACTCTAATTTACTCTACTTGCTTCTACACGATTCCTCTCATTTTGTCTGCATTTGGCTCTATTCAGCTCTATTCTACTCTTCTCTACTCTATTGTATTGTTTCTACTCTGTTCTGTACGATTCTACTCTATTCTACCCTACCCTGTGCTACCCAACTCTAAGGTATTGTAATCCACTTGATTGGATTTGATTCAACCCATTTCGACGTGATTCGGCTCGATTTGGCTCTGTTCAAATCTATTCTACTCTACTCTATTCCCCTCTATTCTACTCTCGCCTACTCTTTTCTGTATTCGTTCTGTGTTGTTCTGTTCTATTTTGTTGTGTTCTGTTCTGTTTTATTCTATTCTACTCTATTCTACCCTACTCTAGCCTACCCGAACCTCCCCTACTCTAGTCTATTCAATTGAATTCGAGAAATTTTGATGCGACTAGGGGCCGAATCGGTGTGATTCATGTCCATTCGGCTCCATTTGTCTCGAATAGTGTCGATTCAGCTCGATTAGGCTCGATTTGGCTCCATTAGGCTCGATTCACTGGATTCGGCTCGATTTCGCTCAATTCAGCTCGATTTGGCCCTCTTTGGCCCTATTCGGCTCTCTTCAGCTCTTTTCTACTCTACTCGGTTCCATTGCACACCATTCTACTCCATTCTACGCTCTTCTACTATACCCTACTGTAATTGATTCGATGGGATTCGACGCCATTCGACGTGATTTGTCTCGTTTCGTCTCCATTCAGCTTGATTCGACTCTGTTCTACTCTACTCTATTCTACTCTACACTATTCTGCTCTGCTCTACCCTTTTCTACTCTATTCTATTGTATCCTTTCCATTCTCTTCTACTGTGTTCAAGTCTACTCTATTCCATCCTACCCTCATCTAATCTATTCTACTGGATTCGATTCCACGCATCTCGATGCGATTCGGCTCAAATCGGCTCCTTTCCACTCCATTCATCCCCAATCGGCTCAAATCGGTTCGATTCAGCTCTAATCGGCTCCATTCGGCTCCAGTCAGCTCCAATAGGCTCTATTCAGCTCTATTCGGCTCTATTAGACTCTACTCAACTCTATTATCTCTTTTCGACTCCACTCGACTCCATGCTACACCATTCTACTCCATCCTAAACTATTCTCTACTGTATTGTATTGTACTCTACCCTACTCTAGTCTATTCTAATGGATTGGATTGGATTGGATTGGATTGGATTGGAATTGATCAGATTCAATGCAATTCGACGGGATTCGACGCGATACGGCACGATTCCACGGGATTCGGCGTGATTCGTCTTGGTTTCTATCCATTTCGCTCTTTTGGGCTCTATTTGGCTCTATTCGGCAATGTTCGACTCTGCTCTACTCTACTCTTCTATACTCTGCTCGTCTCGACCCTATTCTTTCAGTTCTGTTCTCTGCTCTTCTGTTCTACTGCACTCTATTCTACCCTACCCTACCCTAACTTAGCCTAGTGTAATCTGTTCTATGCTATTCGACACACTTGAATGGGATTCGACCTGATTCGGGTCATATCGGCTCGATTCATCTCCTTTCTGCTCCATTAAACTCGATTCGGTTCTATTCGGCTCTTTTCCACTCTATTCGGCTCTTTTTGGCAGTATTCGACTCTATTTGACTCTAGTCTACTCGATTCTTTCTGTTCTGTTCTATTCTACTCTATTCTTCTCTACCCTACCGTAGCCTTACCTTCCCCACACTAATCTATTTGATTCGATTCGACACATGTCAAACGACTCGACATGATTCATCTCGATTCACCTTGAATTTGGTCAATTCGGCTGTATTCAGCTCTGTTTGGCTCTTTTCGGCTCTCTTCAACTCAATTTGACTCTATTCTACTGGACCCGACTCTACTTAATTCTATTCTCTTCTTTCTATTGTGTTCTGTTGTGTTGTAGTCTAGCCTCTCCTGCCGTACCCTCCTCTACTCTAATCTATTCGATTCAACGCATTTTGACGCGATTCCATGTGATTAGGCTTGAATCGGCTCGATTTAGCTCTATTTGGCTTGAATTGGGTCAATTCGTCTCGATTCTGCTCAATTCAGCATAATTAGGCTCGAGTGAACCTTATTCAGCCCTGTTCAGCTCTACTCAACCCTTTCTACTTTATTTGTCTCTATTTGGCTCCATTCAACTCCCTTCCACACCATTCTACTCTTTTCTACTCTATTCTATTCTGTTCTACCCTACCCTACTCTAACCTATTCTAATCGATTCGATTCATCACGATTTGTCTCCTTTCCTCTCCATTCGAATCGATTCGGCTTGAATTGGATCTATTCATCTATATTCTGCACTACCCGACTCTGACTATTCCACTCTACTCAACTCTACTCCATTCTACTCTTGGTATTCTCTTCTGTTCTACTCTATTCTATTCTTCTGTGCCCTTCCCTACTGAATCCCAGTCTAACCTACACTACTCTAATCTATTCAATTTAATTCGATTCCATTCAGTTTGACACCATTTGACCCGATTTGAGACAATTCGACGGGATTCGGTGAGATTCCGCGAGATTTGATGCGTTTTGGTGGGATTTGATGGAGTTCGACGAGATCCGATGCAATAGGATCTCGTGTGTTTTGGCTCGATTTTGCTGGGTTCAGTTTGTCTCTATCTGGCTCATTTCAGCTCCACTAGGCTCCATTCATCCCGAAGCTGGTCGACTCGACTCGATTCGGCTCATTTTGGTCATATGTGGTCCTATTCAGCGTTATTCGGCTCTATTCAACTCTTTTCTACTCTCTGCATCTCTGTTCGAATCCATTTGACTCCATTCCACACCATTCTATTCCATTCTACACTACTGTATTCTACAAAACCCTCCCCCACCCTAGCCTATCCTAATCTAGTCTGCTCTTTTCTAGTCTCCTTTTCTATTTTCTCGATTCCATCCTATGCTACTCTACCATACCCTGCACTAAGCTAACCTACCCTGACCTATGCTGTTCTATTCTATTTCCTTCTATTTTCTCTGTTCCACCCTATGCTTCCCTACCCTATGCTACCCCACCGTACCATACTCTACTACTTAGGGTTACTTAATAAGGGTCCTAATTAAGGGGAGTAGTTCGGGCAAGGGTACTCCTTAAGGCAAGTGTACTAGTTCAGGCTACTAGTTAAGGCCAGGCTACTAGTTAAGGCCAGGCTACTAGTTAAGGCATGGGTACTTGTTGAGGGTACTGGTTAAGGCAAGGGTACCAGTTCAGGCTACTTGTTAAGGACATACTACTAGTGAAGGCAAGGGTACTAGTGAAGACTACTGGTTAAGCCAAGGGTACTTGTTAGGACTACTGGTTAAGGCAAGGGTACTAGATTAGGCTAAGAGTTCAGGCAAGGGTACTCGTTCAGATTACTGACTTAGGGTACTATTCAAGACTAGTTGTCTAGGCTACTGCTCTATGCCACTAGTCTAGCTGACTAGTCCAGCTTACTAGTCTAGGCTTCTACTCTAGCCTTCTCTTGTCTACTCTAATGTAGTCTACTTGCATCTACCCTAGTCTTCCTATCATAAACTACCCTACCCTAACCTATTCTAATCGATTCCATTTGATTCGATTCAAAGCATTTCGATGCGACCGGACACCATCACGCTTCAGTCGGCTCGATTCCGCAACATCAGCTCGATTCAGCTCGATTTGGCTCGAATCGCTTCAATTCAGCTCGTTTCCACTCGTTTCAGCCTTATTCGGCCCTATTTGGCTCGATTCGACTCTTTTCTACTCTATTTGTCTCTTTTCGACTCCATTTGACTCCACTCTTCTCCATTCTACGCTATTCTACTCTATTCTGTTCTACGCTACCCTACGATGCTCTAATCTATTCGATTGGATGCGATTCTTAGCAATTCGGTGTGATTCATCTCGTTTTGTTTCCATTTGACTCGATTCGGCCAGAATTGGCTCTATTCAGCTATATCCTGCACTCTTTGACTCTATTTGACTCAATTCTACTCTGCTCTACTCTTGTCTGCTTTACTCTCTCTACTCTACCCTACTGTACTATATTCTATTCTGTACTATTCTGTTCTATTCTACCCACCCGCCCCTCCCCTCCCCTTCCCTAATCTATTTGATTAGATTCGATGTGACGTATTTCCACGCGATTTGACGCGATTAGGCTTGAATCAGCTCGATTCAGTTCGAATCGGCTCTATTCGGATCGACTTGGCTCCATTTCACTCCATTCGGCTCGATTAGGCTCGAATTCCATCGATTCTGCTGGATTCTGCTCAATTAGGCCTTATTTGGGCCTATTCGGCCCTATTCTGCTCTATTCGACTCTTTTGTACTCTATTCATATCTATCCGTCTCTATTGGACTCCGTTCAACTCCATTCCTCACTATTTTCCTCTCTTCTATTCTACCCTTCCCTACCCTAATCTCTTCTAATCGATTCGATTTGATTTGACGCGATTCGAAGCAACCGGACGTGATTCGTCTCGTTTTGTCTCCACTCGGCTCAATTCGGCTATGTTCTCTCTCTTTGACTCTATTCTATTCTGTTGTATTCTTTCTGTTCTGCTCTATTCTCTCCTATTCTGTTGTACTCTATTCTATTCTACCCTACCCGACCCAACGGCACCCCACCCGAACCTACCCTACTTTAATCTATTGGATTCAATTCGATTCCGTGCAAAGCGATTTGATAGGACTTGACTGGATTCGGCAAGATCTGAAGGGATTTGATGAGATTCCATGCGACTCGACGTGATTCAGTAGGATTCTCTGAGGTTTGACGCAATTCGAAGTTATTCGACGTGATTCGATGGGATTCGACACGATATGAAGCGATTTGACCTTGTTTGATTCAAAACGATGTGACTCGACTCGATTCGACCTGATTCGATTCGACGCTGTTCGGTGACAGTCAGTGCGATTCTGCTTGATTCCGCTCGATTAGGTGTGATTCGGCAGTATAAAGCTCTTTTCAGCTGTATTCAGCTCCATTCATCTCTATTCAGCTTATTCCGCTCTATTCGACTGTATTCGACTCTACTCTTTTCCACTCTATTCTACTCGATTCTATTCCTTCTATTCTGTTCTAATCTCTTCTATTCCACTCTACTCTGTTCTATTCTACCCTCCCCTTCCCTCCCCTCCCCTTCTCTAATCTATACGTCTTGATTGGATTTGACGCGTTGAACGCGATTCGAGGCGATGAAGCTTGAATCGGCTCGATTCGGCTCGATTTGGCTCTATTCGGCTCAGTTAGGCTCCATTCAGCTTGTTTGGGCTTGAATCGCTTCGAATCTGCTCGATTTGGCCTTCTTCGGCCCTATTCTGCTCTATTCGACTCTTTTCTACTCTATTCGTTTCTATTTGACTCCATTCTACTCCATTCTATTCATTCCACACTATTCTACACTATTCTGCTCTACCCTACCCAACACCACTCTAATTTACTCTACTTGCTTCTACACGATTCCTCTCATTTTGTCCGCATTTGGCTCTATTCAGCTCTATTCTACTCTTCTCTACTCTATTGTATTGTTTCTACTCTGTTCTGTACTATTCTACTCTATTCTACCCTACCCTATGCTACCCAACTCTAAGGTATTGTAATCCACTTGATTGGATTTGATTCAACCCATTTCGACGCGATTCGGCTCGATTTGGCTCTGTTCAAATCTATTCTACTCTACTCTATTCCCCTCTATTCTACTCTAGCCTACTCTTTTCTGTATTCGTTCTGTGTTGTTCTGTTCTATTTTGTTGTGTTCTGTTCTGTTTTATTCTATTCTACTCTATTCTACCCTACTCTAGCCTACCCGAACCTCCCCTACTCTAGTCTATTCAATTGAATTCGAGAAATTTTGACGCGACTAGGGGCCGAATCGGTGTGATTCATGTCCATTCGGCTCCATTTGTCTCGAATAGTGTCGATTCAGCTCGATTAGGCTCGATTTGGCTCCATTAGGCTCGATTCACTGGATTCGGCTCGATTTCGCTCAATTCAGCTCGATTTGGCCCTCTTTGGCCCTATTCGGCTCTCTTCAGCTCTTTTCTACTCTACTCGATTCCATTGCACACCATTCTACTCCATTCTACGCTCTTCTACTATACCCTACTGTAATTGATTCGATGGGATTCGACGCCAGTCGACGCGATTTGTCTCGTTTCGTCTCCATTCAGCTTGATTCGACTCTGTTCTACTCTACTCTATTCTACTCTACACTATTCTGCTCTGCTCTACCCTTTTCTACTCTATTCTATTGTATCCTTTCCATTCTCTTCTACTGTGTTCAAGTCTACTCTATTCCATCCTACCCTAATCTAATCTATTCTACTGGATTCGATTCCACGCATCTCGATGCGATTCGGCTCAAATCGGCTCCTTTCCACTCCATTCATCCCCAATCGGCTCAAATCGGTTCGGTTCAGCTCTAATCGGCTCCATTCGGCTCCAGTCAGCTCGAATAGGCTCTATTCAGCTCTATTCGGCTCTATTAGACTCTACTCAACTCTATTATCTCTTTTCGACTCCACTCGACTCCATGCTATACCATTCTACTCCATCCTAAACTATTGTCTACTGTATTGTATTGTACTCTACCCTACTGTAGTCTATTCTATTTGATTGGATTGGAATTGATCAGATTCAATGCAATTCGACGGGATTCGACGTGATAGAGCACGATTCCACGGGATTCGGCGTGATTTGTCTTGGTTTCTATCCATTTAGCTCTTTTGGGCTCTATTTGGCTCTATTCGGCAATGTTCGACTCTACTCTACTCTTCTATACTCTGCTCGTCTCGACCCTATTCTTTCAGTTCAGTTCTCTTCTGTTCTGTTCTACTGCACTCTATTCTACCCTACCCTACCCTAACTTAGCCTAGTGTAATCTGTTCTATGCTATTCGACACACTTGAATGGGATTCGACCTGATTCGGGTCATATCGGCTCGATTCATCTCCTTTCTGCTCCATTAAACTCGATTCGGTTCTATTCGGCTCTTTTCCACTCTATTCGGCTCTTTTTGGCAGTATTCGACTCTATTTGACTCTAGTCTACTCGATTCTTTCTGTTCTGTTCTATTCTACTCTATTCTATTCTTCTCTACCCTACCGTAGCCTTACCTTCCCCACACTAATCTATTTGATTCCATTCGACACGTTTCAGACGACTCGACATGATTCATCTCGATTCACCTTGAATTTGGTCAATTCGGCTGTATTCAGCTCTGTTTGGCTCTTTTCGGCTCTCTTCAACTCAATTTGACTCTATTCTACTGGACCCGACTCTACTTAATTCTATTCTCTTCTTTCTATTGTGTTCTGTTGTGTTGTAGTCTAGCCTCTCCTGCCGTACCCTCCTCTACTCTAATCTATTCGATTCAACGCATTTTGACGCGATTCCATGTGATTAGGCTTGAATCGGCTCGATTTAGCTCTATTTGGCTTGAATTGGGTCAATTCGTCTCGATTCTGCTCAATTCAGCATAATTAGGCTCGAGTGAACCTTATTCAGCCCTGTTCAGCTCTACTCAACCCTTTCTACTTTATTTGTCTCTATTTGGCTCCATTCAACTCCCTTCCACACCATTCTACTCTTTTCTACTCTATTCTATTCTGTTCTACCCTACCCTACTCTAATCTATTCTAATCGATTCGATTCATCACGATTTGTCTCCTTTCCTCTCCATTCGAATCGATTCGGCTTGAATTGGATCTATTCATCTATATTCTGCACTACCCGACTCTGACTATTCCACTCTACTCAACTCTACTCCATTCTACTCTTGGTATTCTCTTCTGTTCTACTCTATTCTATTCTTCTGTGCCCTTCCCTACTGAATCCCAGTCTAACCTACACTACTCCAATCTATTCAATTTAATTCGATTCCATTCAGTTTGACACCATTCGACCCGATTTGAGACAATTCGATGGGATTCGGTGAGATTCCGCGAGATTTGATGCGTTTTGGTGGGATTTGATGGAATTCGACGAGATCCGATGCAATAGGATGCAATTAAGTGTGTTTTGGCTTGATTTTGCTGGGTTCAGTTTGTCTCTATTTGGCTCATTTCAGCTCCACTAGGCTCCATTCATCCCGAATCTGGTCGACTCGACTCGATTCGGCTCATTTTGGTCATATGTGGTCCTATTCAGCGTTATTCGGCTCTATTCAACTCTTTTCTACTCTATTCATCTCTGTTTGAATCCATTTGACTCCATTCCACACCATTCTATTCCATTCTACACTACTGTATTCTACAAAACCCTCCCCCACCCTAGCCTATCCTAATCTAGTCTGCTCTTTTCTAGTCTCCTTTTCTATTTTCTCGATTCCATCCTATGCTACTCTACCATACCCTGCACTAAGGTAACCTACCCTGACCTATGCTGTTCTATTCTATTTCCTTCTATTTTCTCTGTTCCACCGTATGCTTCCCTACCCTATGCTACCCCACCGTACCATACTCTACTACTTAGGGTTACTCAATAAGGGTCCTAATTAAGGGGAGTAGTTCGGGCAAGGGTACTCCTTAAGGCAAGTGTACTAGTTCAGGCTACTAGTTAAGGCCAGGCTACTAGTTAAGGCATGGGTACTTGTTGAGGGTACTGGTTAAGGCAAGGGTACCAGTTCAGGCTACTTGTTAAGGACATACTACTAGTGAAGGCAAGGGTACTAGTGAAGACTACTGGTTAAGCCAAGGGTACTTGTTAGGACTACTGGTTAAGGCAAGGGTACTAGATTAGGCTAAGAGTTCAGGCAAGGGTACTCGTTCAGATTACTGACTTAGGGTACTATTCAAGACTAGTTGTCTAGGCTACTGCTCTATGCCACTAGTCTAGCTGACTAGTCCAGCTTACTAGTCTAGGCTTCTACTCTAGCCTTCTCTTGTCTACTCTAATGTAGTCTACTTGCATCTACCCTAGTCTTCCTATCATAAACTACCCTACCCTAACCTATTCTAATCGATTCCATTTGATTCGATTCAAAGCATTTCGATGCGACCGGACACCATCACGCTTGAGTCGGCTCGATTCCGCAACATCAGCTCGATTCAGCTCGATTTGGCTCGAATCGCTTCAATTCAGCTCATTTCCACTCGGTTCAGCCTTATTCGGCCCTATTTGGCTTGACTCGACTCTTTTCTACTCTATTTGTCTCTTTTCGACTCCATTTGACTCCACTCTTCTCCATTCTATGCAATTCTACTCTATTCTGTTCTACTCTACCCTACGATACTCTATTCGATTGGATGCGATTCGAAGCAATTTGGTGTGATTCATCTCGTTTTGTTTCCATTTGACTCGATTCGGCCAGAATTGGCTCTATTCAGGTATATCCTGCACTCTTTGACTCTATTTGACTCAATTCTACTCTGCTCTACTCTTGTCTGCTTTACTCTCTCTACTCTACCCTACTGTACTATATTCTATTCTGTACTATTCTGTTCTATTCTACCCACCCGCCCCTACCCTACCCTTCCTTAATCTATTTGATTAGTTTCGATGTGACGTATTTCCACGCGATTTGACGCGATTAGGCTTGAATCAGCTCGATTCAGTTCGAATCGGCTCTATTCGGCTCGACTTGGCTCCATTTCACTCCACTCGGCTCGATTAGGCTGGAATTCCATCGATTCTGCTGGATTCTGCTCAATTAGGCCTTATTTGGTCCTATTCGGCCCTATTCTGCTCTATTCGACTCTTTTGTACTCTATTCATATCTATCCGTCTCTATTGGACTCCGTTCAACTCCATTCCTCACTATTTTCCTCTCTTCTATTCTACCCTTCCCTACCCTAATCTCTTCTAATCGATTCGATTTGATTTGACGCGATTCGAAGCAACCGGACGTGATTCGTCTCGTTTTGTCTCCACTCGGCTCAATTCGGCTATGTTCTCTCTCTTTGACTCTATTCTATTCTGTTGTATTCTTTCTGTTCTGTTCTATTCTCTCCTATTCTGTTGTACTCTATTCTATTCTACCCTACCCGACCCAACGGCACCCCACCCGAACCTACCCTACTTTAATCTATTGGATTCAATTCGATTCCGTGCAAAGCGATTTGATAGGACTTGACTGGATTCGGCAAATCTGAAGGGATTTGATGAGATTCCATGCGACTCGACGTGATTCAGTAGGATTCTCTGAGGCTTGACGCAATTCGAAGTTATTCGACGTGATTCGATGGGATTCGACACGATATGAAGCGATTTGACCTTGTTTGATTCAAAACGATGTGACTCGACTCAATTCGACCTGATTCGATTCGACGCTGTTCGGTGACAGTCAGTGCGATTCTGCTTGATTCCGCTCGATTAGGTGTGATTCGGCAGTATACAGCTCTTTTCGGCTGTATTCAGCTCCATTCGTCTCTATTCAGCTTATTCGGCTCTATTTGACTGTATTCGACTCTACTCTTTTCCACTCTATTCTACTCGATTCTATTCCTTCTATTCTGTTCTAATCTCTTCTATTCCACTCTACTCTGTTCTATACTCCCCTTCCCTCCCCTCCCCTTCTCTAATCTATACGTCTCGATTGGATTTGACGCGTTGAACGCGATTCGAGGCGATGAAGCTTGAATCGGCTCGATTCGGCTCGATTTGGCTCTATTCGGCTCAGTTAGGCTCCATTCAGCTTGTTTTGGCTTGAATCGCTTCGAATCTGCTCGATTTGGCCTTCTTCGGCCCTATTCTGCTCCATTCGACTCTTTTCTACTCTATTCGTTTCTATTTGACTCCATTCTACTCCATTCTATTCATTCCACACTATTCTACACTATTCTACTCTATTCTGCTCTACCCTACACAACACCACTCTAATTTACTCTACTTGCTTCTACACGATTCCTCTCATTTTGTCTGCATTTGGCTCTATTCAGCTCTATTCTACTCTTCTCTACTCTATTGTATTGTTTCTACTCTGTTCTGTACGATTCTACTCTATTCTACCCTACCCTGTGCTACCCAACTCTAAGGTATTGTAATCCACTTGATTGGATTTGATTCAACCCATTTCGACGTGATTCGGCTCGATTTGGCTCTGTTCAAATCTATTCTACTCTACTCTATTCCCCTCTATTCTACTCTAGCCTACTCTTTTCTGTATTCGTTCTGTGTTGTTCTGTTCTATTTTGTTGTGTTCTGTTCTGTTTTATTCTATTCTACTCTATTCTACCCTACTCTAGCCTACCCGAACCTCCCCTACTCTAGTCTATTCAATTGAATTCGAGAAATTTTGACGCGACTAGGGGCCGAATCGGTGTGATTCATGTCCATTCGGCTCCATTTGTCTCGAATAGTGTCGATTCAGCTCGATTAGGCTCGATTTGGCTCCATTAGGCTCGATTCACTGGATTCGGCTCGATTTCGCTCAATTCAGCTCGATTTGGCCCTCTTTGGCCCTCTTCGGCTCTCTTCAGCTCTTTTCTACTCTACTCGATTCCATTGCACACCATTCTACTCCATTCTACGCTCTTCTACTATACCCTACTGTAATTGATTCGATGGGATTCGACGCCAGTCGACGCGATTTGTCTCGTTTCGTCTCCATTCAGCTTGATTCGACTCTGTTCTACTCTACTCTATTCTACTCTACACTATTCTGCTCTGCTCTACCCTTTTCTACTCTATTCTATTGTATCCTTTCCATTCTCTTCTACTGTGTTCAAGTCTACTCTATTCCATCCTACCCTAATCTAATCTATTCTACTGGATTCGATTCCACGCATCTCGATGCGATTCGGCTCAAATCGGCTCCTTTCCACTCCATTCATCCCCAATCGGCTCAAATCGGTTCGGTTCAGCTCTAATCGGCTCCATTCGGCTCCAGTCAGCTCGAATAGGCTCTATTCAGCTCTATTCGGCTCTATTAGACTCTACTCAACTCTATTATCTCTTTTCGACTCCACTCGACTCCATGCTATACCATTCTACTCCATCCTAAACTATTGTCTACTGTATTGTATTGTACTCTACCCTACTGTAGTCTATTCTATTTGATTGGATTGGAATTGATCAGATTCAATGCAATTCGACGGGATTCGACGTGATAGAGCACGATTCCACGGGATTCGGCGTGATTTGTCTTGGTTTCTATCCATTTAGCTCTTTTGGGCTCTATTTGGCTCTATTCGGCAATGTTCGACTCTACTCTACTCTTCTATACTCTGCTCGTCTCGACCCTATTCTTTCAGTTCAGTTCTCTTCTGTTCTGTTCTACTGCACTCTATTCTACCCTACCCTACCCTAACTTAGCCTAGTGTAATCTGTTCTATGCTATTCGACACACTTGAATGGGATTCGACCTGATTCGGGTCATATCGGCTCGATTCATCTCCTTTCTGCTCCATTAAACTCGATTCGGTTCTATTCGGCTCTTTTCCACTCTATTCGGCTCTTTTTGGCAGTATTCGACTCTATTTGACTCTAGTCTACTCGATTCTTTCTGTTCTGTTCTATTCTACTCTATTCTATTCTTCTCTACCCTACCGTAGCCTTACCTTCCCCACACTAATCTATTTGATTCGATTTGACACGTTTCAGACGACTCGACATGATTCATCTCGATTCACCTTGAATTTGGTCAATTCGGCTGTATTCAGCTCTGTTTGGCTCTTTTCGGCTCTCTTCAACTCAATTTGACTCTATTCTACTGGACCCGACTCTACTTAATTCTATTCTCTTCTTTCTATTGTGTTCTGTTGTGTTGTAGTCTAGCCTCTCCTGCCGTACCCTCCTCTACTCTAATCTATTCGATTCAACGCATTTTGACGCGATTCCATGTGATTAGGCTTGAATCGGCTCGATTTAGCTCTATTTGGCTTGAATTGGGTCAATTCGTCTCGATTCTGCTCAATTCAGCATAATTAGGCTCGAGTGAACCTTATTCAGCCCTGTTCAGCTCTACTCAACCCTTTCTACTTTATTTGTCTCTATTTGGCTCCATTCAACTCCCTTCCACACCATTCTACTCTTTTCTACTCTATTCTATTCTGTTCTACCCTACCCTACTCTAATCTATTCTAATCGATTCGATTCATCACGATTTGTCTCCTTTCCTCTCCATTCGAATCGATTCGGCTTGAATTGGATCTATTCATCTATATTCTGCACTACCCGACTCTGACTATTCCACTCTACTCAACTCTACTCCATTCTACTCTTGGTATTCTCTTCTGTTCTACTCTATTCTATTCTTCTGTGCCCTTCCCTACTGAATCCCAGTCTAACCTACACTACTCCAATCTATTCAATTTAATTCGATTCCATTCAGTTTGACACCATTCGACCCGATTTGAGACAATTCGATGGGATTCGGTGAGATTCCGCGAGATTTGATGCGTTTTGGTGGGATTTGATGGAATTCGACGAGATCCGATGCAGTAGGATGCAATTAAGTGTGTTTTGGCTTGATTTTGCTGGGTTCAGTTTGTCTCTATTTGGCTCATTTCAGCTCCACTACCATTCATCCCGAATCTGGTCAACTCGACTCGATTCGGCTCATTTTGGTCATATGTGGTCCTATTCAGCGTTATTCGGCTCTATTCAACTCTTTTCTACTCTATTCATCTCTGTTTGAATCCATTTGACTCCATTCCACACCATTCTATTCCATTCTACACTACTGTATTCTACAAAACCCTCCCCCACCCTAGCCTATCCTAATCTAGTCTGCTCTTTTCTAGTCTCCTTTTCTATTTTCTCGATTCCATCCTATGCTACTCTACCATACCCTGCACTAAGCTAACCTACCCTGACCTATGCTGTTCTATTCTATTTCCTTCTATTTTCTCTGTTCCACCGTATGCTTCCCTACCCTATGCTACCCCACCGTACCATACTCTACTACTTAGGGTTACTCAATAAGGGTCCTAATTAAGGGGAGTAGTTCGGGCAAGGGTACTCCTTAAGGCAAGTGTACTAGTTCAGGCTACTAGTTAAGGCCAGGCTACTAGTTAAGGCATGGGTACTTGTTGAGGGTACTGGTTAAGGCAAGGGTACCAGTTCAGGCTACTTGTTAAGGACATACTACTAGTGAAGGCAAGGGTACTAGTGAAGACTACTAGTTAAGCCAAGGGTACTTGTTAGGACTACTAGTTAAGGCAAGGGTACTAGATTAGGCTAAGAGTTCAGGCAAGGGTACTCGTTCAGATTACTGACTTAGGGTACTATTCAAGACTAGTTGTCTAGGCTACTGCTCTATGCCACTAGTCTAGCTGACTAGTCCAGCTTACTAGTCTAGGCTTCTACTCTAGCCTTCTCTTGTCTACTCTAATGTAGTCTACTTGCATCTACCCTAGTCTTCCTATCATAAACTACCCTACCCTAACCTATTCTAATCGATTCCATTTGATTCGATTCAAAGCATTTCGATGCGACCGGACACCATCACGCTTGAGTCGGCTCGAGTCCACAACATCAGCTCGATTCAGCTCGATTTGGCTCGAATCGCTTCAATTCAGCTCATTTCCACTCGGTTCAGCCTTATTCGGCCCTATTTGGCTTGACTCGACTCTTTTCTACTCTATTTGTCTCTTTTCGACTCCATTTGACTCCACTCTTCTCCATTCTATGCAATTCTACTCTATTCTGTTCTACTCTACCCTACGATACTCTATTCGATTGGATGTGATTCGAAGCAATTTGGTGTGATTCATCTCGTTTTGTTTCCATTTGACTCGATTCGGCCAGAATTGGCTCTATTCAGGTATATCCTGCACTCTTTGGCTCTATTTGACTGAATTCTACTCTGCTCTACTCTTGTCTGCTTTACTCTCTCTACTCTACCCTACTGTACTATATTCTATTCTGTACTATTCTGTTCTATTCTACCCACCCGCCCCTACCCTACCCTTCCTTAATCTATTTGATTAGTTTCGATGTGACGTATTTCCACGCGATTTGACGCGATTAGGCTTGAATCAGCTCGATTCAGTTCGAATCGGCTCTATTCGGCTCGACTTGGCTCCATTTCACTCCATTCGGCTCGATTAGGCTCGAATTCCATCGATTCTGCTGGATTCTGCTCAATTAGGCCTTATTTGGGCCTATTCGGCCCTATTCTGCTCTATTAGACTCTTTTGTACTCTATTCATATCTATCCGTCTCTATTGGACTCCGTTCAACTCCATTCCTCACTATTTTCCTCTCTTCTATTCTACCCTTCCCTACCCTAATCTCTTCTAATCGATTCGATTTGATTTGACGCGATTCGAAGCAACCGGACGTGATTCGTCTCGTTTTGTCTCCACTCGGCTCAATTCGGCTATGTTCTCTCTCTTTGACTCTATTCTATTCTGTTGTATTCTTTCTGTTCTGTTCTATTCTCTCCTATTCTGTTGTACTCTATTCTATTCTACCCTACCCGACCCATTGGCACCCCACCCGAACCTACCCTACTTTAATCTATTGGATTCAATTCGATTCCGTGCAAAGCGATTTGATAGGACTTGACTGGATTCGGCAAATCTGAAGGGATTTGATGAGATTCCATGCGACTCGACGTGATTCAGTAGGATTCTCTGAGGTTTGACGCAATTCGAAGTTATTCGACGTGATTCGATGGGATTCGACACGATATGAAGCGATTTGACCTTGTTTGATTCAAAACGATGTGACTCGACTCGATTCGACCTGATTCGATTTGACGCTGTTCGGTGACAATCAGTGCGATTCTGCTTGATTCCGCTCGATTTGGTGTGATTCGGCAGTATACAGCTCTTTTCGGCTGTATTCAGCTCCATTCGTCTCTATTCAGCTTATTCGGCTCTATTTGACTGTATTCGACTCTACTCTTTTCCACTCTATTCTACTCGATTCTATTCCTTCTATTCTGTTCTAATCTCTTCTATTCCACTCTACTCTGTTCTATTCTACCCTCCCCTCCCCTCCCCTCCCCTTCTCTAATCTATACGTCTCGATTGGATTTGACGCGTTGAACGCGATTCGAGGCGATGAAGCTTGAATCGGCTCGATTCGGCTCGATTTGGCTCTATTCGGCTCAGTTAGGCTCCATTCAGCTTGTTTTGGCTTGAATCGCTTCGAATCTGCTCGATTTGGCCTTCTTCGGCCCTATTCTGCTCTATTCGACTCTTTTCTACTCTATTCGTTTCTATTTGACTCCATTCTACTCCATTCTATTCATTCCACACTATTCTACTCTATTCTGCTCTACCCTACCCAACACCACTCTAATTTACTCTACTTGCTTCTACACGATTCCTCTCATTTTGTCTGCATTTGGCTCTATTCAGCTCTATTCTACTCTTCTCTACTCTATTGTATTGTTTCTACTCTGTTCTGTACAATTCTACTCTATTCTACCCTACCCTGTGCTACCCAACTCTAAGGTATTGTAATCCACTTGATTGGATTTGATTCAACCCATTTCGACGTGATTCGGCTCGATTTGGCTCTGTTCAAATCTATTCTACTCTACTCTATTCCCCTCTATTCTACTCTCGCCTACTCTTTTCTGTATTCGTTCTGTGTTGTTCTGTTCTATTTTGTTGTGTTCTGTTCTGTTTTATTCTATTCTACTCTATTCTACCCTACTCTAGCCTACCCGAACCTCCCCTACTCTAGTCTATTCAATTGAATTCGAGAAATTTTGATGCGACTAGGGCCGAATCGGTGTGATTCATGTCCATTCGGCTCCATTTGTCTCGAATAGTGTCGATTCAGCTCGATTAGGCTCGATTTGGCTCCATTAGGCTCGATTCACTGGATTCGGCTCGATTTCGCTCAATTCAGCTTGATTTGGCCCTCTTTGGCCCTATTCGGCTCTCTTCAGCTCTTTTCTACTCTACTCGATTCCATTGCACACCATTCTACTCCATTCTACGCTCTTCTACTATACCCTACTGTAATTGATTCGATGGGATTCGACGCCATTCGACGTGATTTGTCTCGTTTCGTCTCCATTCAGCTTGATTCGACTCTGTTCTACTCTACTCTATTCTACTCTACACTCTTCTGCTCTGCTCTACCCTTTTCTACTCTATTCTATTGTATCCTTTCCATTCTCTTCTACTGTGTTCAAGTCTACTCTATTCCATCCTACCCTCATCTAATCTATTCTACTGGATTCGATTCCACGCATCTCGATGCGATTCGGCTCAAATCGGCTCCTTTCCACTCCATTCATCCCCAATCGGCTCAAATCGGTTCGATTCAGCTCTAATCGGCTCCATTCGGCTCCAGTCAGCTCCAATAGGCTCTATTCAGCTCTATTCGGCTCTATTAGACTCTACTCAACTCTATTATCTCTTTTCGACTCCACTCGACTCCATGCTACACCATTCTACTCCATCCTAAACTATTCTCTACTGTATTGTATTGTACTCTACCCTACTCTAGTCTATTCTAATGGATTGGATTGGATTGGATTGGATTGGATTGGAATTGATCAGATTCAATGCAATTCGACGGGATTCGACGCGATACGGCACGATTCCACGGGATTCGGCGTGATTCGTCTTGGTTTCTATCCATTTAGCTCTTTTGGGCTCTATTTGGCTCTATTCGGCAATGTTCGACTCTGCTCTACTCTACTCTTCTATACTCTGCTCGTCTCGACCCTATTCTTTCAGTTCTGTTCTCTTCTCTTCTGTTCTACTGCACTCTATTCTACCCTACCCTACCCTAACTTAGCCTACTGTAATCTGTTCTATGCTATTCGACACACTTGAATGGGATTCGACCTGATTCGGGTCATATCAGCTCGATTCATCTCCTTTCTGCTCCATTAAACTCGATTCGGCTCTTTTCCACTCTATTCGGCTCTTTTTGGCAGTATTCGACTCTATTTGACTCTAGTCTACTCGATTCTTTCTGTTCTGTTCTATTCTACTCTATTCTTCTCTACCCTACCGTAGCCTTACCTTCCCCACACTAATCTATTTGATTCGATTCGACACGTTTCAGACGACTCGACATGATTCATCTCGATTCACCTTGAATTTGGTCAATTCGGCTGTATTCAGCTCTGTTTGGCTCTTTTCGGCTCTCTTCAACTCAATTTGACTCTATTCTACTGGACCCGACTCTACTTAATTCTATTCTCTTCTTTCTATTGTGTTCTGTTGTGTTGTAGTCTAGCCTCTCCTGCCGTACCCTCCTCTACTCTAATCTATTCGATTCAACACATTTTGACGCGATTCCATGTGATTAGGCTTGAATCGGCTCGATTTAGCTCTATTTGGCTTGAATTGGGTCAATTCGTCTCGATTCTGCTCAATTCAGCATAATTAGGCTCGAGTGAACCTTATTCAGCCCTGTTCAGCTCTACTCAACCCTTTCTACTTTATTTGTCTCTATTTGGCTCCATTCAACTCCCTTCCACACCATTCTACTCTTTTCTACTCTATTCTATTCTGTTCTACCCTACCCTACTCTAACCTATTCTAATCGATTCGATTCATCACGATTTGTCTCCTTTCCTCTCCATTCGAATCGATTCGGCTTGAATTGGATCTATTCATCTATATTCTGCACTACCCGACTCTGACTATTCCACTCTACTCAACTCTACTCCATTCTACTCTTGGTATTCTCTTCTGTTCTACTCTATTCTATTCTTCTGTGCCCTTCCCTACTGAATCCCAGTCTAACCTACACTACTCTAATCTATTCAATTTAATTCGATTCCATTCAGTTTGACACCATTTGACCCGATTTGAGACAATTCGACGGGATTCGGTGAGATTCCGCGAGATTTGATGCGTTTTGGTGGGATTTGATGGAGTTCGACGAGATCCGATGCAATAGGATCTCGTGTGTTTTGGCTCGATTTTGCTGGGTTCAGTTTGTCTCTATCTGGCTCATTTCAGCTCCACTAGGCTCCATTCATCCCGAAGCTGGTCGACTCGACTCGATTCGGCTCATTTTGGTCATATGTGGTCCTATTCAGCGTTATTCGGCTCTATTCAACTCTTTTCTACTCTCTGCATCTCTGTTCGAATCCATTTGACTCCATTCCACACCATTCTATTCCATTCTACACTACTGTATTCTACAAAACCCTCCCCCACCCTAGCCTATCCTAATCTAGTCTGCTCTTTTCTAGTCTCCTTTTCTATTTTCTCGATTCCATCCTATGCTACTCTACCATACCCTGCACTAAGCTAACCTACCCTGACCTATGCTGTTCTATTCTATTTCCTTCTATTTTCTCTGTTCCACCGTATGCTTCCCTACCCTATGCTACCCCACCGTACCATACTCTACTACTTAGGGTTACTTAATAAGGGTCCTAATTAAGGGGAGTAGTTCGGGCAAGGGTACTCCTTAAGGCAAGTGTACTAGTTCAGGCTACTAGTTAAGGCCAGGCTACTAGTTAAGGCCAGGCTACTAGTTAAGGCATGGGTACTTGTTGAGGGTACTGGTTAAGGCAAGGGTACCAGTTCAGGCTACTTGTTAAGGACATACTACTAGTGAAGGCAAGGGTACTAGTGAAGACTACTGGTTAAGCCAAGGGTACTTGTTAGGACTACTGGTTAAGGCAAGGGTACTAGATTAGGCTAAGAGTTCAGGCAAGGGTACTCGTTCAGATTACTGACTTAGGGTACTATTCAAGACTAGTTGTCTAGGCTACTGCTCTATGCCACTAGTCTAGCTGACTAGTCCAGCTTACTAGTCTAGGCTTCTACTCTAGCCTTCTCTTGTCTACTCTAATGTAGTCTACTTGCATCTACCCTAGTCTTCCTATCATAAACTACCCTACCCTAACCTATTCTAATCGATTCCATTTGATTCGATTCAAAGCATTTCGATGCGACCGGACACCATCACGCTTGAGTCGGCTCGATTCCGCAACATCAGCTCGATTCAGCTCGATTTGGCTCGAATCGCTTCAATTCAGCTCGTTTCCACTCGTTTCAGCCTTATTCGGCCCTATTTGGCTCGATTCGACTCTTTTCTACTCTATTTGTCTCTGTTCGACTCCATTTGACTCCACTCTTCTCCATTCTATGCTATTCTACTCTATTCTGTTCTACTCTACCCTACGATGCTCTAATCTATTCGATTGGATGCGATTCTTAGCAATTCGGTGTGATTCATCTCGTTTTGTTTCCATTTGACTCGATTCGGCCAGAATTGGCTCTATTCAGCTATATCCTGCACTCTTTGACTCTATTTGACTCAATTCTACTCTGCTCTACTCTTGTCTGCTTTACTCTCTCTACTCTACCCTACTGTACTATATTCTATTCTGTACTATTCTGTTCTATTCTACCCACCCGCCCCTCCCCTACCCTTCCCTAATCTATTTGATTAGATTCAATGTGACGTATTTCCACGCGATTTGACGCGATTAGGCTTGAATCAGCTCGATTCAGTTCGAATCGGCTCTATTCGGATCGACTTGGCTCCATTTCACTCCATTCGGCTCGATTAGGCTCGAATTCCATCGATTCTGCTGGATTCTGCTCAATTAGGCCTTATTTGGGCCTATTCGGCCCTATTCTGCTCTATTCGACTCTTTTGTACTCTATTCATATCTATCCGTCTCTATTGGACTCCGTTCAACTCCATTCCTCACTATTTTCCTCTCTTCTATTCTACCCTTCCCTACCCTAATCTCTTCTAATCGATTCGATTTGATTTGACGCGATTCGAAGCAACCGGACGTGATTCGTCTCGTTTTGTCTCCACTCGGCTCAATTCGGCTATGTTCTCTCTCTTTGACTCTATTCTATTCTGTTGTATTCTTTCTGTTCTGTTCTATTCTCTCCTATTCTGTTGTACTCTATTCTATTCTACCCTACCCGACCCAACGGCACCCCACCCGAACCTACCCTACTTTAATCTATTGGATTCAATTCGATTCCGTGCAAAGCGATTTGATAGGACTTGACTGGATTCGGCAAATCTGAAGGGATTTGATGAGATTCCATGCGACTCGACGTGATTCAGTAGGATTCTCTGAGGTTTGACGCAATTCGAAGTTATTCGACGTGATTCGATGGGATTCGACACGATATGAAGCGATTTGACCTTGTTTGATTCAAAACGATGTGACTCGACTCGATTCGACCTGATTCGATTCGACGCTGTTCGGTGACAGTCAGTGCGATTCTGCTTGATTCCGCTCGATTAGGTGTGATTCGGCAGTATAAAGCTCTTTTCGGCTGTATTCAGCTCCATTCGTCTCTATTCAGCTTATTCGGCTCTATTCGACTGTATTCGACTCTACTCTTTTCCACTCTATTCTACTCGATTCTATTCCTTCTATTCTGTTCTAATCTCTTCTATTCCACTCTACTCTGTTCTGTTCTCCCCTCCCCTCCCCTCCCCTTCTCTAATCTATACGTCTCGATTGGATTTGACGCGTTGAACGCGATTCGAGGCGATGAAGCTTGAATCGGCTCTATTCGGCTCGATTTGGCTCTATTCGGCTCAGTTAGGCTCCATTCAGCTTGTTTTGGCTTGAATCGCTTCGAATCTGCTCGATTTGGCCTTCTTCGGCCCTATTCTGCTCTATTCGACTCTTTTCTACTCTATTCGTTTCTACTTGACTCCATTCTACTCCATTCTATTCATTCCACACTATTCTACACTATTCTACTCTATTCTGCTCTACCCTACCCAACACCACTCTAATTTACTCTACTTGCTTCTACACGATTCCTCTCATTTTGTCTGCATTTGGCTCTATTCAGCTCTATTCTACTCTTCTCTACTCTATTGTATTGTTTCTACTCTGTTCTGTACGATTCTACTCTATTCTACCCTACCCTGTGCTACCCAACTCTAAGGTATTGTAATCCACTTGATTGGATTTGATTCAACCCATTTCGACGTGATTCGGCTCGATTTGGCTCTGTTCAAATCTATTCTACTCTACTCTACTCCCCTCTATTCTACTCTCGCCTACTCTTTTCTGTATTCGTTCTGTGTTGTTCTGTTCTATTTTGTTGTGTTCTGTTCTGTTTTATTCTATTCTACTCTATTCTACCCTACTCTAGCCTACCCGAACCTCCCCTACTCTAGTCTATTCGATTGAATTCGAGAAATTTTGACGCGACTAGGGGCCGAATCGGTGTGATTCATGTCCATTCGGCTCCATTTGTCTCGAATAGTGTCGATTCAGCTCGATTAGGCTCGATTTGGCTCCATTAGGCTCGATTCACTGGATTCGGCTCGATTTCGCTCAATTCAGCTCGATTTGGCCCTCTTTGGCCCTATTCGGCTCTCTTCAGCTCTTTTCTACTCTACTCGATTCCATTGCACACCATTCTACTCCATTCTACGCTCTTCTACTATACCCTACTGTAATTGATTCGATGGGATTCGACGCCAGTCGACGCGATTTGTCTCGTTTCGTCTCCATTCAGCTTGATTCGACTCTGTTCTACTCTACTCTATTCTACTCTACACTATTCTGCTCTGCTCTACCCTTTTCTACTATATTCTAATGTATCTTTTCCATTCTCTTCTACTGTGTTCAAGTCTACTCTATTCCATCCTACTCTAATCTAATCTATTCTACTGGATTCGATTCCACGCATCTCGATGCGATTCGGCTCAAATCGGCTCCTTTCCACTCCATTCATCCCCAATCGGCTCAAATCGGTTCGGTTCAGCTCTAATCGGCTCCAGTCAGCTCGAATAGGCTCTATTCAGCTCTATTCGGCTCTATTAGACTCTACTCAACTCTATTATCTCTTTTCGACTCCACTCGACTCCATGCTACACCATTCTACTCCATCCTAAACTATTCTCTACTGTATTGTATTGTACTCTACCCTACTGTAGTCTATTCTATTTGATTGGATTGGAATTGATCAGATTCAATGCAATTCGACGGGATTCGACGCGATACGGCACGATTCCACGGGATTCGGCGTGATTTGTCTTGGTTTCTATCCATTTAGCTCTTTTGGGCTCTATTTGGCTCTATTCGGCAATGTTCGACTCTACTCTACTCTTCTTTACTCTGCTCGTCTCGACCCTATTCTTTCAGTTCAGTTCTCTTCTGTTCTGTTCTACTGCACTCTATTCTACCCTACCCTACCCTAACTTAGCCTAGTGTAATCTGTTCTATGCTATTCGACACACTTGAATGGGATTCGACCTGATTCGGGTCATATCGGCTCGATTCATCTCCTTTCTGCTCCATTAAACTCGATTCGGTTCTATTCGGCTCTTTTCCACTCTATTCGGCTCTTTTTGGCAGTATTCGACTCTATTTGACTCTAGTCTACTCGATTCTTTCTGTTCTGTTCTATTCTACTCTATTCTATTCTTCTCTACCCTACCGTAGCCTTACCTTCCCCACACTAATCTATTTGATTCGATTCGACACGTTTCAGACGACTCGACATGATTCATCTCGATTCACCTTGAATTTGGTCAATTCGGCTGTATTCAGCTCTGTTTGGCTCTTTTCGGCTCTCTTCAACTCAATTTGACTCTATTCTACTGGACCCGACTCTACTTAATTCTATTCTTTCTATTGTGTTCTGTTGTGTTGTAGTCTAGCCTCTCCTGCCGTACCCTCCTCTACTCTAATCTATTCGATTCAACACATTTTGACGCGATTCCATGTGATTAGGCTTGAATCGGCTCGATTTAGCTCTATTTGGCTTGAATTGGGTCAATTCGTCTCGATTCTGCTCAATTCAGCATAATTAGGCTCGAGTGAACCTTATTCAGCCCTGTTCAGCTCTACTCAACCCTTTCTACTTTATTTGTCTCTATTTGGCTCCATTCAACTCCCTTCCACACCATTCTACTCTTTTCTACTCTATTCTATTCTGTTCTACCCTACCCTACTCTAATCTATTCTAATCGATTCGATTCATCACGATTTGTCTCCTTTCCTCTCCATTCGAATCGATTCGGCTTGAATTGGATCTATTCATCTATATTCTGCACTACCCGACTCTGACTATTCCACTCTACTCAACTCTACTCCATTCTACTCTTGGTATTCTCTTCTGTTCTACTCTATTCTTCTGTGCCCTTCCCTACTGAATCCCAGTCTAACCTACACTACTCCAATCTATTCAATTTAATTCGATTCCATTCAGTTTGACACCATTCGACCCGATTTGAGACAATTCGATGGGATTCGGTGAGATTCCGCGAGATTTGATGCGTTTTGGTGGGATTTGATGGAATTCGACGAGATCCGATGCAGTAGGATGCAATTAAGTGTGTTTTGGCTTGATTTTGCTGGGTTCAGTTTGTCTCTATTTGGCTCATTTCAGCTCCACTACCATTCATCCCGAATCTGGTCAACTCGACTCGATTCGGCTCATTTTGGTCATATGTGGTCCTATTCAGCGTTATTCGGCTCTATTCAACTCTTTTCTACTCTATTCATCTCTGTTTGAATCCATTTGACTCCATTCCACACCATTCTATTCCATTCTACACTACTGTATTCTACAAAACCCTCCCCCACCCTAGCCTATCCTAATCTAGTCTGCTCTTTTCTAGTCTCCTTTTCTATTTTCTCGATTCCATCCTATGCTACTCTACCATACCCTGCACTAAGCTAACCTACCCTGACCTATGCTGTTCTATTCTATTTCCTTCTATTTTCTCTGTTCCACCGTATGCTTCCCTACCCTATGCTACCCCACCGTACCATACTCTACTACTTAGGGTTACTCAATAAGGGTCCTAATTAAGGGGAGTAGTTCGGGCAAGGGTACTCCTTAAGGCAAGTGTACTAGTTCAGGCTACTAGTTAAGGCCAGGCTACTAGTTAAGGCCAGGCTACTAGTTAAGGCATGGGTACTTGTTGAGGGTACTGGTTAAGGCAAGGGTACCAGTTCAGGCTACTTGTTAAGGACATACTACTAGTGAAGGCAAGGGTACTAGTGAAGACTACTGGTTAAGCCAAGGGTACTTGTTAGGACTACTGGTTAAGGCAAGGGTACTAGATTAGGCTAAGAGTTCAGGCAAGGGTACTCGTTCAGATTACTGACTTAGGGTACTATTCAAGACTAGTTGTCTAGGCTACTGCTCTATGCCACTAGTCTAGCTGACTAGTCCAGCTTACTAGTCTAGGCTTCTACTCTAGCCTTCTCTTGTCTACTCTAATGTAGTCTACTTGCATCTACCCTAGTCTTCCTATCATAAACTACCCTACCCTAACCTATTCTAATCGATTCCATTTGATTCGATTCAAAGCATTTCGATGCGACCGGACACCATCACGCTTGAGTCGGCTCGATTCCGCAACATCAGCTCGATTCAGCTCGATTTGGCTCGAATCGCTTCAATTCAGCTCGTTTCCACTCGTTTCAGCCTTATTCGGCCCTATTTGGCTCGATTCGACTCTTTTCTACTCTATTTGTCTCTGTTCGACTCCATTTGACTCCACTCTTCTCCATTCTATGCTATTCTACTCTATTCTGTTCTACTCTACCCTACGATGCTCTAATCTATTCGATTGGATGCGATTCTTAGCAATTCGGTGTGATTCATCTCGTTTTGTTTCCATTTGACTCGATTCGGCCAGAATTGGCTCTATTCAGCTATATCCTGCACTCTTTGACTCTATTTGACTCAATTCTACTCTGCTCTACTCTTGTCTGCTTTACTCTCTCTACTCTACCCTACTGTACTATATTCTATTCTGTACTATTCTGTTCTATTCTACCCACCCGCCCCTCCCCTACCCTTCCCTAATCTATTTGATTAGATTCAATGTGACGTATTTCCACGCGATTTGACGCGATTAGGCTTGAATCAGCTCGATTCAGTTCGAATCGGCTCTATTCGGATCGACTTGGCTCCATTTCACTCCATTCGGCTCGATTAGGCTCGAATTCCATCGATTCTGCTGGATTCTGCTCAATTAGGCCTTATTTGGGCCTATTCGGCCCTATTCTGCTCTATTCGACTCTTTTGTACTCTATTCATATCTATCCGTCTCTATTGGACTCCGTTCAACTCCATTCCTCACTATTTTCCTCTCTTCTATTCTACCCTTCCCTACCCTAATCTCTTCTAATCGATTCGATTTGATTTGACGCGATTCGAAGCAACCGGACGTGATTCGTCTCGTTTTGTCTCCACTCGGCTCAATTCGGCTATGTTCTCTCTCTTTGACTCTATTCTATTCTGTTGTATTCTTTCTGTTCTGTTCTATTCTCTCCTATTCTGTTGTACTCTATTCTATTCTACCCTACCCGACCCAACGGCACCCCACCCGAACCTACCCTACTTTAATCTATTGGATTCAATTCGATTCCGTGCAAAGCGATTTGATAGGACTTGACTGGATTCGGCAAATCTGAAGGGATTTGATGAGATTCCATGCGACTCGACGTGATTCAGTAGGATTCTCTGAGGTTTGACGCAATTCGAAGTTATTCGACGTGATTCGATGGGATTCGACACGATATGAAGCGATTTGACCTTGTTTGATTCAAAACGATGTGACTCGACTCGATTCGACCTGATTCGATTCGACGCTGTTCGGTGACAGTCAGTGCGATTCTGCTTGATTCCGCTCGATTAGGTGTGATTCGGCAGTATAAAGCTCTTTTCGGCTGTATTCAGCTCCATTCGTCTCTATTCAGCTTATTCGGCTCTATTCGACTGTATTCGACTCTACTCTTTTCCACTCTATTCTACTCGATTCTATTCCTTCTATTCTGTTCTAATCTCTTCTATTCCACTCTACTCTGTTCTGTTCTCCCCTCCCCTCCCCTCCCCTTCTCTAATCTATACGTCTCGATTGGATTTGACGCGTTGAACGCGATTCGAGGCGATGAAGCTTGAATCGGCTCTATTCGGCTCGATTTGGCTCTATTCGGCTCAGTTAGGCTCCATTCAGCTTGTTTTGGCTTGAATCGCTTCGAATCTGCTCGATTTGGCCTTCTTCGGCCCTATTCTGCTCTATTCGACTCTTTTCTACTCTATTCGTTTCTACTTGACTCCATTCTACTCCATTCTATTCATTCCACACTATTCTACACTATTCTACTCTATTCTGCTCTACCCTACCCAACACCACTCTAATTTACTCTACTTGCTTCTACACGATTCCTCTCATTTTGTCTGCATTTGGCTCTATTCAGCTCTATTCTACTCTTCTCTACTCTATTGTATTGTTTCTACTCTGTTCTGTACGATTCTACTCTATTCTACCCTACCCTGTGCTACCCAACTCTAAGGTATTGTAATCCACTTGATTGGATTTGATTCAACCCATTTCGACGTGATTCGGCTCGATTTGGCTCTGTTCAAATCTATTCTACTCTACTCTACTCCCCTCTATTCTACTCTCGCCTACTCTTTTCTGTATTCGTTCTGTGTTGTTCTGTTCTATTTTGTTGTGTTCTGTTCTGTTTTATTCTATTCTACTCTATTCTACCCTACTCTAGCCTACCCGAACCTCCCCTACTCTAGTCTATTCGATTGAATTCGAGAAATTTTGACGCGACTAGGGGCCGAATCGGTGTGATTCATGTCCATTCGGCTCCATTTGTCTCGAATAGTGTCGATTCAGCTCGATTAGGCTCGATTTGGCTCCATTAGGCTCGATTCACTGGATTCGGCTCGATTTCGCTCAATTCAGCTCGATTTGGCCCTCTTTGGCCCTATTCGGCTCTCTTCAGCTCTTTTCTACTCTACTCGATTCCATTGCACACCATTCTACTCCATTCTACGCTCTTCTACTATACCCTACTGTAATTGATTCGATGGGATTCGACGCCAGTCGACGCGATTTGTCTCGTTTCGTCTCCATTCAGCTTGATTCGACTCTGTTCTACTCTACTCTATTCTACTCTACACTATTCTGCTCTGCTCTACCCTTTTCTACTATATTCTAATGTATCTTTTCCATTCTCTTCTACTGTGTTCAAGTCTACTCTATTCCATCCTACTCTAATCTAATCTATTCTACTGGATTCGATTCCACGCATCTCGATGCGATTCGGCTCAAATCGGCTCCTTTCCACTCCATTCATCCCCAATCGGCTCAAATCGGTTCGGTTCAGCTCTAATCGGCTCCAGTCAGCTCGAATAGGCTCTATTCAGCTCTATTCGGCTCTATTAGACTCTACTCAACTCTATTATCTCTTTTCGACTCCACTCGACTCCATGCTACACCATTCTACTCCATCCTAAACTATTCTCTACTGTATTGTATTGTACTCTACCCTACTGTAGTCTATTCTATTTGATTGGATTGGAATTGATCAGATTCAATGCAATTCGACGGGATTCGACGCGATACGGCACGATTCCACGGGATTCGGCGTGATTTGTCTTGGTTTCTATCCATTTAGCTCTTTTGGGCTCTATTTGGCTCTATTCGGCAATGTTCGACTCTACTCTACTCTTCTTTACTCTGCTCGTCTCGACCCTATTCTTTCAGTTCAGTTCTCTTCTGTTCTGTTCTACTGCACTCTATTCTACCCTACCCTACCCTAACTTAGCCTAGTGTAATCTGTTCTATGCTATTCGACACACTTGAATGGGATTCGACCTGATTCGGGTCATATCGGCTCGATTCATCTCCTTTCTGCTCCATTAAACTCGATTCGGTTCTATTCGGCTCTTTTCCACTCTATTCGGCTCTTTTTGGCAGTATTCGACTCTATTTGACTCTAGTCTACTCGATTCTTTCTGTTCTGTTCTATTCTACTCTATTCTATTCTTCTCTACCCTACCGTAGCCTTACCTTCCCCACACTAATCTATTTGATTCGATTCGACACGTTTCAGACGACTCGACATGATTCATCTCGATTCACCTTGAATTTGGTCAATTCGGCTGTATTCAGCTCTGTTTGGCTCTTTTCGGCTCTCTTCAACTCAATTTGACTCTATTCTACTGGACCCGACTCTACTTAATTCTATTCTTTCTATTGTGTTCTGTTGTGTTGTAGTCTAGCCTCTCCTGCCGTACCCTCCTCTACTCTAATCTATTCGATTCAACACATTTTGACGCGATTCCATGTGATTAGGCTTGAATCGGCTCGATTTAGCTCTATTTGGCTTGAATTGGGTCAATTCGTCTCGATTCTGCTCAATTCAGCATAATTAGGCTCGAGTGAACCTTATTCAGCCCTGTTCAGCTCTACTCAACCCTTTCTACTTTATTTGTCTCTATTTGGCTCCATTCAACTCCCTTCCACACCATTCTACTCTTTTCTACTCTATTCTATTCTGTTCTACCCTACCCTACTCTAATCTATTCTAATCGATTCGATTCATCACGATTTGTCTCCTTTCCTCTCCATTCGAATCGATTCGGCTTGAATTGGATCTATTCATCTATATTCTGCACTACCCGACTCTGACTATTCCACTCTACTCAACTCTACTCCATTCTACTCTTGGTATTCTCTTCTGTTCTACTCTATTCTTCTGTGCCCTTCCCTACTGAATCCCAGTCTAACCTACACTACTCCAATCTATTCAATTTAATTCGATTCCATTCAGTTTGACACCATTCGACCCGATTTGAGACAATTCGATGGGATTCGGTGAGATTCCGCGAGATTTGATGCGTTTTGGTGGGATTTGATGGAATTCGACGAGATCCGATGCAGTAGGATGCAATTAAGTGTGTTTTGGCTTGATTTTGCTGGGTTCAGTTTGTCTCTATTTGGCTCATTTCAGCTCCACTACCATTCATCCCGAATCTGGTCAACTCGACTCGATTCGGCTCATTTTGGTCATATGTGGTCCTATTCAGCGTTATTCGGCTCTATTCAACTCTTTTCTACTCTATTCATCTCTGTTTGAATCCATTTGACTCCATTCCACACCATTCTATTCCATTCTACACTACTGTATTCTACAAAACCCTCCCCCACCCTAGCCTATCCTAATCTAGTCTGCTCTTTTCTAGTCTCCTTTTCTATTTTCTCGATTCCATCCTATGCTACTCTACCATACCCTGCACTAAGCTAACCTACCCTGACCTATGCTGTTCTATTCTATTTCCTTCTATTTTCTCTGTTCCACCGTATGCTTCCCTACCCTATGCTACCCCACCGTACCATACTCTACTACTTAGGGTTACTCAATAAGGGTCCTAATTAAGGGGAGTAGTTCGGGCAAGGGTACTCCTTAAGGCAAGTGTACTAGTTCAGGCTACTAGTTAAGGCCAGGCTACTAGTTAAGGCATGGGTACTTGTTGAGGGTACTGGTTAAGGCAAGGGTACCAGTTCAGGCTACTTGTTAAGGACATACTACTAGTGAAGGCAAGGGTACTAGTGAAGACTACTAGTTAAGCCAAGGGTACTTGTTAGGACTACTAGTTAAGGCAAGGGTACTAGATTAGGCTAAGAGTTCAGGCAAGGGTACTCCTTCAGATTACTGACTTAGGGTACTATTCAAGACTAGTTGTCTAGGCTACTGCTCTATGCCACTAGTCTAGCTGACTAGTCCAGCTTACTAGTCTAGGCTTCTACTCTAGCCTTCTCTTGTCTACTCTAATGTAGTCTACTTGCATCTACCCTAGTCTTCCTATCATAAACTACCCTACCCTAACCTATTCTAATCGATTCCATTTGATTCGATTCAAAGCATTTCGATGCGACCGGACACCATCACGCTTGAGTCGGCTCGAGTCCACAACATCAGCTCGATTCAGCTCGATTTGGCTCGAATCGCTTCAATTCAGCTCATTTCCACTCGGTTCAGCCTTATTCGGCCCTATTTGGCTTGACTCGACTCTTTTCTACTCTATTTGTCTCTTTTCGACTCCATTTGACTCCACTCTTCTCCATTCTATGCAATTCTACTCTATTCTGTTCTACTCTACCCTACGATACTCTATTCGATTGGATGTGATTCGAAGCAATTTGGTGTGATTCATCTCGTTTTGTTTCCATTTGACTCGATTCGGCCAGAATTGGCTCTATTCAGGTATATCCTGCACTCTTTGGCTCTATTTGACTGAATTCTACTCTGCTCTACTCTTGTCTGCTTTACTCTCTCTACTCTACCCTACTGTACTATATTCTATTCTGTACTATTCTGTTCTATTCTACCCACCCGCCCCTACCCTACCCTTCCTTAATCTATTTGATTAGTTTCGATGTGACGTATTTCCACGCGATTTGACGCGATTAGGCTTGAATCAGCTCGATTCAGTTCGAATCGGCTCTATTCGGCTCGACTTGGCTCCATTTCACTCCATTCGGCTCGATTAGGCTCGAATTCCATCGATTCTGCTGGATTCTGCTCAATTAGGCCTTATTTGGGCCTATTCGGCCCTATTCTGCTCTATTAGACTCTTTTGTACTCTATTCATATCTATCCGTCTCTATTGGACTCCGTTCAACTCCATTCCTCACTATTTTCCTCTCTTCTATTCTACCCTTCCCTACCCTAATCTCTTCTAATCGATTCGATTTGATTTGACGCGATTCGAAGCAACCGGACGTGATTCGTCTCGTTTTGTCTCCACTCGGCTCAATTCGGCTATGTTCTCTCTCTTTGACTCTATTCTATTCTGTTGTATTCTTTCTGTTCTGTTCTATTCTCTCCTATTCTGTTGTACTCTATTCTATTCTACCCTACCCGACCCAACGGCACCCCACCCGAACCTACCCTACTTTAATCTATTGGATTCAATTCGATTCCGTGCAAAGCGATTTGATAGGACTTGACTGGATTCGGCAAATCTGAAGGGATTTGATGAGATTCCATGCGACTCGACGTGATTCAGTAGGATTCTCTGAGGTTTGACGCAATTCGAAGTTATTCGACGTGATTCGATGGGATTCGACACGATATGAAGCGATTTGACCTTGTTTGATTCAAAACGATGTGACTCGACTCGATTCGACCTGATTCGATTCGACGCTGTTCGGTGACAATCAGTGCGATTCTGCTTGATTCCGCTCGATTTGGTGTGATTCGGCAGTATACAGCTCTTTTCGGCTGTATTCAGCTCCATTCGTCTCTATTCAGCTTATTCGGCTCTATTTGACTGTATTCGACTCTACTCTTTTCCACTCTATTCTACTCGATTCTATTCCTTCTATTCTGTTCTAATCTCTTCTATTCCACTCTACTCTGTTCTATTCTACCCTCCCCTCCCCTCCCCTCCCCTTCTCTAATCTATACGTCTCGATTGGATTTGACGCGTTGAACGCGATTCGAGGCGATGAAGCTTGAATCGGCTCTATTCGGCTCGATTTGGCTCTATTCGGCTCAGTTAGGCTCCATTCAGCTTGTTTTGGCTTGAATCGCTTCGAATCTGCTCGATTTGGCCTTCTTCGGCCCTATTCTGCTCTATTCGACTCTTTTCTACTCTATTCGTTTCTATTTGACTCCATTCTACTCCATTCTATTCATTCCACACTATTCTACACTATTCTACTCTATTCTGCTCTACCCTACCCAACACCACTCTAATTTACTCTACTTGCTTCTACACGATTCCTCTCATTTTGTCTGCATTTGGCTCTATTCAGCTCTATTCTACTCTTCTCTACTCTATTGTATTGTTTCTACTCTGTTCTGTACGATTCTACTCTATTCTACCCTACCCTGTGCTACCCAACTCTAAGGTATTGTAATCCACTTGATTGGATTTGATTCAACCCATTTCGACGTGATTCGGCTCGATTTGGCTCTGTTCAAATCTATTCTACTCTACTCTATTCCCCTCTATTCTACTCTCGCCTACTCTTTTCTGTATTCGTTCTGTGTTGTTCTGTTCTATTTTGTTGTGTTCTGTTCTGTTTTATTCTATTCTACTCTATTCTACCCTACTCTAGCCTACCCGAACCTCCCCTACTCTAGTCTATTCAATTGAATTCGAGAAATTTTGATGCGACTAGGGGCCGAATCGGTGTGATTCATGTCCATTCGGCTCCATTTGTCTCGAATAGTGTCGATTCAGCTCGATTAGGCTCGATTTGGCTCCATTAGGCTCGATTCACTGGATTCGGCTCGATTTCGCTCAATTCAGCTCGATTTGGCCCTCTTTGGCCCTATTCGGCTCTCTTCAGCTCTTTTCTACTCTACTCGGTTCCATTGCACACCATTCTACTCCATTCTACGCTCTTCTACTATACCCTACTGTAATTGATTCGATGGGATTCGACGCCATTCGACGTGATTTGTCTCGTTTCGTCTCCATTCAGCTTGATTCGACTCTGTTCTACTCTACTCTATTCTACTCTACACTATTCTGCTCTGCTCTACCCTTTTCTACTCTATTCTATTGTATCCTTTCCATTCTCTTCTACTGTGTTCAAGTCTACTCTATTCCATCCTACCCTCATCCAATCTATTCTACTGGATTCGATTCCACGCATCTCGATGCGATTCGGCTCAAATCGGCTCCTTTCCACTCCATTCATCCCCAATCGGCTCAAATCGGTTCGATTCAGCTCTAATCGGCTCCATTCGGCTCCAGTCAGCTCCAATAGGCTCTATTCAGCTCTATTCGGCTCTATTAGACTCTACTCAACTCTATTATCTCTTTTCGACTCCACTCGACTCCATGCTACACCATTCTACTCCATCCTAAACTATTCTCTACTGTATTGTATTGTACTCTACCCTACTCTAGTCTATTCTAATGGATTGGATTGGATTCGATTGGATTGGATTGGAATTGATCAGATTCAATGCAATTCGACGGGATTCGACGCGATACGGCACGATTCCACGGGATTCGGCGTGATTCGTCTTGGTTTCTATCCATTTCGCTCTTTTGGGCTCTATTTGGCTCTATTCGGCAATGTTCGACTCTGCTCTACTCTACTCTTCTATACTCTGCTCGTCTCGACCCTATTCTTTCAGTTCTGTTCTCTGCTCTTCTGTTCTACTGCACTCTATTCTACCCTACCCTACCCTAACTTAGCCTAGTGTAATCTGTTCTATGCTATTCGACACACTTGAATGGGATTCGACCTGATTCGGGTCATATCGGCTCGATTCATCTCCTTTCTGCTCCATTAAACTCGATTCGGTTCTATTCGGCTCTTTTCCACTCTATTCGGCTCTTTTTGGCAGTATTCGACTCTATTTGACTCTAGTCTACTCGATTCTTTCTGTTCTGTTCTATTCTACTCTATTCTTCTCTACCCTACCGTAGCCTTACCTTCCCCACACTAATCTATTTGATTCGATTCGACACATGTCAAACGACTCGACATGATTCATCTCGATTCACCTTGAATTTGGTCAATTCGGCTGTATTCAGCTCTGTTTGGCTCTTTTCGGCTCTCTTCAACTCAATTTGACTCTATTCTACTGGACCCGACTCTACTTAATTCTATTCTCTTCTTTCTATTGTGTTCTGTTGTGTTGTAGTCTAGCCTCTCCTGCCGTACCCTCCTCTACTCTAATCTATTCGATTCAACGCATTTTGACGCGATTCCATGTGATTAGGCTTGAATCGGCTCGATTTAGCTCTATTTGGCTTGAATTGGGTCAATTCGTCTCGATTCTGCTCAATTCAGCATAATTAGGCTCGAGTGAACCTTATTCAGCCCTGTTCAGCTCTACTCAACCCTTTCTACTTTATTTGTCTCTATTTGGCTCCATTCAACTCCCTTCCACACCATTCTACTCTTTTCTACTCTATTCTATTCTGTTCTACCCTACCCTACTCTAACCTATTCTAATCGATTCGATTCATCACGATTTGTCTCCTTTCCTCTCCATTCGAATCGATTCGGCTTGAATTGGATCTATTCATCTATATTCTGCACTACCCGACTCTGACTATTCCACTCTACTCAACTCTACTCCATTCTACTCTTGGTATTCTCTTCTGTTCTACTCTATTCTATTCTTCTGTGCCCTTCCCTACTGAATCCCAGTCTAACCTACACTACTCTAATCTATTCAATTTAATTCGATTCCATTCAGTTTGACACCATTTGACCCGATTTGAGACAATTCGACGGGATTCGGTGAGATTCCGCGAGATTTGATGCGTTTTGGTGGGATTTGATGGAGTTCGACGAGATCCGATGCAATAGGATCTCGTGTGTTTTGGCTCGATTTTGCTGGGTTCAGTTTGTCTCTATCTGGCTCATTTCAGCTCCACTAGGCTCCATTCATCCCGAAGCTGGTCGACTCGACTCGATTCGGCTCATTTTGGTCATATGTGGTCCTATTCAGCGTTATTCGGCTCTATTCAACTCTTTTCTACTCTCTGCATCTCTGTTCGAATCCATTTGACTCCATTCCACACCATTCTATTCCATTCTACACTACTGTATTCTACAAAACCCTCCCCCACCCTAGCCTATCCTAATCTAGTCTGCTCTTTTCTAGTCTCCTTTTCTATTTTCTCGATTCCATCCTATGCTACTCTACCATACCCTGCACTAAGCTAACCTACCCTGACCTATGCTGTTCTATTCTATTTCCTTCTATTTTCTCTGTTCCACCGTCTGCTTCCCTACCCTATGCTACCCCACCGTACCATACTCTACTACTTAGGGTTACTTAATAAGGGTCCTAATTAAGGGGAGTAGTTCGGGCAAGGGTACTCCTTAAGGCAAGTGTACTAGTTCAGGCTACTAGTTAAGGCCAGGCTACTAGTTAAGGCCAGGCTACTAGTTAAGGCATGGGTACTTGTTGAGGGTACTGGTTAAGGCAAGGGTACCAGTTCAGGCTACTTGTTAAGGACATACTACTAGTGAAGGCAAGGGTACTAGTGAAGACTACTGGTTAAGCCAAGGGTACTTGTTAGGACTACTGGTTAAGGCAAGGGTACTAGATTAGGCTAAGAGTTCAGGCAAGGGTACTCGTTCAGATTACTGACTTAGGGTACTATTCAAGACTAGTTGTCTAGGCTACTGCTCTATGCCACTAGTCTAGCTGACTAGTCCAGCTTACTAGTCTAGGCTTCTACTCTAGCCTTCTCTTGTCTACTCTAATGTAGTCTACTTGCATCTACCCTAGTCTTCCTATCATAAACTACCCTACCCTAACCTATTCTAATCGATTCCATTTGATTCGATTCAAAGCATTTCGATGCGACCGGACACCATCACGCTTGAGTCGGCTCGATTCCGCAACATCAGCTCGATTCAGCTCGATTTGGCTCGAATCGCTTCAATTCAGCTCGTTTCCACTCGTTTCAGCCTTATTCGGCCCTATTTGGCTCGATTCGACTCTTTTCTACTCTATTTGTCTCTGTTCGACTCCATTTGACTCCACTCTTCTCCATTCTACGCTATTCTACTCTATTCTGTTCTACTCTACCCTACGATGCTCTAATCTATTCGATTGGATGCGATTCTTAGCAATTCGGTGTGATTCATCTCGTTTTGTTTCCATTTGACTCGATTCGGCCAGAATTGGCTCTATTCAGCTATATCCTGCACTCTTTGACTCTATTTGACTCAATTCTACTCTGCTCTACTCTTGTCTGCTTTACTCTCTCTACTCTACCCTACTGTACTATATTCTATTCTGTACTATTCTGTTCTATTCTCCCCACCCGCCCCTCCCCTACCCTTCCCTAATCTATTTGATTAGATTCGATGTGACGTATTTCCACGCGATTTGACGCGATTAGGCTTGAATCAGCTCGATTCAGTTCGAATCGGCTCTATTCGGCTCGACTTGGCTCCATTTCACTCCATTCGGCTCGATTAGGCTCGAATTCCATCGATTCTGCTGGATTCTGCTCAATTAGGCCTTATTTGGGCCTATTCGGCCCTATTCTGCTCTATTAGACTCTTTTGTACTCTATTCATATCTATCCGTCTCTATTGGACTCCATTCAACTCCATTCCTCACTATTTTCCTCTCTTCTATTCTACCCTTCCCTACCCTAATCTCTTCTAATCGATTCGATTTGATTTGACGCGATTCGAAGCAACCGGACGTGATTCGTCTCGTTTTGTCTCCACTCGGCTCAATTCGGCTATGTTCTCTCTCTTTGACTCTATTCTATTCTGTTGTATTCTTTCTGTTCTGCTCTATTCTCTCCTATTCTGTTGTACTCTATTCTATTCTACCCTACCCGACCCAACGGCACCCCACCCGAACCTACCCTAATTTAATCTATTGGATTCAATTCGATTCCGTGCAAAGCGATTTGATAGGACTTGACTGGATTCGGCAAATCTGAAGGGATTTGATGAGATTCCATGCGACTCGACGTGATTCAGTAGGATTCTCTGAGGTTTGACGCAATTCGAAGTTATTCGACGTGATTCGATGGGATTCGACACGATATGAAGCGATTTGACCTTGTTTGATTCAAAACGATGTGACTCGACTCGATTCGACCTGATTCGATTCGACGCTGTTCGGTGACAGTCAGTGCGATTCTGCTTGATTCCGCTCGATTAGGTGTGATTCGGCAGTATAAAGCTCTTTTCAGCTGTATTCAGCTCCATTCATCTCTATTCAGCTTATTCCGCTCTATTCGACTGTATTCGACTCTACTCTTTTCCACTCGATTCTACTCGATTCTATTCCTTCTATTCTGTTCTAATCTCTTCTATTCCACTCTACTCTGTTCTATTCTACCCTCCCCTTCCCTCCCCTCCCCTTCTCTAATCTATACGTCTTGATTGGATTTGACGCGTTGAACGCGATTCGAGGCGATGAAGCTTGAATCGGCTCTATTCGGCTCGATTTGGCTCTATTCGGCTCAGTTAGGCTCCATTCAGCTTGTTTTGGCTTGAATCGCTTCGAATCTGCTCGATTTGGCCTTCTTCGGCCCTATTCTGCTCTATTCGACTCTTTTCTACTCTATTCGTTTCTATTTGACTCCATTCTACTCCATTCTATTCATTCCACACTATTCTACACTATTCTGCTCTACCCTACCCAACACCACTCTAATTTACTCTACTTGCTTCTACACGATTCCTCTCATTTTGTCCGCATTTGGCTCTATTCAGCTCTATTCTACTCTTCTCTACTCTATTGTATTGTTTCTACTCTGTTCTGTACGATTCTACTCTATTCTACCCTACCCTATGCTACCCAACTCTAAGGTATTGTAATCCACTTGATTGGATTTGATTCAACCCATTTCGACGTGATTCGGCTCGATTTGGCTCTGTTCAAATCTATTCTACTCTACTCTATTCCCCTCTATTCTACTCTAGCCTACTCTTTTCTGTATTCGTTCTGTGTTGTTCTGTTCTATTTTGTTGTGTTCTGTTCTGTTTTATTCTATTCTACTCTATTCTACCCTACTCTAGCCTACCCGAACCTCCCCTACTCTAGTCTATTCAATTGAATTCGAGAAATTTTGACGCGACTAGGGGCCGAATCGGTGTGATTCATGTCCATTCGGCTCCATTTGTCTCGAATAGTGTCGATTCAGCTCGATTAGGCTCGATTTGGCTCCATTAGGCTCGATTCACTGGATTCGGCTCGATTTCGCTCAATTCAGCTCGATTTGGCCCTCTTTGGCCCTATTCGGCTCTCTTCAGCTCTTTTCTACTCTACTCGATTCCATTGCACACCATTCTACTCCATTCTACGCTCTTCTACTATACCCTACTGTAATTGATTCGATGGGATTCGACGCCAGTCGACGCGATTTGTCTCGTTTCGTCTCCATTCAGCTTGATTCGACTCTGTTCTACTCTACTCTATTCTACTCTACACTATTCTGCTCTGCTCTACCCTTTTCTACTCTATTCTATTGTATCCTTTCCATTCTCTTCTACTGTGTTCAAGTCTACTCTATTCCATCCTACCCTAATCTAATCTATTCTACTGGATTCGATTCCACGCATCTCGATGCGATTCGGCTCAAATCGGCTCCTTTCCACTCCATTCATCCCCAATCGGCTCAAATCGGTTCGGTTCAGCTCTAATCGGCTCCATTCGGCTCCAGTCAGCTCGAATAGGCTCTATTCAGCTCTATTCGGCTCTATTAGACTCTACTCAACTCTATTATCTCTTTTCGACTCCACTCGACTCCATGCTACACCATTCTACTCCATCCTAAACTATTCTCTACTGTATTGTATTGTACTCTACCCTACTGTAGTCTATTCTATTTGATTGGATTGGAATTGATCAGATTCAATGCAATTCGACGGGATTCGACGTGATAGAGCACGATTCCACGGGATTCGGCGTGATTTGTCTTGGTTTCTATCCATTTAGCTCTTTTGGGCTCTATTTGGCTCTATTCGGCAATGTTCGACTCTACTCTACTCTTCTATACTCTGCTCGTCTCGACCCTATTCTTTCAGTTCAGTTCTCTTCTGTTCTGTTCTACTGCACTCTATTCTACCCTACCCTACCCTAACTTAGCCTAGTGTAATCTGTTCTATGCTATTCGACACACTTGAATGGGATTCGACCTGATTCGGGTCATATCGGCTCGATTCATCTCCTTTCTGCTCCATTAAACTCGATTCGGTTCTATTCGGCTCTTTTCCACTCTATTCGGCTCTTTTTGGCAGTATTCGACTCTATTTGACTCTAGTCTACTCGATTCTTTCTGTTCTGTTCTATTCTACTCTATTCTATTCTTCTCTACCCTACCGTAGCCTTACCTTCCCCACACTAATCTATTTGATTCGATTCGACACGTTTCAGACGACTCGACATGATTCATCTCGATTCACCTTGAATTTGGTCAATTCGGCTGTATTCAGCTCTGTTTGGCTCTTTTCGGCTCTCTTCAACTCAATTTGACTCTATTCTACTGGACCCGACTCTACTTAATTCTATTCTCTTCTTTCTATTGTGTTCTGTTGTGTTGTAGTCTAGCCTCTCCTGCCGTACCCTCCTCTACTCTAATCTATTCGATTCAACGCATTTTGACGCGATTCCATGTGATTAGGCTTGAATCGGCTCGATTTAGCTCTATTTGGCTTGAATTGGGTCAATTCGTCTCGATTCTGCTCAATTCAGCATAATTAGGCTCGAGTGAACCTTATTCAGCCCTGTTCAGCTCTACTCAACCCTTTCTACTTTATTTGTCTCTATTTGGCTCCATTCAACTCCCTTCCACACCATTCTACTCTTTTCTACTCTATTCTATTCTGTTCTACCCTACCCTACTCTAATCTATTCTAATCGATTCGATTCATCACGATTTGTCTCCTTTCCTCTCCATTCGAATCGATTCGGCTTGAATTGGATCTATTCATCTATATTCTGCACTACCCGACTCTGACTATTCCACTCTACTCAACTCTACTCCATTCTACTCTTGGTATTCTCTTCTGTTCTACTCTATTCTATTCTTCTGTGCCCTTCCCTACTGAATCCCAGTCTAACCTACACTACTCCAATCTATTCAATTTAATTCGATTCCATTCAGTTTGACACCATTCGACCCGATTTGAGACAATTCGATGGGATTCGGTGAGATTCCGCGAGATTTGATGCGTTTTGGTGGGATTTGATGGAATTCGACGAGATCCGATGCAATAGGATGCAATTAAGTGTGTTTTGGCTTGATTTTGCTGGGTTCAGTTTGTCTCTATTTGGCTCATTTCAGCTCCACTAGGCTCCATTCATCCCGAATCTGGTCGACTCGACTCGATTCGGCTCATTTTGGTCATATGTGGTCCTATTCAGCGTTATTCGGCTCTATTCAACTCTTTTCTACTCTATTCATCTCTGTTCGAATCCATTTGACTCCATTCCACACCATTCTATTCCATTCTACACTACTGTATTCTACAAAACCCTCCCCCACCCTAGCCTATCCTAATCTAGTCTGCTCTTTTCTAGTCTCCTTTTCTATTTTCTCGATTCCATCCTATGCTACTCTACCATACCCTGCACTAAGCTAACCTACCCTGACCTATGCTGTTCTATTCTATTTCCTTCTATTTTCTCTGTTCCACCGTATGCTTCCCTACCCTATGCTACCCCACCGTACCATACTCTACTACTTAGGGTTACTCAATAAGGGTCCTAATTAAGGGGAGTAGTTCGGGCAAGGGTACTCCTTAAGGCAAGTGTACTAGTTCAGGCTACTAGTTAAGGCCAGGCTACTAGTTAAGGCATGGGTACTTGTTGAGGGTACTGGTTAAGGCAAGGGTACCAGTTCAGGCTACTTGTTAAGGACATACTACTAGTGAAGGCAAGGGTACTAGTGAAGACTACTAGTTAAGCCAAGGGTACTTGTTAGGACTACTAGTTAAGGCAAGGGTACTAGATTAGGCTAAGAGTTCAGGCAAGGGTACTCGTTCAGATTACTGACTTAGGGTACTATTCAAGACTAGTTGTCTAGGCTACTGCTCTATGCCACTAGTCTAGCTGACTAGTCCAGCTTACTAGTCTAGGCTTCTACTCTAGCCTTCTCTTGTCTACTCTAATGTAGTCTACTTGCATCTACCCTAGTCTTCCTATCATAAACTACCCTACCCTAACCTATTCTAATCGATTCCATTTGATTCGATTCAAAGCATTTCGATGCGACCGGACACCATCACGCTTGAGTCGGCTCGAGTCCACAACATCAGCTCGATTCAGCTCGATTTGGCTCGAATCGCTTCAATTCAGCTCATTTCCACTCGGTTCAGCCTTATTCGGCCCTATTTGGCTTGACTCGACTCTTTTCTACTCTATTTGTCTCTTTTCGACTCCATTTGACTCCACTCTTCTCCATTCTATGCAATTCTACTCTATTCTGTTCTACTCTACCCTACGATACTCTATTCGATTGGATGTGATTCGAAGCAATTTGGTGTGATTCATCTCGTTTTGTTTCCATTTGACTCGATTCGGCCAGAATTGGCTCTATTCAGCTATATCCTGCACTCTTTGGCTCTATTTGACTGAATTCTACTCTGCTCTACTCTTGTCTGCTTTACTCTCTCTACTCTACCCTACTGTACTATATTCTATTCTGTACTATTCTGTTCTATTCTACCCACCCGCCCCTACCCTACCCTTCCTTAATCTATTTGATTAGTTTCGATGTGACGTATTTCCACGCGATTTGACGCGATTAGGCTTGAATCAGCTCGATTCAGTTCGAATCGGCTCTATTCGGCTCGACTTGGCTCCATTTCACTCCATTCGGCTCGATTAGGCTCGAATTCCATCGATTCTGCTGGATTCTGCTCAATTAGGCCTTATTTGGGCCTATTCGGCCCTATTCTGCTCTATTAGACTCTTTTGTACTCTATTCATATCTATCCGTCTCTATTGGACTCCGTTCAACTCCATTCCTCACTATTTTCCTCTCTTCTATTCTACCCTTCCCTACCCTAATCTCTTCTAATCGATTCGATTTGATTTGAAGCGATTCGAAGCAACCGGACGTGATTCGTCTCGTTTTGTCTCCACTCGGCTCAATTCGGCTATGTTCTCTCTCTTTGACTCTATTCTATTCTGTTGTATTCTTTCTGTTCTGTTCTATTCTCTCCTATTCTGTTGTACTCTATTCTATTCTACCCTACCCGACCCATTGGCACCCCACCCGAACCTACCCTACTTTAATCTATTGGATTCAATTCGATTCCGTGCAAAGCGATTTGATAGGACTTGACTGGATTCGGCAAATCTGAAGGGATTTGATGAGATTCCATGCGACTCGACGTGATTCAGTAGGATTCTCTGAGGTTTGACGCAATTCGAAGTTATTCGACGTGATTCGATGGGATTCGACACGATATGAAGCGATTTGACCTTGTTTGATTCAAAACGATGTGACTCGACTCGATTCGACCTGATTCGATTCGACGCTGTTCGGTGACAATCAGTGCGATTCTGCTTGATTCCGCTCGATTTGGTGTGATTCGGCAGTATACAGCTCTTTTCGGCTGTATTCAGCTCCATTCGTCTCTATTCAGCTTATTCGGCTCTATTTGACTGTATTCGACTCTACTCTTTTCCACTCTATTCTACTCGATTCTATTCCTTCTATTCTGTTCTAATCTCTTCTATTCCACTCTACTCTGTTCTATTCTACCCTCCCCTCGCCTCCCCTCCCCTTCTCTAATCTATACGTCTCGATTGGATTTGACGCGTTGAACGCGATTCGAGGCGATGAAGCTTGAATCGGCTCGATTCGGCTCGATTTGGCTCTATTCGGCTCAGTTAGGCTCCATTCAGCTTGTTTTGGCTTGAATCGCTTCGAATCTGCTCGATTTGGCCTTCTTCGGCCCTATTCTGCTCTATTCGACTCTTTTCTACTCTATTCGTTTCTATTTGACTCCATTCTACTCCATTCTATTCATTCCACACTATTCTACACTATTCTACTCTATTCTGCTCTACCCTACCCAACACCACTCTAATTTACTCTACTTGCTTCTACACGATTCCTCTCATTTTGTCTGCATTTGGCTCTATTCAGCTCTATTCTACTCTTCTCTACTCTATTGTATTGTTTCTACTCTGTTCTGTACGATTCTACTCTATTCTACCCTACCCTATGCTACCCAACTCTAAGGTATTGTAATCCACTTGATTGGATTTGATTCAACCCATTTCGACGTGATTCGGCTCGATTTGGCTCTGTTCAAATCTATTCTACTCTACTCTATTCCCCTCTATTCTACTCTCGCCTACTCTTTTCTGTATTCGTTCTGTGTTGTTCTGTTCTATTTTGTTGTGTTCTGTTCTGTTTTATTCTATTCTACTCTATTCTACCCTACTCTAGCCTACCCGAACCTCCCCTACTCTAGTCTATTCAATTGAATTCGAGAAATTTTGATGCGACTAGGGGCCGAATCGGTGTGATTCATGTCCATTCGGCTCCATTTGTCTCGAATAGTGTCGATTCAGCTCGATTAGGCTCGATTTGGCTCCATTAGGCTCGATTCACTGGATTCGGCTCGATTTCGCTCAATTCAGCTCGATTTGGCCCTCTTTGGCCCTATTCGGCTCTCTTCAGCTCTTTTCTACTCTACTCGATTCCATTGCACACCATTCTACTCCATTCTACGCTCTTCTACTATACCCTACTGTAATTGATTCGATGGGATTCGACGCCATTCGACGTGATTTGTCTCGTTTCGTCTCCATTCAGCTTGATTCGACTCTGTTCTACTCTACTCTATTCTACTCTACACTATTCTGCTCTGCTCTACCCTTTTCTACTCTATTCTATTGTATCCTTTCCATTCTCTTCTACTGTGTTCAAGTCTACTCTATTCCATCCTACCCTCATCTAATCTATTCTACTGGATTCGATTCCACGCATCTCGATGCGATTCGGCTCAAATCGGCTCCTTTCCACTCCATTCATCCCCAATCGGCTCAAATCGGTTCGATTCAGCTCTAATCGGCTCCATTCGGCTCCAGTCAGCTCCAATAGGCTCTATTCAGCTCTATTCGGCTCTATTAGACTCTACTCAACTCTATTATCTCTTTTCGACTCCACTCGACTCCATGCTACACCATTCTACTCCATCCTAAACTATTCTCTACTGTATTGTATTGTACTCTACCCTACTCTAGTCTATTCTAATGGATTGGATTGGATTGGATTGGATTGGATTGGAATTGATCAGATTCAATGCAATTCGACGGGATTCGACGCGATACGGCACGATTCCACGGGATTCGGCGTGATTCGTCTTGGTTTCTATCCATTTCGCTCTTTTGGGCTCTATTTGGCTCTATTCGGCAATGTTCGACTCTGCTCTACTCTACTCTTCTATACTCTGCTCGTCTCGACCCTATTCTTTCAGTTCTGTTCTCTGCTCTTCTGTTCTACTGCACTCTATTCTACCCTACCCTACCCTAACTTAGCCTAGTGTAATCTGTTCTATGCTATTCGACACACTTGAATGGGATTCGACCTGATTCGGGTCATATCGGCTCGATTCATCTCCTTTCTGCTCCATTAAACTCGATTCGGTTCTATTCGGCTCTTTTCCACTCTATTCGGCTCTTTTTGGCAGTATTCGACTCTATTTGACTCTAGTCTACTCGATTCTTTCTGTTCTGTTCTATTCTACTCTATTCTTCTCTACCCTACCGTAGCCTTACCTTCCCCACACTAATCTATTTGATTCGATTCGACACATGTCAAACGACTCGACATGATTCATCTCGATTCACCTTGAATTTGGTCAATTCGGCTGTATTCAGCTCTGTTTGGCTCTTTTCGGCTCTCTTCAACTCAATTTGACTCTATTCTACTGGACCCGACTCTACTTAATTCTATTCTCTTCTTTCTATTGTGTTCTGTTGTGTTGTAGTCTAGCCTCTCCTGCCGTACCCTCCTCTACTCTAATCTATTCGATTCAACGCATTTTGACGCGATTCCATGTGATTAGGCTTGAATCGGCTCGATTTAGCTCTATTTGGCTTGAATTGGGTCAATTCGTCTCGATTCTGCTCAATTCAGCATAATTAGGCTCGAGTGAACCTTATTCAGCCCTGTTCAGCTCTACTCAACCCTTTCTACTTTATTTGTCTCTATTTGGCTCCATTCAACTCCCTTCCACACCATTCTACTCTTTTCTACTCTATTCTATTCTGTTCTACCCTACCCTACTCTAACCTATTCTAATCGATTCGATTCATCACGATTTGTCTCCTTTCCTCTCCATTCGAATCGATTCGGCTTGAATTGGATCTATTCATCTATATTCTGCACTACCCGACTCTGACTATTCCACTCTACTCAACTCTACTCCATTCTACTCTTGGTATTCTCTTCTGTTCTACTCTATTCTATTCTTCTGTGCCCTTCCCTACTGAATCCCAGTCTAACCTACACTACTCCAATCTATTCAATTTAATTCGATTCCATTCAGTTTGACACCATTTGACCCGATTTGAGACAATTCGACGGGATTCGGTGAGATTCCGCGAGATTTGATGCGTTTTGGTGGGATTTGATGGAGTTCGACGAGATCCGATGCAATAGGATCTCGTGTGTTTTGGCTCGATTTTGCTGGGTTCAGTTTGTCTCTATCTGGCTCATTTCAGCTCCACTAGGCTCCATTCATCCCGAAGCTGGTCGACTCGACTCGATTCGGCTCATTTTGGTCATATGTGGTCCTATTCAGCGTTATTCGGCTCTATTCAACTCTTTTCTACTCTCTGCATCTCTGTTCGAATCCATTTGACTCCATTCCACACCATTCTATTCCATTCTACACTACTGTATTCTACAAAACCCTCCCCCACCCTAGCCTATCCTAATCTAGTCTGCTCTTTTCTAGTCTCCTTTTCTATTTTCTCGATTCCATCCTATGCTACTCTACCATACCCTGCACTAAGCTAACCTACCCTGACCTATGCTGTTCTATTCTATTTCCTTCTATTTTCTCTGTTCCACCCTATGCTTCCCTACCCTATGCTACCCCACCGTACCATACTCTACTACTTAGGGTTACTTAATAAGGGTCCTAATTAAGGGGAGTAGTTCGGGCAAGGGTACTCCTTAAGGCAAGTGTACTAGTTCAGGCTACTAGTTAAGGCCAGGCTACTAGTTAAGGCCAGGCTACTAGTTAAGGCATGGGTACTTGTTGAGGGTACTGGTTAAGGCAAGGGTACCAGTTCAGGCTACTTGTTAAGGACATACTACTAGTGAAGGCAAGGGTACTAGTGAAGACTACTGGTTAAGCCAAGGGTACTTGTTAGGACTACTGGTTAAGGCAAGGGTACTAGATTAGGCTAAGAGTTCAGGCAAGGGTACTCGTTCAGATTACTGACTTAGGGTACTATTCAAGACTAGTTGTCTAGGCTACTGCTCTATGCCACTAGTCTAGCTGACTAGTCCAGCTTACTAGTCTAGGCTTCTACTCTAGCCTTCTCTTGTCTACTCTAATGTAGTCTACTTGCATCTACCCTAGTCTTCCTATCATAAACTACCCTACCCTAACCTATTCTAATCGATTCCATTTGATTCGATTCAAAGCATTTCGATGCGACCGGACACCATCACGCTTCAGTCGGCTCGATTCCGCAACATCAGCTCGATTCAGCTCGATTCAGCTCGATTTGGCTCGAATCGCTTCAATTCAGCTCGTTTCCACTCGTTTCAGCCTTATTCGGCCCTATTTGGCTCGATTCGACTCTTTTCTACTCTATTTGTCTCTGTTCGACTCCATTTGACTCCACTCTTCTCCATTCTATGCTATTCTACTCTATTCTGTTCTACTCTACCCTACGATGCTCTAATCTATTCGATTGGATGCGATTCTTAGCAATTCGGTGTGATTCATCTCGTTTTGTTTCCATTTGACTCGATTCGGCCAGAATTGGCTCTATTCAGCTATATCCTGCACTCTTTGACTCTATTTGACTCAATTCTACTCTGCTCTACTCTTGTCTGCTTTACTCTCTCTACTCTACCCTACTGTACTATATTCTATTCTGTACTATTCTGTTCTATTCTACCCACCCGCCCCTCCCCTACCCTTCCCTAATCTATTTGATTAGATTCGATGTGACGTATTTCCACGCGATTTGACGCGATTAGGCTTGAATCAGCTCGATTCAGTTCGAATCGGCTCTATTCGGATCGACTTGGCTCCATTTCACTCCATTCGGCTCGATTAGGCTCGAATTCCATCGATTCTGCTGGATTCTGCTCAATTAGGCCTTATTTGGGCCTATTCGGCCCTATTCTGCTCTATTAGACTCTTTTGTACTCTATTCATATCTATCCGTCTCTATTGGACTCCGTTCAACTCCATTCCTCACTATTTTCCTCTCTTCTATTCTACCCTTCCCTACCCTAATCTCTTCTAATCGATTCGATTTGATTTGACGCGATTCGAAGCAACCGGACGTGATTCGTCTCGTTTTGTCTCCACTCGGCTCAATTCGGCTATGTTCTCTCTCTTTGACTCTATTCTATTCTGTTGTATTCTTTCTGTTCTGCTCTATTCTCTCCTATTCTGTTGTACTCTATTCTATTCTACCCTACCCGACCCAACGGCACCCCACCCGAACCTACCCTACTTTAATCTATTGGATTCAATTCGATTCCGTGCAAAGCGATTTGATAGGACTTGACTGGATTCGGCAAATCTGAAGGGATTTGATGAGATTCCATGCGACTCGACGTGATTCAGTAGGATTCTCTGAGGTTTGACGCAATTCGAAGTTATTCGACGTGATTCGATGGGATTCGACACGATATGAAGCGATTTGACCTTCTTTGATTCAAAACGATGTGACTCGACTCAATTCGACCTGATTCGATTCGACGCTGTTCGGTGACAGTCAGTGCGATTCTGCTTGATTCCGCTCGATTAGGTGTGATTCGGCAGTATACAGCTCTTTTCGACTGTATTCAGCTCCATTCGTCTCTATTCAGCTTATTCGGCTCTATTTGACTGTATTCGACTCTACTCTTTTCCACTCTATTCTACTCGATTCTATTCCTTCTATTCTGTTCTAATCTCTTCTATTCCACTCTACTCTGTTCTATTCTCCCCTTCCCTCCCCTCCCCTTCTCTAATCTATACTTCTCGATTGGATTTGACGCGTTGAACGCGATTCGAGGCGATGAAGCTTGAATCGGCTCGATTCGGCTCGATTTGGCTCTATTCGGCTCAGTTAGGCTCCATTCAGCTTGTTTTGGCTTGAATCGCTTCGAATCTGCTCGATTTGGCCTTCTTCGGCCCTATTCTGCTCTATTCGACTCTTTTCTACTCTATTCGTTTCTATTTGACTCCATTCTACTCCATTCTATTCATTCCACACTATTCTACACTATTCTACTCTATTCTGCTCTACCCTACACAACACCACTCTAATTTACTCTACTTGCTTCTACACGATTCCTCTCATTTTGTCTGCATTTGGCTCTATTCAGCTCTATTCTACTCTTCTCTACTCTATTGTATTGTTTCTACTCTGTTCTGTACTATTCTACTCTATTCTACCCTACCCTATGCTACCCAACTCTAAGGTATTGTAATCCACTTGATTGGATTTGATTCAACCCATTTCGACGCGATTCGGCTCGATTTGGCTCTGTTCAAATCTATTCTACTCTACTCTACTCCCCTCTATTCTACTCTAGCCTACTCTTTTCTGTATTCGTTCTGTGTTGTTCTGTTCTATTTTGTTGTGTTCTGTTCTGTTTTATTCTATTCTACTCTATTCTACCCTACTCTAGCCTACCCGAACCTCCCCTACTCTAGTCTATTCAATTGAATTCGAGAAATTTTGACGCGACTAGGGGCCGAATCGGTGTGATTCATGTCCATTCGGCTCCATTTGTCTCGAATAGTGTCGATTCAGCTCGATTAGGCTCGATTTGGCTCCATTAGGCTCGATTCACTGGATTCGGCTCGATTTCGCTCAATTCAGCTCGATTTGGCCCTCTTTGGCCCTCTTCGGCTCTCTTCAGCTCTTTTCTACTCTACTCGATTCCATTGCACACCATTCTACTCCATTCTACGCTCTTCTACTATACCCTACTGTAATTGATTCGATGGGATTCGACGCCAGTCGACGCGATTTGTCTCGTTTCGTCTCCATTCAGCTTGATTCGACTCTGTTCTACTCTACTCTATTCTACTCTACACTATTCTGCTCTGCTCTACCCTTTTCTACTCTATTCTATTGTATCCTTTCCATTCTCTTCTACTGTGTTCAAGTCTACTCTATTCCATCCTACCCTAATCTAATCTATTCTACTGGATTCGATTCCACGCATCTCGATGCGATTCGGCTCAAATCGGCTCCTTTCCACTCCATTCATCCCCAATCGGCTCAAATCGGTTCGGTTCAGCTCTAATCGGCTCCATTCGGCTCCAGTCAGCTCGAATAGGCTCTATTCAGCTCTATTCGGCTCTATTAGACTCTACTCAACTCTATTATCTCTTTTCGACTCCACTCGACTCCATGCTATACCATTCTACTCCATCCTAAACTATTGTCTACTGTATTGTATTGTACTCTACCCTACTGTAGTCTATTCTATTTGATTGGATTGGAATTGATCAGATTCAATGCAATTCGACGGGATTCGACGTGATAGAGCACGATTCCACGGGATTCGGCGTGATTTGTCTTGGTTTCTATCCATTTAGCTCTTTTGGGCTCTATTTGGCTCTATTCGGCAATGTTCGACTCTACTCTACTCTTCTATACTCTGCTCGTCTCGACCCTATTCTTTCAGTTCAGTTCTCTTCTGTTCTGTTCTACTGCACTCTATTCTACCCTACCCTACCCTAACTTAGCCTAGTGTAATCTGTTCTATGCTATTCGACACACTTGAATGGGATTCGACCTGATTCGGGTCATATCGGCTCGATTCATCTCCTTTCTGCTCCATTAAACTCGATTCGGTTCTATTCGGCTCTTTTCCACTCTATTCGGCTCTTTTTGGCAGTATTCGACTCTATTTGACTCTAGTCTACTCGATTCTTTCTGTTCTGTTCTATTCTACTCTATTCTATTCTTCTCTACCCTACCGTAGCCTTACCTTCCCCACACTAATCTATTTGATTCGATTCGACACGTTTCAGACGACTCGACATGATTCATCTCGATTCACCTTGAATTTGGTCAATTCGGCTGTATTCAGCTCTGTTTGGCTCTTTTCGGCTCTCTTCAACTCAATTTGACTCTATTCTACTGGACCCGACTCTACTTAATTCTATTCTCTTCTTTCTATTGTGTTCTGTTGTGTTGTAGTCTAGCCTCTCCTGCCGTACCCTCCTCTACTCTAATCTATTCGATTCAACGCATTTTGACGCGATTCCATGTGATTAGGCTTGAATCGGCTCGATTTAGCTCTATTTGGCTTGAATTGGGTCAATTCGTCTCGATTCTGCTCAATTCAGCATAATTAGGCTCGAGTGAACCTTATTCAGCCCTGTTCAGCTCTACTCAACCCTTTCTACTTTATTTGTCTCTATTTGGCTCCATTCAACTCCCTTCCACACCATTCTACTCTTTTCTACTCTATTCTATTCTGTTCTACCCTACCCTACTCTAATCTATTCTAATCGATTCGATTCATCACGATTTGTCTCCTTTCCTCTCCATTCGAATCGATTCGGCTTGAATTGGATCTATTCATCTATATTCTGCACTACCCGACTCTGACTATTCCACTCTACTCAACTCTACTCCATTCTACTCTTGGTATTCTCTTCTGTTCTACTCTATTCTATTCTTCTGTGCCCTTCCCTACTGAATCCCAGTCTAACCTACACTACTCCAATCTATTCAATTTAATTCGATTCCATTCAGTTTGACACCATTCGACCCGATTTGAGACAATTCGATGGGATTCGGTGAGATTCCGCGAGATTTGATGCGTTTTGGTGGGATTTGATGGAATTCGACGAGATCCGATGCAATAGGATGCAATTAAGTGTGTTTTGGCTTGATTTTGCTGGGTTCAGTTTGTCTCTATTTGGCTCATTTCAGCTCCACTAGGCTCCATTCATCCCGAATCTGGTCGACTCGACTCGATTCGGCTCATTTTGGTCATATGTGGTCCTATTCAGCGTTATTCGGCTCTATTCAACTCTTTTCTACTCTATTCATCTCTGTTTGAATCCATTTGACTCCATTCCACACCATTCTATTCCATTCTACACTACTGTATTCTACAAAACCCTCCCCCACCCTAGCCTATCCTAATCTAGTCTGCTCTTTTCTAGTCTCCTTTTCTATTTTCTCGATTCCATCCTATGCTACTCTACCATACCCTGCACTAAGCTAACCTACCCTGACCTATGCTGTTCTATTCTATTTCCTTCTATTTTCTCTGTTCCACCGTATGCTTCCCTACCCTATGCTACCCCACCGTACCATACTCTACTACTTAGGGTTACTCAATAAGGGTCCTAATTAAGGGGAGTAGTTCGGGCAAGGGTACTCCTTAAGGCAAGTGTACTAGTTCAGGCTACTAGTTAAGGCCAGGCTACTAGTTAAGGCATGGGTACTTGTTGAGGGTACTGGTTAAGGCAAGGGTACCAGTTCAGGCTACTTGTTAAGGACATACTACTAGTGAAGGCAAGGGTACTAGTGAAGACTACTGGTTAAGCCAAGGGTACTTGTTAGGACTACTGGTTAAGGCAAGGGTACTAGATTAGGCTAAGAGTTCAGGCAAGGGTACTCGTTCAGATTACTGACTTAGGGTACTATTCAAGACTAGTTGTCTAGGCTACTGCTCTATGCCACTAGTCTAGCTGACTAGTCCAGCTTACTAGTCTAGGCTTCTACTCTAGCCTTCTCTTGTCTACTCTAATGTAGTCTACTTGCATCTACCCTAGTCTTCCTATCATAAACTACCCTACCCTAACCTATTCTAATCGATTCCATTTGATTCGATTCAAAGCATTTTGATGCGACCGGACACCATCACGCTTCAGTCGGCTCGATTCCGCAACATCAGCTCGATTCAGCTCGATTTGGCTCGAATCGCTTCAATTCAGCTCGTTTCCACTCGTTTCAGCCTTATTCGGCCCTATTTGGCTCGATTCGACTCTTTTCTACTCTATTTGTCTCTGTTCGACTCCATTTGACTCCACTCTTCTCCATTCTATGCTATTCTACTCTATTCTGTTCTACTCTACCCTACGATGCTCTAATCTATTCGATTGGATGCGATTCTTAGCAATTCGGTGTGATTCATCTCGTTTTGTTTCCATTTGACTCGATTCGGCCAGAATTGGCTCTATTCAGCTATATCCTGCACTCTTTGACTCTATTTGACTCAATTCTACTCTGCTCTACTCTTGTCTGCTTTACTCTCTCTACTCTACCCTACTGTACTATATTCTATTCTGTACTATTCTGTTCTATTCTACCCACCCGCCCCTCCCCTCCCCTTCCCTAATCTATTTGATTAGATTCGATGTGACGTATTTCCACGCGATTTGACGCGATTAGGCTTGAATCAGCTCGATTCAGTTCGAATCGGCTCTATTCGGATCGACTTGGCTCCATTTCACTCCATTCGGCTCGATTAGGCTCGAATTCCATCGATTCTGCTGGATTCTGCTCAATTAGGCCTTATTTGGGCCTATTCGGCCCTATTCTGCTCTATTCGACTCTTTTGTACTCTATTCATATCTATCCGTCTCTATTGGACTCCGTTCAACTCCATTCCTCACTATTTTCCTCTCTTCTATTCTACCCTTCCCTACCCTAATCTCTTCTAATCGATTCGATTTGATTTGACGCGATTCGAAGCAACCGGACGTGATTCGTCTCGTTTTGTCTCCACTCGGCTCAATTCGGCTATGTTCTCTCTCTTTGACTCTATTCTATTCTGTTGTATTCTTTCTGTTCTGCTCTATTCTCTCCTATTCTGTTGTACTCTATTCTATTCTACCCTACCCGACCCAACGGCACCCCACCCGAACCTACCCTACTTTAATCTATTGGATTCAATTCGATTCCGTGCAAAGCGATTTGATAGGACTTGACTGGATTCGGCAAGATCTGAAGGGATTTGATGAGATTCCATGCGACTCGACGTGATTCAGTAGGATTCTCTGAGGTTTGACGCAATTCGAAGTTATTCGACGTGATTCGATGGGATTCGACACGATATGAAGCGATTTGACCTTGTTTGATTCAAAACGATGTGACTCGACTCGATTCGACCTGATTCGATTCGACGCTGTTCGGTGACAGTCAGTGCGATTCTGCTTGATTCCGCTCGATTAGGTGTGATTCGGCAGTATAAAGCTCTTTTCAGCTGTATTCAGCTCCATTCATCTCTATTCAGCTTATTCCGCTCTATTCGACTGTATTCGACTCTACTCTTTTCCACTCTATTCTACTCGATTCTATTCCTTCTATTCTGTTCTAATCTCTTCTATTCCACTCTACTCTGTTCTATTCTACCCTCCCCTTCCCTCCCCTCCCCTTCTCTAATCTATACGTCTTGATTGGATTTGACGCGTTGAACGCGATTCGAGGCGATGAAGCTTGAATCGGCTCGATTCGGCTCGATTTGGCTCTATTCGGCTCAGTTAGGCTCCATTCAGCTTGTTTTGGCTTGAATCGCTTCGAATCTGCTCGATTTGGCCTTCTTCGGCCCTATTCTGCTCTATTCGACTCTTTTCTACTCTATTCGTTTCTATTTGACTCCATTCTACTCCATTCTATTCATTCCACACTATTCTACACTATTCTGCTCTACCCTACCCAACACCACTCTAATTTACTCTACTTGCTTCTACACGATTCCTCTCATTTTGTCTGCATTTGGCTCTATTCAGCTCTATTCTACTCTTCTCTACTCTATTGTATTGTTTCTACTCTGTTCTGTACTATTCTACTCTATTCTACCCTACCCTATGCTACCCAACTCTAAGGTATTGTAATCCACTTGATTGGATTTGATTCAACCCATTTCGACGCGATTCGGCTCGATTTGGCTCTGTTCAAATCTATTCTACTCTACTCTATTCCCCTCTATTCTACTCTAGCCTACTCTTTTCTGTATTCGTTCTGTGTTGTTCTGTTCTATTTTGTTGTGTTCTGTTCTGTTTTATTCTATTCTACTCTATTCTACCCTACTCTAGCCTACCCGAACCTCCCCTACTCTAGTCTATTCAATTGAATTCGAGAAATTTTGACGCGACTAGGGGCCGAATCGGTGTGATTCATGTCCATTCGGCTCCATTTGTCTCGAATAGTGTCGATTCAGCTCGATTAGGCTCGATTTGGCTCCATTAGGCTCGATTCACTGGATTCGGCTCGATTTCGCTCAATTCAGCTCGATTTGGCCCTCTTTGGCCCTCTTCAGCTCTCTTCAGCTCTTTTCTACTCTACTCGATTCCGTTGCACACCATTCTACTCCATTCTACGCTCTTCTACTATACCCTACTGTAATTGATTCGATGGGATTCGACGCCATTCGACGTGATTTGTCTCGTTTCGTCTCCATTCAGCTTGATTCGACTCTGTTCTACTCTACTCTATTCTACTCTACACTATTCTGCTCTGCTCTACCCTTTTCTACTCTATTCTATTGTATCCTTTCCATTCTCTTCTACTGTGTTCAAGTCTACTCTATTCCATCCTACCCTCATCTAATCTATTCTACTGGATTCGATTCCACGCATCTCGATGCGATTCGGCTCAAATCGGCTCCTTTCCACTCCATTCATCCCCAATCGGCTCAAATCGGTTCGATTCAGCTCTAATCGGCTCCATTCGGCTCCAGTCAGCTCGAATAGGCTCTATTCAGCTCTATTCGGCTCTATTAGACTCTACTCAACTCTATTATCTCTTTTCGACTCCACTCGACTCCATGCTACACCATTCTACTCCATCCTAAACTATTCTCTACTGTATTGTATTGTACTCTACCCTACTCTAGTCTATTCTAATGGATTGGATTGGATTGGATTGGATTGGAATTGATCAGATTCAATGCAATTCGACGGGATTCGACGCGATACGGCACGATTCCACGGGATTCGGCGTGATTCGTCTTGGTTTCTATCCATTTAGCTCTTTTGGGCTCTATTTGGCTCTATTCGGCAATGTTCGACTCTGCTCTACTCTACTCTTCTATACTCTGCTCGTCTCGACCCTATTCTTTCAGTTCTGTTCTCTTCTCTTCTGTTCTACTGCACTCTATTCTACCCTACCCTACCCTAACTTAGCCTACTGTAATCTGTTCTATGCTATTCGACACACTTGAATGGGATTCGACCTGATTCGGGTCATATCGGCTCGATTCATCTCCTTTCTGCTCCATTAAACTCGATTCGGTTCTATTCGGCTCTTTTCCACTCTATTCGGCTCTTTTTGGCAGTATTCGACTCTATTTGACTCTAGTCTACTCGATTCTTTCTGTTCTGTTCTATTCTACTCTATTCTTCTCTACCCTACCGTAGCCTTACCTTCCCCACACTAATCTATTTGATTCGATTCGACACATTTCAAACGACTCGACATGATTCATCTCGATTCACCTTGAATTTGGTCAATTCGGCTGTATTCAGCTCTGTTTGGCTCTTTTCGGCTCTCTTCAACTCAATTTGTCTCTATTCTACTGGACCCGACTCTACTTAATTCTATTCTCTTCTTTCTATTGTGTTCTGTTGTGTTGTAGTCTAGCCTCTCCTGCCGTACCCTCCTCTACTCTAATCTATTCGATTCAACGCATTTCGACGCGATTCCATGTGATTAGGCTTGAATCGGCTCGATTTAGCTCTATTTGGCTTGAATTGGGTCAATTCGTCTCGATTCTGCTCAATTCAGCATAATTAGGCTCGAGTGAACCTTATTCAGCCCTGTTCAGCTCTACTCAACCCTTTCTACTTTATTTATCTCTATTTGGCTCCATTCAACTCCCTTCCACACCATTCTACTCTTTTCTACTCTATTCTATTCTGTTCTACCCTACCCTACTCTAACCTATTCTAATCGATTCGATTCATCACGATTTGTCTCCTTTCCTCTCCATTCGAATCGATTCGGCTTGAATTGGATCTATTCATCTATATTCTGCACTACCCGACTCTGACTATTCCACTCTACTCAACTCTACTCCATTCTACTCTTGGTATTCTCTTATGTTCTACTCTATTCTATTCTTCTGTGCCCTTCCCTACTGAATCCCAGTCTAACCTACACTACTCTAATCTATTCAATTTAATTCGATTCCATTCAGTTTGACACCATTCGACCCGATTTGAGACAATTCGACGAGATTCGGTGAGATTCCGCGAGATTTGATGCGTTTTGGTGGGATTTGATGGAGTTCGACGAGATCCGATGCAATAGGATCTCGTGTGTTTTGGCTCGATTTTGCTGGGTTCAGTTTGTCTCTATCTGGCTCATTTCAGCTCCACTAGGCTCCATTCATCCCGAAGCTGGTCGACTCGACTCGATTCGGCTCATTTTGGTCATATGTGGTCCTATTCAGCGTTATTCGGCTCTATTCAACTCTTTTCTACTCTCTGCATCTCTGTTCGAATCCATTTGACTCCATTCCACACCATTCTATTCCATTCTACACTACTGTATTCTACAAAACCCTCCCCCACCCTAGCCTATCCTAATCTAGTCTGCTCTTTTCTAGTCTCCTTTTCTATTTTCTCGATTCCATCCTATGCTACTCTACCATACCCTGCACTAAGCTAACCTACCCTGACCTATGCTGTTCTATTCTATTTCCTTCTATTTTCTCTGTTCCACCGTATGCTTCCCTACCCTATGCTACCCCACCGTACCATACTCTACTACTTAGGGTTACTCAATAAGGGTCCTAATTAAGGGGAGTAGTTCGGGCAAGGGTACTCCTTAAGGCAAGTGTACTAGTTCAGGCTACTAGTTAAGGCCAGGCTACTAGTTAAGGCCAGGCTACTAGTTAAGGCATGGGTACTTGTTGAGGGTACTGGTTAAGGCAAGGGTACCAGTTCAGGCTACTTGTTAAGGACATACTACTAGTGAAGGCAAGGGTACTAGTGAAGACTACTGGTTAAGGCAAGGGTACTTGTTAGGACTACTAGTTAAGGCAAGGGTACTAGATTAGGCTAAGAGTTCAGGCAAGGGTACTCGTTCAGATTACTGACTTAGGGTACTATTCAAGACTAGTTGTCTAGGCTACTGCTCTATGCCACTAGTCTAGCTGACTAGTCCAGCTTACTAGTCTAGGCTTCTACTCTAGCCTTCTCTTGTCTACTCTAATGTAGTCTACTTGCATCTACCCTAGTCTTCCTATCATAAACTACCCTACCCTAACCTATTCTAATCGATTCCATTTGATTCGATTCAAAGCATTTTGATGCGACCGGACACCATCACGCTTGAGTCGGCTCGATTCCGCAACATCAGCTCGATTCAGCTCGAATCGCTTCAATTCAGCTCGTTTCCACTCGTTTCAGCCTTATTCGGCCCTATTTGGCTCGATTCGACTCTTTTCTACTCTATTTGTCTCTGTTCGACTCCATATGACTCCACTCTTCTCCATTCTACGCTATTCTACTCTATTCTGTTCTACTCTACCCTACGATACTCTAATCTATTCGATTGGATGCGATTCGAAGCAATTCGGTGTGATTCATCTCGTTTTGTTTCCATTTGACTCGATTCGGCCAGAATTGGCTCTATTCAGCTATATCCTGCACTCTTTGACTCTATTTGACTCAATTCTACTCTGCTCTACTCTTGTCTGCTTTACTCTCTCTACTCTACCCTACTGTACTATATTCTATTCTGTACTATTCTGTTCTATTCTACCCACCCGCCCCTCCCCTACCCTTCCCTAATCTATTTGATTAGATTCGATGTGACGTATTTCCACGCGATTTGACGCGATTAGGCTTGAATCAGCTCGATTCAGTTCGAATCGGCTCTATTCGGCTCGACTTGGCTCCATTTCACTCCATTCGGCTCGATTAGGCTCGAATTCCATCGATTCTGCTGGATTCTGCTCAATTAGGCCTTATTTGGGCCTATTCGGCCCTATTCTGCTCTATTAGACTCTTTTGTACTCTATTCATATCTATCCGTCTCTATTGGACTCCGTTCAACTCCATTCCTCACTATTTTCCTCTCTTCTATTCTACCCTTCCCTACCCTAATCTCTTCTAATCGATTCGATTTGATTTGACGCGATTCGAAGCAACCGGACGTGATTCGTCTCGTTTTGTCTCCACTCGGCTCAATTCGGCTATGTTCTCTCTCTTTGACTCTATTCTATTCTGTTGTATTCTTTCTGTTCTGCTCTATTCTCTCCTATTCTGTTGTACTCTATTCTATTCTACCCTACCCGACCCAACGGCACCCCACCCGAACCTACCCTAATTTAATCTATTGGATTCAATTCGATTCCGTGCAAAGCGATTTGATAGGACTTGACTGGATTCAGCAAGATCTGAAGGGATTTGATGAGATTCCATGCGACTCGACGTGATTCAGTAGGATTCTCTGAGGTTTGACGCAATTCGAAGTTATTCGACGTGATTCGATGGGATTCGACACGATATGAAGCGATTTGACCTTGTTTGATTCAAAACGATGTGACTCGACTCGATTCGACCTGATTCGATTCGACGCTGTTCGGTGACAGTCAGTGCGATTCTGCTTGATTCCGCTTGATTAGGTGTGATTCGGCAGTATAAAGCTCTTTTCGGCTGTATTCAGCTCCATTCATCTCTATTCAGCTTATTCGGCTCTATTCGACTGTATTCGACTCTACTCTTTTCCACTCTATTCTACTCGATTCTATTCCTTCTATTCTGTTCTAATCTCTTCTATTCCACTCTACTCTGTTCTATTCTACCCTCCCCTTCCCTCCCCTCCCCTTCTCTAATCTATACGTCTTGATTGGATTTGACGCGTTGAACGCGATTCGAGGCGATGAAGCTTGAATCGGCTCGATTCGGCTCGATTTGGCTCTATTCGGCTCAGTTAGGCTCCATTCAGCTTGTTTTGGCTTGAATCGCTTCGAATCTGCTCGATTTGGCCTTCTTCGGCCCTATTCTGCTCTATTCGACTCTTTTCTACTCTATTCGTTTCTATTTGACTCCATTCTACTCCATTCTATTCATTCCACACTATTCTACACTATTCTACTCTATTCTGCTCTACCCTACCTAACACCACTCTAATTTACTCTACTTGCTTCTACACGATTCCTCTCATTTTGTCTGCATTTGGCTCTATTCAGCTCTATTCTACTCTTCTCTACTCTATTGTATTGTTTCTACTCTGTTCTGTACTATTCTACTCTATTCTTCCCTACCCTATGCTACCCAACTATAAGGTATTGTAATCCACTTGATTGGATTTGATTCAACCCATTTCGACGCGATTCGGCTCGATTTGGCTCTGTTCAAATCTATTCTACTCTACTCTATTCCCCTCTATTCTACTCTAGCCTACTCTTTTCTGTATTCGTTCTGTGTTGTTCTGTTCTATTTTGTTGTGTTCTGTTCTGTTTTATTCTATTCTACTCTATTCTACCCTACTCTAGCCTACCCGAACCTCCCCTACTCTAGTCTATTCAATTGAATTCGAGAAATTTTGACGCGACTAGGGGCCGAATCGGTGTGATTCATGTCCATTCGGCTCCATTTGTCTCGAATAGTGTCGATTCAGCTCGATTAGGCTCGATTTGGCTCCATTAGGCTCGATTCACTGGATTCGGCTCGATTTTGCTCAATTCAGCTCGATTTGGCCCTCTTTGGCCCTCTTCGGCTCTCTTCAGCTCTTTTCTACTCTACTCGATTCCGTTGCACACCATTCTATTCCATTCTACGCTCTTCTACTATACCCTACTGTAATTGATTCGATGGGATTCGACGCCATTCGACGTGATTTGTCTCGTTTCGTCTCCATTCAGCTTGATTCGACTCTGTTCTACTCTACTCTATTCTACTCTACACTATTCTGCTCTGCTCTACCCTTTTCTACTCTATTCTATTGTATCCTTTCCATTCTCTTCTACTGTGTTCAAGTCTACTCTATTCCATCCTACCCTCATCTAATCTATTCTACTGGATTCGATTCCACGCATCTCGATGCGATTCGGCTCAAATCGGCTCCTTTCCACTCCATTCATCCCCAATCGGCTCAAATCGGTTCGATTCAGCTCTAATCGGCTCCATTCGGCTCCAGTCAGCTCCAATAGGCTCTATTCAGCTCTATTCGGCTCTATTAGACTCTACTCAACTCTATTATCTCTTTTCGACTCCACTCGACTCCATGCTACACCATTCTACTCCATCCTAAACTATTCTCTACTGTATTGTATTGTACTCTACCCTACTCTAGTCTATTCTAATGGATTGGATTGGATTGGATTGGATTGGAATTGATCAGATTCAATGCAATTCGACGGGATTCGACACGATACGGCACGATTCCACGGGATTCGGCGTGATTCGTCTTGGTTTCTATCCATTTCGCTCTTTTGGGCTCTATTTGGCTCTATTCGGCAATGTTCGACTCTGCTCTACTCTACTCTTCTATACTCTGCTCGTCTCGACCCTATTCTTTCAGTTCTGTTCTCTTCTGTTCTGTTCTACTGCACTCTATTCTACCCTACCCTACCCTAACTTAGCCTAGTGTAATCTGTTCTATGCTATTCGACACACTTGAATGGGATTCGACCTGATTCGGGTCATATCGGCTCGATTCATCTCCTTTCTGCTCCATTAAACTCGATTCGGTTCTATTCGGCTCTTTTCCACTCTATTCGGCTCTTTTTGGCAGTATTCGACTCTATTTGACTCTAGTCTACTCGATTCTTTCTGTTCTGTTCTATTCTACTCTATTCTATTCTTCTCTACCCTACCGTAGCCTTACCTTCCCCACACTAATCTATTTGATTCGATTCGACACATTTCAAACGACTCGACATGATTCATCTCGATTCACCTTGAATTTGGTCAATTCGGCTGTATTCAGCTCTGTTTGGCTCTTTTCGGCTCTCTTCAACTCAATTTGACTCTATTCTACTGGACCCGACTCTACTTAATTCTATTCTCTTCTTTCTATTGTGTTCTGATGTGTTGTAGTCTAGCCTCTCCTGCCGTACCCTCCTCTACTCTAATCTATTCGATTCAACGCATTTCGACGCGATTCCATGTGATTAGGCTTGAATCGGCTCGATTTAGCTCTATTTGGCTTGAATTGGGTCAATTCGTCTCGATTCTGCTCAATTCAGCATAATTAGGCTCGAGTGAACCTTATTCAGCCCTGTTCAGCTCTACTCAACCCTTTCTACTTTATTTGTCTCTATTTGGCTCCATTCAACTCCCTTCCACACCATTCTACTCTTTTCTACTCTATTCTATTCTGTTCTACCCTACCCTACTCTAACCTATTCTAATCGATTCGATTCATCACGATTTGTCTCCTTTCCTCTCCATTCGAATCGATTCGGCTTGAATTGGATCTATTCATCTATATTCTGCACTACCCGACTCTGACTATTCCACTCTACTCAACTCTACTCCATTCTACTCTTGGTATTCTCTTCTGTTCTACTCTATTCTATTCTTCTGTGCCCTTCCCTACTGAATCCCAGTCTAACCTACACTACTCTAATCTATTCAATTTAATTCGATTCCATTCAGTTTGACACCATTCGACCCGATTTGAGACAATTCGACGGGATTCGGTGAGATTCCGCGAGATTTGATGCGTTTTGGTGGGATTTGATGGAGTTCGACGAGATCCGATGCAATAGGATCTCGTGTGTTTTGGCTCGATTTTGCTGGGTTCAGTTTGTCTCTATCTGGCTCATTTCAGCTCCACTAGGCTCCATTCATCCCGAAGCTGGTCGACTCGACTCGATTCGGCTCATTTTGGTCATATGTGGTCCTATTCAGCGTTATTCGGCTCTATTCAACTCTTTTCTACTCTCTGCATCTCTGTTCGAATCCATTTGACTCCATTCCACACCATTCTATTCCATTCTACACTACTGTATTCTACAAAACCCTCCCCCACCCTAGCCTATCCTAATCTAGTCTGCTCTTTTCTAGTCTCCTTTTCTATTTTCTCGATTCCATCCTATGCTACTCTACCATACCCTGCACTAAGCTAACCTACCCTGACCTATGCTGTTCTATTCTATTTCCTTCTATTTTCTCTGTTCCACCGTCTGCTTCCCTACCCTATGCTACCCCACCGTACCATACTCTACTACTTAGGGTTACTTAATAAGGGTCCTAATTAAGGGGAGTAGTTCGGGCAAGGGTACTCCTTAAGGCAAGTGTACTAGTTCAGGCTACTAGTTAAGGCCAGGCTACTAGTTAAGGCATGGGTACTTGTTGAGGGTACTGGTTAAGGCAAGGGTACCAGTTCAGGCTACTTGTTAAGGACATACTACTAGTGAAGGCAAGGGTACTAGTGAAGACTACTGGTTAAGGCAAGGGTACTTGTTAGGACTACTAGTTAAGGCAAGGGTACTAGATTAGGCTAAGAGTTCAGGCAAGGGTACTCGTTCAGATTACTGACTTAGGGTACTATTCAAGACTAGTTGTCTAGGCTACTGCTCTATGCCACTAGTCTAGCTGACTAGTCCAGCTTACTAGTCTAGGCTTCTACTCTAGCCTTCTCTTGTCTACTCTAATGTAGTCTACTTGCATCTACCCTAGTCTTCCTATCATAAACTACCCTACCCTAACCTATTCTAATCGATTCCATTTGATTCGATTCAAAGCATTTTGATGCGACCGGACACCATCACGCTTGAGTCGGCTCGATTCCGCAACATCAGCTCGATTCAGCTCGAATCGCTTCAATTCAGCTCGTTTCCACTCGTTTCAGCCTTATTCGGCCCTATTTGGCTCGATTCGACTCTTTTCTACTCTATTTGTCTCTGTTCGACTCCATTTGACTCCACTCTTCTCCATTCTACGCTATTCTACTCTATTCTGTTCTACTCTACCCTACGATACTCTAATCTATTCGATTGGATGCGATTCGAAGCAATTCGGTGTGATTCATCTCGTTTTGTTTCCATTTGACTCGATTCGGCCAGAATTGGCTCTATTCAGCTATATCCTGCACTCTTTGACTCTGTTTGACTCAATTCTACTCTGCTCTACTCTTGTCTGCTTTACTCTCTCTACTCTACCCTACTGTACTATATTCTATTCTGTACTATTCTGTTCTATTCTACCCACCCGCCCCTCCCCTACCCTTCCCTAATCTATTTGATTAGATTCGATGTGACGTATTTCCACGCGATTTGACGCGATTAGGCTTGAATCAGCTCGATTCAGTTCGAATCGGCTCTATTCGGCTCGACTTGGCTCCATTTCACTCCATTCGGCTCGATTAGGCTCGAATTCCATCGATTCTGCTGGATTCTGCTCAATTAGGCCTTATTTGGGCCTATTCGGCCCTATTCTGCTCTATTAGACTCTTTTGTACTCTATTCATATCTATCCGTCTCTATTGGACTCCGTTCAACTCCATTCCTCACTATTTTCCTCTCTTCTATTCTACACTTCCCTACCCTAATCTCTTCTAATCGATTCGATTTGATTTGACGCGATTCGAAGCAACCGGACGTGATTCGTCTCGTTTTGTCTCCACTCGGCTCAATTCGGCTATGTTCTCTGTCTTTGACTCTATTCTATTCTGTTGTATTCTTTCTGTTCTGCTCTATTCTCCCCTATTCTGTTGTACTCTATTCTATTCTACCCTACCCGACCCAACGGCACCCCACCCGAACCTACCCTAATTTAATCTATTGGATTCAATTTGATTCCGTGCAAAGAGATTTGATAGGACTTGACTGGATTCGGCAAGATCTGAAGGGATTTGATGAGATTCCATGCGACTCGACGTGATTCAGCAGGATTTTCTGAGGTTTGACGCAATTCGAAGTTATTCGACGTGATTCGATGGGATTCGACACGATATGAAGCGATTTGACCTTGTTTGATTCAAAACGATGTGACTCGACTCGATTCGACCTGATTCGATTCGACGCTGTTCGGTGACAGTCAGTGCGATTCTGCTTGATTCCGCTCGATTAGGTGTGATTCGGCAGTATAAAGCTCTTTTCGGCTGTATTCAGCTCCATTCATCTCTATTCAGCTTATTCGGCTCTATTCGACTGTATTCGACTCTACTCTTTTCCACTCTCTTCTACTCGATTCTATTCCTTCTATTCTGTTCTAATCTCTTCTATTCCACTCTACTCTGTTCTATTCTACCCTCCCCTTCCCTCCCCTCCCCTTCTCTAATCTATACGTCTTGATTGGATTTGACGCGTTGAACGCGATTCGAGGTGATGAAGCTTGAATCGGCTCGATTCGGCTCGATTTGGCCTTCTTCGGCCCTATTCTGCTCTATTCGACTCTTTTCTACTCTATTCGTTTCTATTTGACTCCATTCTACTCCATTCTATTCATTCCACACTATTCTACACTATTCTACTCTATTCTGCTCTACCCTACCCAACACCACTCTAATTTACTCTACTTGCTTCTACACGATTCCTCTCATTTTGTCTGCATTTGGCTCTATTCAGCTCTATTCTACTCTTCTCTACTCTATTGTATTGTTTCTACTCTGTTCTGTACTATTCTACTCTATTCTACCCTACCCTATGCTACCCAACTCTAAGGTATTTTAATCCACTTGACTGGATTTGATTGAACCCATTTCGACGCGATTCGGCTCGATTTGGCTCTGTTCAAATCTATTCTACTCTACTCTATTCCCCTCTATTCTACTCTAGCCTACTCTTTTCTGTATTCGTTCTGTGTTGTTCTGTTCTATTTTGTTGTGTTCTGTTCTGTTTTATTCTATTCTACTCTATTCTACCCTACTCTAGCCTACCCGAACCTCCCCTACTCTAGTCTATTCAATTGAATTCGAGAAATTTTGACGCGACTAGGGGCCGAATCGGTGTGATTCATGTCCATTCGGCTCCATTTGTCTCGAATAGTGTCGATTCAGCTCGATTAGGCTCGATTTGGCTCCATTAGGCTCGATTCACTGGATTCGGCTCGATTTCGCTCAATTCAGCTCGATTTGGCCCTCTTTGGCCCTCTTCAGCTCTCTTCAGCTCTTTTCTACTCTACTCGATTCCGTTGCACACCATTCTACTCCATTCTACGCTCTTCTACTATACCCTACTGTAATTGATTCGATGGGATTCGACGCCATTCGACGTGATTTGTCTCGTTTCGTCTCCATTCAGCTTGATTCGACTCTGTTCTACTCTACTCTATTCTACTCTACACTATTCTGCTCTGCTCTACCCTTTTCTACTCTATTCTATTGTATCCTTTCCATTCTCTTCTACTGTGTTCAAGTCTACTCTATTCCATCCTACCCTCATCCAATCTATTCTACTGGATTCGATTCCACGCATCTCGATGCGATTCGGCTCAAATCGGCTCCTTTCCACTCCATTCATCCCCAATCGGCTCAAATCGGTTCGATTCAGCTCTAATCGGCTCCATTCGGCTCCAGTCAGCTCCAATAGGCTCTATTCAGCTCTATTCGGCTCTATTAGACTCTACTCAACTCTATTATCTCTTTTCGACTCCACTCGACTCCATGCTACACCATTCTACTCCATCCTAAACTATTCTCTACTGTATTGTATTGTACTCTACCCTACTCTAGTCTATTCTAATGGATTGGATTGGATTGGATTGGATTGGAATTGATCAGATTCAATGCAATTCGACGGGATTCGACGCGATACGGCACGATTCCACGGGATTCGGCGTGATTCGTCTTGGTTTCTATCCATTTAGCTCTTTTGGGCTCTATTTGGCTCTATTCGGCAATGTTCGACTCTGCTCTACTCTACTCTTCTATACTCTGCTCGTCTCGACCCTATTCTTTCAGTTCTGTTCTCTTCTCTTCTGTTCTACTGCACTCTATTCTACCCTACCCTACCCTAACTTAGCCTACTGTAATCTGTTCTATGCTATTCGACACACTTGAATGGGATTCGACCTGATTCGGGTCATATCGGCTCGATTCAACTCCTTTCTGCTCCATTAAACTCGATTCGGTTCTATTCGGCTCTTTTCCACTCTATTCGGCTCTTTTTGGCAGTATTCGACTCTATTTGACTCTAGTCTACTCGATTCTTTCTGTTCTGTTCTATTCTACTCTATTCTTCTCTACCCTACCGTAGCCTTACCTTCCCCACACTAATCTATTTGATTCGATTCGACACATTTCAAACGACTCGACATGATTCATCTCGATTCACCTTGAATTTGGTCAATTCGGCTGTATTCAGCTCTGTTTGGCTCTTTTCGGCTCTCTTCAACTCAATTTGACTCTATTCTACTGGACCCGACTCTACTTAATTCTATTCTCTTCTTTCTATTGTGTTCTGTTGTGTTGTAGTCTAGCCTCTCCTGCCGTACCCTCCTCTACTCTAATCTATTCGATTCAACGCATTTCGACGCGATTCCATGTGATTAGGCTTGAATCGGCTCGATTTAGCTCTATTTGGCTTGAATTGGGTCAATTCGTCTCGATTCTGCTCAATTCAGCATAATTAGGCTCGAGTGAACCTTATTCAGCCCTGTTCAGCTCTACTCAACCCTTTCTACTTTATTTGTCTCTATTTGGCTCCATTCAACTCCCTTCCACACCATTCTACTCTTTTCTACTCTATTCTATTCTGTTCTACCCTACCCTACTCTAACCTATTCTAATCGATTCGATTCATCACGATTTGTCTCCTTTCCTCTCCATTCGAATCGATTCGGCTTGAATTGGATCTATTCATCTATATTCTGCACTACCTGGCTCTGACTATTCCACTCTACTCAACTCTACTCCATTCTACTCTTGGTATTCTCTTCTGTTCTACTCTATTCTATTCTTCTGTGCCCTTCCCTACTGAATCCCAGTCTAACCTACACTACTCTAATCTATTCAATTTAATTCGATTCCATTCAGTTTGACACCATTCGACCCGATTTGAGACAATTCGACGGGATTCGGTGAGATTCCGCGAGATTTGATGCGTTTTGGTGGGATTTGATGGAGTTCGACGAGATCCGATGCAATAGGATCTCGTGTGTTTTGGCTCGATTTTGCTGGGTTCAGTTTGTCTCTATCTGGCTCATTTCAGCTCCACTAGGCTCCATTCATCCCGAAGCTGGTCGACTCGACTCGATTCGGCTCATTTTGGTCATATGTGGTCCTATTCAGCGTTATTCGGCTCTATTCAACTCTTTTCTACTCTCTGCATCTCTGTTCGAATCCATTTGACTCCATTCCACACCATTCTATTCCATTCTACACTACTGTATTCTACAAAACCCTCCCCCACCCTAGCCTATCCTAATCTAGTCTGCTCTTTTCTAGTCTCCTTTTCTATTTTCTCGATTCCATCCTATGCTACTCTACCATACCCTGCACTAAGCTAACCTACCCTGACCTATGCTGTTCTATTCTATTTCCTTCTATTTTCTCTGTTCCACCGTATGCTTCCCTACCCTATGCTACCCCACCGTACCATACTCTACTACTTAGGGTTACTTAATAAGGGTCCTAATTAAGGGGAGTAGTTCGGGCAAGGGTACTCCTTAAGGCAAGTGTACTAGTTCAGGCTACTAGTTAAGGCCAGGCTACTAGTTAAGGCCAGGCTACTAGTTAAGGCATGGGTACTTGTTGAGGGTACTGGTTAAGGCAAGGGTACCAGTTCAGGCTACTTGTTAAGGACATACTACTAGTGAAGGCAAGGGTACTAGTGAAGACTACTGGTTAAGGCAAGGGTACTTGTTAGGACTACTAGTTAAGGCAAGGGTACTAGATTAGGCTAAGAGTTCAGGCAAGGGTACTCGTTCAGATTACTGACTTAGGGTACTATTCAAGACTAGTTGTCTAGGCTACTGCTCTATGCCACTAGCCTAGCTGACTAGTCCAGCTTACTAGTCTAGGCTTCTACTCTAGCCTTCTCTTGTCTACTCTAATGTAGTCTACTTGCATCTACCCTAGTCTTCCTATCATAAACTACCCTACCCTAACCTATTCTAATCGATTCCATTTGATTCGATTCAAAGCATTTCGATGCGACCGGACACCATCACGCTTGAGTCGGCTCGATTCCGCAACATCAGCTCGATTCAGCTCGATTTGGCTCGAATCGCTTCAATTCAGCTCGTTTCCACTCGTTTCAGCCTTATTCGGCCCTATTTGGCTCGATTCGACTCTTTTCTACTCTATTTGTCTCTGTTCGACTCCATTTGACTCCACTCTTCTCCATTCTACGCTATTCTACTCTATTCTGTTCTACTCTACCCTACGATGCTCTAATCTATTCGATTGGATGCGATTCGAAGCAATTCGGTGTGATTCATCTCGTTTTGTTTCCATTTGACTCGATTCGGCCAGAATTGGCTCTATTCAGCTATATCCTGCACTCTTTGACTCTATTTGACTCAATTCTACTCTGCTCTACTCTTGTCTGCTTTACTCTCTCTACTCTACCCTACTGTACTATATTCTATTCTGTACTATTCTGTTCTATTCTACCCACCCGCCCCTCCCCTCCCCTTCCCTAATCTATTTGATTAGATTCGATGTGACGTATTTCCACGCGATTTGACGCGATTAGGCTTGAATCAGCTCGATTCAGTTCGAATCGGCTCTATTCGGCTCGACTTGGCTCCATTTCACTCCATTCGGCTCGATTAGGCTCGAATTCCATCGATTCTGCTGGATTCTGCTCGATTAGGCCTTATTTGGGCCTATTCGGCCCTATTCTGCTCTATTAGACTCTTTTGTACTCTATTCATATCTATCCGTCTCTATTGGACTCCGTTCAACTCCATTCCTCACTATTTTCCTCTCTTCTATTCTACCCTTCCCTACCCTAATCTCTTCTAATCGATTCGATTTGATTTGACGCGATTCGAAGCAACCGGACGTGATTCGTCTCGTTTTGTCTCCACTCGGCTCAATTCGGCTATGTTCTCTGTCTTTGACTCTATTCTATTCTGTTGTATTCTTTCTGTTCTGCTCTATTCTCTCCTATTCTGTTGTACTCTATTCTATTCTACCCTACCCGACCCAACGGCACCCCACCCGAACCTACCCTAATTTAATCTATTGGATTCAATTCGATTCCGTGCAAAGCGATTTGATAGGACTTGACTGGATTCGGCAAGATCTGAAGGGATTTCATGAGATTCCATGCGACTCGACGTGATTCAGTAGGATTCTCTGAGGTTTGACGCAGTTCGAAGTTATTCGACGTCATTCGATGGGATTCGACACGATATGAAGCGATTTGACCTTGTTTGATTCAAAACGATGTGACTCGACTCAATTCGACCTGATTCGTTTCGACGCTGTTCGGTGACAGTCAGTGCGATTCTGCTTGATTCCGCTCGATTAGGTGTGATTCGGCAGTATACAGCTCTTTTCGGCTGTATTCAGCTCCATTCATCTCTATTCAGCTTATTTGGCTCTATTCGACTGTATTCGACTCTACTCTTTTCCACTCTCTTCTACTCGATTCTATTCCTTCTATTCTGTTCTAATCTCTTCTATTCCACTCTACTCTGTTCTATTCTACCCTCCCCTTCCCTCCCCTCCCCTTCTCTAATCTATACGTCTTGATTGGATTTGACGCGTTGAACGCGATTCGAGGCGATGAAGCTTGAATCGGCTCGATTCGGCTCAATTTGGCTCTATTCGGCTCAGTTAGGCTCCATTCAGCTTGTTTGGGCTTGAATCGCTTCGAATCTGCTCGATTTGGCCTTCTTCGGCCCTATTCTGCTCTATTCGACTCTTTTCTACTCTATTCGTTTCTATTTGACTCCATTCTACTCCATTCTATTCATTCCACACTATTCTACACTATTCTACTCTATTCTGCTCTACCCTACCCAACACCACTCTAATTTACTCTACTTGCTTCTACACGATTCCTCTCATTTTGTCTGCATTTGGCTCTATTCAGCTCTATTCTACTCTTCTCTACTCTATTGTATTGTTTCTACTCTGTTCTGTACTATTCTACTCTATTCTACCCTACTCTATGCTACCCAACTCTAAGGTATTGTAATCCACTTGATTGGATTTGATTCAACCCATTTCGACGCGATTCGGCTCGATTTGGCTCTGTTCAAATCTATTCTACTCTACTCTATTCCCCTCTATTCTACTCTAGCCTACTCTTTTCTGTATTCGTTCTGTGTTGTTCTGTTCTATTTTGTTGTGTTCTGTTCTGTTTTATTCTATTCTACTCTATTCTACCCTACTCTAGCCTACCCGAACCTCCCCTACTCTAGTCTATTCAATTGAATTCGAGAAATTTTGACGCGACTAGGGGCCGAATCGGTGTGATTCATGTCCATTCGGCTCCATTTGTCTCGAATAGTGTCGATTCAGCTCGATTAGGCTCGATTTGGCTCCATTAGGCTCGATTCACTGGATTCGGCTCGATTTCGCTCAATTCAGCTCGATTTGGCCCTCTTTGGCCCTCTTCAGCTCTCTTCAGCTCTTTTCTACTCTACTCGATTCCGTTGCACACCATTCTACTCCATTCTACGCTCTTCTACTATACCCTACTGTAATTGATTCGATGGGATTCGACGCCATTCGACGTGATTTGTCTCGTTTCGTCTCCATTCAGCTTGATTCGACTCTGTTCTACTCTACTCTATTCTACTCTACACTATTCTGCTCTGCTCTACCCTTTTCTACTCTATTCTATTGTATCCTTTCCATTCTCTTCTACTGTGTTCAAGTCTACTCTATTCCATCCTACCCTCATCCAATCTATTCTACTGGATTCGATTCCACGCATCTCGATGCGATTCGGCTCAAATCGGCTCCTTTCCACTCCATTCATCCCCAATCGGCTCAAATCGGTTCGATTCAGCTCTAATCGGCTCCATTCGGCTCCAGTCAGCTCCAATAGGCTCTATTCAGCTCTATTCGGCTCTATTAGACTCTACTCAACTCTATTATCTCTTTTCGACTCCACTCGACTCCATGCTACACCATTCTACTCCATCCTAAACTATTCTCTACTGTATTGTATTGTACTCTACCCTACTCTAGTCTATTCTAATGGATTGGATTGGATTGGATTGGATTGGAATTGATCAGATTCAATGCAATTCGACGGGATTCGACGCGATACGGCACGATTCCACGGGATTCGGCGTGATTCGTCTTGGTTTCTATCCATTTAGCTCTTTTGGGCTCTATTTGGCTCTATTCGGCAATGTTCGACTCTGCTCTACTCTACTCTTCTATACTCTGCTCGTCTCGACCCTATTCTTTCAGTTCTGTTCTCTTCTCTTCTGTTCTACTGCACTCTATTCTACCCTACCCTACCCTAACTTAGCCTACTGTAATCTGTTCTATGCTATTCGACACACTTGAATGGGATTCGACCTGATTCGGGTCATATCGGCTCGATTCAACTCCTTTCTGCTCCATTAAACTCGATTCGGTTCTATTCGGCTCTTTTCCACTCTATTCGGCTCTTTTTGGCAGTATTCGACTCTATTTGACTCTAGTCTACTCGATTCTTTCTGTTCTGTTCTATTCTACTCTATTCTTCTCTACCCTACCGTAGCCTTACCTTCCCCACACTAATCTATTTGATTCGATTCGACACATTTCAAACGACTCGACATGATTCATCTCGATTCACCTTGAATTTGGTCAATTCGGCTGTATTCAGCTCTCTTTGGCTCTTTTCGGCTCTCTTCAACTCAATTTGACTCTATTCTACTGGACCCGACTCTACTTAATTCTATTCTCTTCTTTCTATTGTGTTCTGTTGTGTTGTAGTCTAGCCTCTCCTGCCGTACCCTCCTCTACTCTAATCTATTCGGTTCAACGCATTTCGACGCGATTCCATGTGATTAGGCTTGAATCGGCTCGATTTAGCTCTATTTGGCTTGAATTGGGTCAATTCGTCTCGATTCTGCTCAATTCAGCATAATTAGGCTCGAGTGAACCTTATTCAGCCCTGTTCAGCTCTACTCAACCCTTTCTACTTTATTTGTCTCTATTTGGCTCCATTCAACTCCCTTCCACACCATTCTACTCTTTTCTACTCTATTCTATTCTGTTCTACCCTACCCTACTCTAACCTATTCTAATCGATTCGATTCATCACGATTTGTCTCCTTTCCTCTCCATTCGAATCGATTCGGCTTGAATTGGATCTATTCATCTATATTCTGCACTACCTGGCTCTGACTATTCCACTCTACTCAACTCTACTCCATTCTACTCTTGGTATTCTCTTCTGTTCTACTCTATTCTATTCTTCTGTGCCCTTCCCTACTGAATCCCAGTCTAACCTACACTACTCTAATCTATTCAATTTAATTCGATTCCATTCAGTTTGACACCATTCGACCCGATTTGAGACAATTCGACGGGATTCGGTGAGATTCCGCGAGATTTGATGCGTTTTGGTGGGATTTGATGGAGTTCGACGAGATCCGATGCAATAGGATCTCGTGTGTTTTGGCTCGATTTTGCTGGGTTCAGTTTGTCTCTATCTGGCTCATTTCAGCTCCACTAGGCTCCATTCATCCCGAAGCTGGTCGACTCGACTCGATTCGGCTCATTTTGGTCATATGTGGTCCTATTCAGCGTTATTCGGCTCTATTCAACTCTTTTCTACTCTCTGCATCTCTGTTCGAATCCATTTGACTCCATTCCACACCATTCTATTCCATTCTACACTACTGTATTCTACAAAACCCTCCCCCACCCTAGCCTATCCTAATCTAGTCTGCTCTTTTCTAGTCTCCTTTTCTATTTTCTCGATTCCATCCTATGCTACTCTACCATACCCTGCACTAAGCTAACCTACCCTGACCTATGCTGTTCTATTCTATTTCCTTCTATTTTCTCTGTTCCACCGTATGCTTCCCTACCCTATGCTACCCCACCGTACCATACTCTACTACTTAGGGTTACTTAATAAGGGTCCTAATTAAGGGGAGTAGTTCGGGCAAGGGTACTCCTTAAGGCAAGTGTACTAGTTCAGGCTACTAGTTAAGGCCAGGCTACTAGTTAAGGCCAGGCTACTAGTTAAGGCATGGGTACTTGTTGAGGGTACTGGTTAAGGCAAGGGTACCAGTTCAGGCTACTTGTTAAGGACATACTACTAGTGAAGGCAAGGGTACTAGTGAAGACTACTGGTTAAGGCAAGGGTACTTGTTAGGACTACTAGTTAAGGCAAGGGTACTAGATTAGGCTAAGAGTTCAGGCAAGGGTACTCGTTCAGATTACTGACTTAGGGTACTATTCAAGACTAGTTGTCTAGGCTACTGCTCTATGCCACTAGCCTAGCTGACTAGTCCAGCTTACTAGTCTAGGCTTCTACTCTAGCCTTCTCTTGTCTACTCTAATGTAGTCTACTTGCATCTACCCTAGTCTTCCTATCATAAACTACCCTACCCTAACCTATTCTAATCGATTCCATTTGATTCGATTCAAAGCATTTCGATGCGACCGGACACCATCACGCTTGAGTCGGCTCGATTCCGCAACATCAGCTCGATTCAGCTCGATTTGGCTCGAATCGCTTCAATTCAGCTCGTTTCCACTCGTTTCAGCCTTATTCGGCCCTATTTGGCTCGATTCGACTCTTTTCTACTCTATTTGTCTCTGTTCGACTCCATTTGACTCCACTCTTCTCCATTCTACGCTATTCTACTCTATTCTGTTCTACTCTACCCTACGATGCTCTAATCTATTCGATTGGATGCGATTCGAAGCAATTCGGTGTGATTCATCTCGTTTTGTTTCCATTTGACTCGATTCGGCCAGAATTGGCTCTATTCAGCTATATCCTGCACTCTTTGACTCTATTTGACTCAATTCTACTCTGCTCTACTCTTGTCTGCTTTACTCTCTCTACTCTACCCTACTGTACTATATTCTATTCTGTACTATTCTGTTCTATTCTACCCACCCGCCCCTCCCCTACCCTTCCCTAATCTATTTGATTAGATTCGATGTGACGTATTTCCACGCGATTTGACGCGATTAGGCTTGAATCAGCTCGATTCAGTTCGAATCGGCTCTATTCGGCTCGACTTGGCTCCATTTCACTCCATTCGGCTCGATTAGGCTCGAATTCCATCGATTCTGCTGGATTCTGCTCGATTAGGCCTTATTTGGGCCTATTCGGCCCTATTCTGCTCTATTAGACTCTTTTGTACTCTATTCATATCTATCCGTCTCTATTGGACTCCGTTCAACTCCATTCCTCACTATTTTCCTCTCTTCTATTCTACCCTTCCCTACCCTAATCTCTTCTAATCGATTCGATTTGATTTGACGCGATTCGAAGCAACCGGACGTGATTCGTCTCGTTTTGTCTCCACTCGGCTCAATTCGGCTATGTTCTCTGTCTTTGACTCTATTCTATTCTGTTGTATTCTTTCTGTTCTGCTCTATTCTCTCCTATTCTGTTGTACTCTATTCTATTCTACCCTACCCGACCCAACGGCACCCCACCCGAACCTACCCTAATTTAATCTATTGGATTCAATTCGATTCCGTGCAAAGCGATTTGATAGGACTTGACTGGATTCGGCAAGATCTGAAGGGATTTCATGAGATTCCATGCGACTCGACGTGATTCAGTAGGATTCTCTGAGGTTTGACGCAGTTCGAAGTTATTCGACGTCATTCGATGGGATTCGACACGATATGAAGCGATTTGACCTTGTTTGATTCAAAACGATGTGACTCGACTCAATTCGACCTGATTCGTTTCGACGCTGTTCGGTGACAGTCAGTGCGATTCTGCTTGATTCCGCTCGATTAGGTGTGATTCGGCAGTATACAGCTCTTTTCGGCTGTATTCAGCTCCATTCATCTCTATTCAGCTTATTTGGCTCTATTCGACTGTATTCGACTCTACTCTTTTCCACTCTCTTCTACTCGATTCTATTCCTTCTATTCTGTTCTAATCTCTTCTATTCCACTCTACTCTGTTCTATTCTACCCTCCCCTTCCCTCCCCTCCCCTTCTCTAATCTATACGTCTTGATTGGATTTGACGCGTTGAACGCGATTCGAGGCGATGAAGCTTGAATCGGCTCGATTCGGCTCAATTTGGCTCTATTCGGCTCAGTTAGGCTCCATTCAGCTTGTTTGGGCTTGAATCGCTTCGAATCTGCTCGATTTGGCCTTCTTCGGCCCTATTCTGCTCTATTCGACTCTTTTCTACTCTATTCGTTTCTATTTGACTCCATTCTACTCCATTCTATTCATTCCACACTATTCTACACTATTCTACTCTATTCTGCTCTACCCTACCCAACACCACTCTAATTTACTCTACTTGCTTCTACACGATTCCTCTCATTTTGTCTGCATTTGGCTCTATTCAGCTCTATTCTACTCTTCTCTACTCTATTGTATTGTTTCTACTCTGTTCTGTACTATTCTACTCTATTCTACCCTACTCTATGCTACCCAACTCTAAGGTATTGTAATCCACTTGATTGGATTTGATTCAACCCATTTCGACGCGATTCGGCTCGATTTGGCTCTGTTCAAATCTATTCTACTCTACTCTATTCCCCTCTATTCTACTCTAGCCTACTCTTTTCTGTATTCGTTCTGTGTTGTTCTGTTCTATTTTGTTGTGTTCTGTTCTGTTTTATTCTATTCTACTCTATTCTACCCTACTCTAGCCTACCCGAACCTCCCCTACTCTAGTCTATTCAATTGAATTCGAGAAATTTTGACGCGACTAGGGGCCGAATCGGTGTGATTCATGTCCATTCGGCTCCATTTGTCTCGAATAGTGTCGATTCAGCTCGATTAGGCTCGATTTGGCTCCATTAGGCTCGATTCACTGGATTCGGCTCGATTTCGCTCAATTCAGCTCGATTTGGCCCTCTTTGGCCCTCTTCGGCTCTCTTCAGCTCTTTTCTACTCTACTCGATTCCGTTGCACACCATTCTACTCCATTCTACGCTCTTCTACTATACCCTACTGTAATTGATTCGATGGGATTCGACGCCAGTCGACGCGATTTGTCTCGTTTCGTCTCCATTCAGCTTGATTCGACTCTGTTCTACTCTACTCTATTCTACTCTACACTATTCTGCTCTGCTCTACCCTTTTCTACTCTATTCTATTGTATCCTTTCCATTCTCTTCTACTGTGTTCAAGTCTACTCTATTCCATCCTACCCTCATCTAATCTATTCTACTGGATTCGATTCCACGCATCTCGATGCGATTCGGCTCAAATCGGCTCCTTTCCACTCCATTCATCCCCAATCGGCTCAAATCGGTTCGATTCAGCTCTAATCGGCTCCATTCGGCTCCAGTCAGCTCCAATAGGCTCTATTCAGCTCTATTCGGCTCTATTAGACTCTACTCAACTCTATTATCTCTTTTCGACTCCACTCGACTCCATGCTACACCATTCTACTCCATCCTAAACTATTCTCTACTGTATTGTATTGTACTCTACCCTACTCTAGTCTATTCTAATGGATTGGATTGGATTGGATTGGATTGGATTGGAATTGATCAGATTCAATGCAATTCGACGGGATTCGACGCGATACGGCACGATTCCACGGGATTCGGCGTGATTCGTCTTGGTTTCTATCCATTTAGCTCTTTTGGGCTCTATTTGGCTCTATTCGGCAATGTTCGACTCTGCTCTACTCTACTCTTCTATACTCTGCTCGTCTCGACCCTATTCTTTCAGTTCTGTTCTCTTCTCTTCTGTTCTACTGCACTCTATTCTACCCTACCCTACCCTAACTTAGCCTACTGTAATCTGTTCTATGCTATTCGACACACTTGAATGGGATTCGACCTGATTCGGGTCATATCGGCTCGATTCATCTCCTTTCTGCTCCATTAAACTCGATTCGGTTCTATTCGGCTCTTTTCCACTCTATTCGGCTCTTTTTGGCAGTATTCGACTCTATTTGACTCTAGTCTACTCGATTCTTTCTGTTCTGTTCTATTCTACTCTATTCTTCTCTACCCTACCGTAGCCTTACCTTCCCCACACTAATCTATTTGATTCGATTCGACACATTTCAAACGACTCGACATGATTCATCTCGATTCACCTTGAATTTGGTCAATTCGGCTGTATTCAGCTCTCTTTGGCTCTTTTCGGCTCTCTTCAACTCAATTTGACTCTATTCTACTGGACCCGACTCTACTTAATTCTATTCTCTTCTTTCTATTGTGTTCTGTTGTGTTGTAGTCTAGCCTCTCCTGCCGTACCCTCCTCTACTCTAATCTATTCGATTCAACGCATTTCGACGCGATTCCCTGTGATTAGGCTTGAATCGGCTCGATTTAGCTCTATTTGGCTTGAATTGGGTCAATTCGTCTCGATTCTGCTCAATTCAGCATAATTAGGCTCGAGTGAACCTTATTCAGCCCTGTTCAGCTCTACTCAACCCTTTCTACTTTATTTGTCTCTATTTGGCTCCATTCAACTCCCTTCCACACCATTCTACTCTTTTCTACTCTATTCTATTCTGTTCTACCCTACCCTACTCTAACCTATTCTAATCGATTCGATTCATCACGATTTGTCTCCTTTCCTCTCCATTCGAATCGATTCGGCTTGAATTGGATCTATTCATCTATATTCTGCACTACCCGACTCTGACTATTCCACTCTACTCAACTCTACTCCATTCTACTCTTGGTATTCTCTTCTGTTCTACTCTATTCTATTCTTCTGTGCCCTTCCCTACTGAATCCCAGTCTAACCTACACTACTCTAATCTATTCAATTTAATTCGATTCCATTCAGTTTGACACCATTCGACCCGATTTGAGACAATTCGACGGGATTCGGTGAGATTCCGCGAGATTTGATGCGTTTTGGTGGGATTTGATGGAGTTCGACGAGATCCGATGCAATAGGATCTCGTGTGTTTTGGCTCGATTTTGCTGGGTTCAGTTTGTCTCTATCTGGCTCATTTCAGCTCCACTAGGCTCCATTCATCCCGAAGCTGGTCGACTCGACTCGATTCGGCTCATTTTGGTCATATGTGGTCCTATTCAGCGTTATTCGGCTCTATTCAACTCTTTTCTACTCTCTGCATCTCTGTTCGAATCCATTTGACTCCATTCCACACCATTCTATTCCATTCTACACTACTGTATTCTACAAAACCCTCCCCCACCCTAGCCTATCCTAATCTAGTCTGCTCTTTTCTAGTCTCCTTTTCTATTTTCTCGATTCCATCCTATGCTACTCTACCATACCCTGCACTAAACTAACCTACCCTGACCTATGCTGTTCTATTCTATTTCCTTCTATTTTCTCTGTTCCACCGTATGCTTCCCTACCCTATGCTACCCCACCGTACCATACTCTACTACTTAGGGTTACTTAATAAGGGTCCTAATTAAGGGGAGTAGTTCGGGCAAGGGTACTCCTTAAGGCAAGTGTACTAGTTCAGGCTACTAGTTAAGGCCAGGCTACTAGTTAAGGCCAGGCTACTAGTTAAGGCATGGGTACTTGTTGAGGGTACTGGTTAAGGCAAGGGTACCAGTTCAGGCTACTTGTTAAGGACATACTACTAGTGAAGGCAAGGGTACTAGTGAAGACTACTGGTTAAGGCAAGGGTACTTGTTAGGACTACTAGTTAAGGCAAGGGTACTAGATTAGGCTAAGAGTTCAGGCAAGGGTACTCGTTCAGATTACTGACTTAGGGTACTATTCAAGACTAGTTGTCTAGGCTACTGCTCTATGCCACTAGTCTAGCTGACTAGTCCAGCTTACTAGTCTAGGCTTCTACTCTAGCCTTCTCTTGTCTACTCTAATGTAGTCTACTTGCATCTACCCTAGTCTTCCTATCATAAACTACCCTACCCTAACCTATTCTAATCGATTCCATTTGATTCGATTCAAAGCATTTCGATGCGACCGGACACCATCACGCTTGAGTCGGCTCGATTCCGCAACATCAGCTCGATTCAGCTCGATTTGGCTCGAATCGCTTCAATTCAGCTCGTTTCCACTCGTTTCAGCCTTATTCGGCCCTATTTGGCTCGATTCGACTCTTTTCTACTCTATTTGTCTCTGTTCGACTCCATTTGACTCCACTCTTCTCCATTCTACGCTATTCTACTCTATTCTGTTCTACTCTACCCTACGATGCTCTAATCTATTCGATTGGATGCGATTCGAAGCAATTCGGTGTGATTCATCTCGTTTTGTTTCCATTTGACTCGATTCGGCCAGAATTGGCTCTATTCAGCTATATCCTGCACTCTTTGACTCTATTTGACTCAATTCTACTCTGCTCTACTCTTGTCTGCTTTACTCTCTCTACTCTACCCTACTGTACTATATTCTATTCTGTACTATTCTGTTCTATTCTACCCACCCGCCCCTCCCCTACCCTTCCCTAATCTATTTGATTAGATTCGATGTGACGTATTTCCACGCGATTTGACGCGATTAGGCTTGAATCAGCTCGATTCAGTTCGAATCGGCTCTATTCGGCTCGACTTGGCTCCATTTCACTCCATTCGGCTCGATTAGGCTCGAATTCCATCGATTCTGCTGGATTCTGCTCAATTAGGCCTTATTTGGGCCTATTCGGCCCTATTCTGCTCTATTAGACTCTTTTGTACTCTATTCATATCTATCCGTCTCTATTGGACTCCGTTCAACTCCATTCCTCACTATTTTCCTCTCTTCTATTCTACCCTTCCCTACCCTAATCTCTTCTAATCGATTCGATTTGATTTGACGCGATTCGAAACAACCGGACGTGATTCGTCTCGTTTTGTCTCCACTCGGCTCAATTCGGCTATGTTCTCTGTCTTTGACTCTATTCTATTCTGTTGTATTCTTTCTGTTCTGCTCTATTCTCTCCTATTCTGTTGTACTCTATTCTATTCTACCCTACCCGACCCAACGGCACCCCACCCGAACCTACCCTAATTTAATCTATTGGATTCAATTCGATTCCGTGCAAAGCGATTTGATAGGACTTGACTGGATTCGGCAAGATCTGAAGGGATTTGATGAGATTCCATGCGACTCGACGTGATTCAGTAGGATTCTCTGAGGTTTGACGCAATTCGAAGTTATTCGACGTGATTCGATGGGATTCGACACGATATGAAGCGATTTGACCTTGTTTGATTCAAAACGATGTGACTCGACTCGATTCGACCTGATTCGATTCGACGCTGTTCGGTGACAGTCAGTGCGATTCTGCTTGATTCCACTCGATTAGGTGTGATTCGGCAGTATAAAGCTCTTTTCGGCTGTATTCAGCTCCATTCATCTCTATTCAGCTTATTCGGCTCTATTCGACTGTATTCGACTCTACTCTTTTCCACTCTATTCTACTCGATTCTATTCCTTCTATTCTGTTCTAATCTCTTCTATTCCACTCTACTCTGTTCTATTCTACCCTCCCCTTCCCTCCCCTCCCCTTCTCTAATCTATACGTCTTGATTGGATTTGACGCGTTGAACGCGATTCGAGGCGATGAAGCTTGAATCGGCTCGATTCGGCTCGATTTGGCTCTATTCGGCTCAGTTAGGCTCCATTCAGCTTGTTTTGGCTTGAATCGCTTCGAATCTGCTCGATTTGGCCTTCTTCGGCCCTATTCTGCTCTATTCGACTCTTTTCTACTCTATTCGTTTCTATTTGACTCCATTCTACTCCATTCTATTCATTCCACACTATTCTACACTATTCTACTCTATTCTGCTCTACCCTACCCAACACCACTCTAATTTACTCTACTTGCTTCTACACGATTCCTCTCATTTTGTCTGCATTTGGCTCTATTCGGCTCTATTCTACTCTTCTCTACTCTATTGTATTGTTTCTACTCTGTTCTGTACTATTCTACTCTATTCTACCCTACCCTATGCTACCCAACTCTAAGGTATTGTAATCCACTTGACTGGATTTGATTCAACCCATTTCGACGCGATTCGGCTCGATTTGGCTCTGTTCAAATCTATTCTACTCTACTCTATTCCCCTCTATTCTACTCTAGCCTACTCTTTTCTGTATTCGTTCTGTGTTGTTCTGTTCTATTTTGTTGTGTTCTGTTCTGTTTTATTCTATTCTACTCTATTCTACCCTACTCTAGCCTACCCGAACCTCCCCTACTCTAGTCTATTCAATTGAATTCGAGAAATTTTGACGCGACTAGGGGCCGAATCGGTGTGATTCATGTCCATTCGGCTCCATTTGTCTCGAATAGTGTCGATTCAGCTCGATTAGGCTCGATTTGGCTCCATTAGGCTCGATTCACTGGATTCGGCTCGATTTCGCTCAATTCAGCTCGATTTGGCCCTCTTTGGCCCTATTCGGCTCTCCTCAGCTCTTTTCTACTCTACTCGATTCCATTGCACACCATTCTACTCCATTCTACGCTCTTCTACTATACCCTACTGTAATTGATTCGATGGGATTCGACGCCAGTCGACGCGATTTGTCTCGTTTCGTCTCCATTCAGCTTGATTCGACTCTGTTCTACTCTACTCTATTCTACTCTACACTATTCTGCTCTGCTCTACCCTTTTCTACTCTATTCTATTGTATCCTTTCCATTCTCTTCTACTGTGTTCAAGTCTACTCTATTCCATCCTACCCTCATCTAATCTATTCTACTGGATTCGATTCCACGCATCTCGATGCGATTCGGCTCAAATCGGCTCCTTTCCACTCCATTCATCCCCAATCGGCTCAAATCGGTTCGATTCAGCTCTAATCGGCTCCATTCGGCTCCAGTCAGCTCCAATAGGCTCTATTCAGCTCTATTCGGCTCTATTAGACTCTACTCAACTCTATTATCTCTTTTCGACTCCACTCGACTCCATGCTACACCATTCTACTCCATCCTAAACTATTCTCTACTGTATTGTATTGTACTCTACCCTACTCTAGTCTATTCTAATGGATTGGATTGGATTGGATTGGATTGGATTGGAATTGATCAGATTCAATGCAATTCGACGGGATTCGACGCGATACGGCACGATTCCACGGGATTCGGCGTGATTCGTCTTGGTTTCTATCCATTTAGCTCTTTTGGGCTCTATTTGGCTCTATTCGGCAATGTTCGACTCTGCTCTACTCTACTCTTCTATACTCTGCTCGTCTCGACCCTATTCTTTCAGTTCTGTTCTCTTCTCTTCTGTTCTACTGCACTCTATTCTACCCTACCCTACCCTAACTTAGCCTACTGTAATCTGTTCTATGCTATTCGACACACTTGAATGGGATTCGACCTGATTCGGGTCATATCGGCTCGATTCAACTCCTTTCTGCTCCATTAAACTCGATTCGGTTCTATTCGGCTCTTTTCCACTCTATTCGGCTCTTTTTGGCAGTATTCGACTCTATTTGACTCTAGTCTACTCGATTCTTTCTGTTCTGTTCTATTCTACTCTATTCTTCTCTACCCTACCGTAGCCTTACCTTCCCCACACTAATCTATTTGATTCGATTCGACACATTTCAAACGACTCGACATGATTCATCTCGATTCACCTTGAATTTGGTCAATTCGGCTGTATTCAGCTCTGTTTGGCTCTTTTCGGCTCTCTTCAACTCAATTTGACTCTATTCTACTGGACCCGACTCTACTTAATTCTATTCTCTTCTTTCTATTGTGTTCTGTTGTGTTGTAGTCTAGCCTCTCCTGCCGTACCCTCCTCTACTCTAATCTATTCGATTCAACGCATTTCGACGCGATTCCATGTGATTAGGCTTGAATCGGCTCGATTTAGCTCTATTTGGCTTGAATTGGGTCAATTCGTCTCGATTCTGCTCAATTCAGCATAATTAGGCTCGAGTGAACCTTATTCAGCCCTGTTCAGCTCTACTCAACCCTTTCTACTTTATTTGTCTCTATTTGGCTCCATTCAACTCCCTTCCACACCATTCTACTCTTTTCTACTCTATTCTATTCTGTTCTACCCTACCCTACTCTAACCTATTCTAATCGATTCGATTCATCACGATTTGTCTCCTTTCCTCTCCATTCGAATCGATTCGGCTTGAATTGGATCTATTCATCTATATTCTGCACTACCCGGCTCTGACTATTCCACTCTACTCAACTCTACTCCATTCTACTCTTGGTATTCTCTTCTGTTCTACTCTATTCTATTCTTCTGTGCCCTTCCCTACTGAATCCCAGTCTAACCTACACTACTCTAGTCTATTCAATTTAATTCGATTCCATTCAGTTTGACACCATTCGACCCGATTTGAGACAATTCGACGGGATTCGGTGAGATTCCGCGAGATTTGATGCGTTTTGGTGGGATTTGATAGAGTTCGACGAGATCCGATGCAATAGGATCTCGTGTGTTTTGGCTCGATTTTGCTGGGTTCAGTTTGTCTCTATCTGGCTCATTTCAGCTCCACTAGGCTCCATTCATCCCGAAGCTGGTCGACTCGACTCGATTCGGCTCATTTTGGTCATATGTGGTCCTATTCAGCGTTATTCGGCTCTATTCAACTCTTTTCTACTCTCTGCATCTCTGTTCGAATCCATTTGACTCCATTCCACACCATTCTATTCCATTCTACACTACTGTATTCTACAAAACCCTCCCCCACCCTAGCCTATCCTAATCTAGTCTGCTCTTTTCTAGTCTCCTTTTCTATTTTCTCGATTCCATCCTATGCTACTCTACCATACCCTGCACTAAGCTAACCTACCCTGACCTATGCTGTTCTATTCTATTTCCTTCTATTTTCTCTGTTCCACCGTATGCTTCCCTACCCTATGCTACCCCACCGTACCATACTCTACTACTTAGGGTTACTTAATAAGGGTCCTAATTAAGGGGAGTAGTTCGGGCAAGGGTACTCCTTAAGGCAAGTGTACTAGTTCAGGCTACTAGTTAAGGCCAGGCTACTAGTTAAGGCCAGGCTACTAGTTAAGGCATGGGTACTTGTTGAGGGTACTGGTTAAGGCAAGGGTACCAGTTCAGGCTACTTGTTAAGGACATACTACTAGTGAAGGCAAGGGTACTAGTGAAGACTACTGGTTAAGGCAAGGGTACTTGTTAGGACTACTAGTTAAGGCAAGGGTACTAGATTAGGCTAAGAGTTCAGGCAAGGGTACTCGTTCAGATTACTGACTTAGGGTACTATTCAAGACTAGTTGTCTAGGCTACTGCTCTATGCCACTAGCCTAGCTGACTAGTCCAGCTTACTAGTCTAGGCTTCTACTCTAGCCTTCTCTTGTCTACTCTAATGTAGTCTACTTGCATCTACCCTAGTCTTCCTATCATAAACTACCCTACCCTAACCTATTCTAATCGATTCCATTTGATTCGATTCAAAGCATTTCGATGCGACCGGACACCATCACGCTTGAGTCGGCTCGATTCCGCAACATCAGCTCGATTCAGCTCGATTTGGCTCGAATCGCTTCAATTCAGCTCGTTTCCACTCGTTTCAGCCTTATTCGGCCCTATTTGGCTCGATTCGACTCTTTTCTACTCTATTTGTCTCTGTTCGACTCCATTTGACTCCACTCTTCTCCATTCTACGCTATTCTACTCTGTTCTGTTCTACTCTACCCTACGATGCTCTAATCTATTCGATTGCATGCGATTCGAAGCAATTCGGTGTGATTCATCTCGTTTTGTTTCCATTTGACTCGATTCGGCCAGAATTGGCTCTATTCAGCTATATCCTGCACTCTTTGACTCTGTTTGACTCAATTCTACTCTGCTCTACTCTTGTCTGCTTTACTCTCTCTACTCTACCCTACTGTACTATATTCTATTCTGTACTATTCTGTTCTATTCTACCCACCCGCCCCTCCCCTACCCTTCCCTAATCTATTTGATTAGATTCGATGTGACGTATTTCCACGCGATTTGACGCGATTAGGCTTGAATCAGCTCGATTCAGTTCGAATCGGCTCTATTCGGCTCGACTTGGCTCCATTTCACTCCATTCGGCTCGATTAGGCTCGAATTCCATCGATTCTGCTGGATTCTGCTCAATTAGGCCTTATTTGGGCCTATTCGGCCCTATTCTGCTCTATTAGACTCTTTTGTACTCTATTCATATCTATCCGTCTCTATTGGACTCCGTTCAACTCCATTCCTCACTATTTTCCTCTCTTCTATTCTACCCTTCCCTACCCTAATCTCTTCTAATCGATTCGATTTGATTTGACGCGATTCGAAGCAACCGGACGTGATTCGTCTCGTTTTGTCTCCACTCGGCTCAATTCGGCTATGTTCTCTGTCTTTGACTCTATTCTATTCTGTTGTATTCTTTCTGTTCTGCTCTATTCTCCCCTATTCTGTTGTACTCTATTCTATTCTACCCTACCCGACCCAACGGCACCCCACCCGAACCTACCCTACTTTAATCTATTGGATTCAATTGGATTCCGTGCGAAGCGATTTGATAGGACTTGACTGGATTCGGCAAGATCTGAAGGGATTTGATGAGATTCCATGCGACTCGACGTGATTCAGTAGGATTCTCTGAGGTTTGACACAATTCGAAGTTATTCGACGTGATTCGATGGGATTCGACACGATATGAAGCGATTTGATTCAAAACGATGTGACTCGACTCGATTCGACCTGATTCGATTCGACGCTGTTCGGTGACAGTCAGTGCGATTCTGCTTGATTCCGCTCGATTAGGTGTGATTCGGCAGTATAAAGCTCTTTTCGGCTGTATTCAGCTCCATTCGTCTCTATTCAGCTTATTCGGCTCTATTCGACTGTATTCGACTCTACTCTTTTCCACTCTATTCTACTCGATTCTATTCCTTCTATTCTGTTCTAATCTCTTCTATTCCACTCTACTCTGTTCTATTCTACCCTCCCCTTCCCTCCCCTCCCCTTCTCTAATCTATACGTCTTGATTGGATTTGACGCGTTGAACGCGATTCGAGGCGATGAAGCTTGAATCGGCTCGATTCGGCTCGATTTGGCTCTATTCGGCTCAGTTAGGCTCCATTCAGCTTGTTTGGGCTTGAATCGCTTCGAATCTGCTCGATTTGGCCTTCTTCGGCCCTATTCTGCTCTATTCGACTCTTTTCTACTCTATTCGTTTCTATTTGACTCCATTCTACTCCATTCTATTCATTCCACACTATTCTACACTATTCTACTCTATTCTGCTCTACCCTACCCAACACCACTCTAATTTACTCTACTTGCTTCTACACGATTCCTCTCATTTTGTCTGCATTTGGCTCTATTCAGCTCTATTCTACTCTTCTCTACTCTATTGTATTGTTTCTACTCTGTTCTGTACTATTCTACTCTATTCTACCCTACCCTATGCTACCCAACTCTAAGGTATTGTAATCCACTTGATTGGATTTGATTCAACCCATTTCGACGCGATTCGGCTCGATTTGGCTCTGTTCAAATCTATTCTACTCTACTCTACTCCCCTCTATTCTACTCTAGCCTACTCTTTTCTGTATTCGTTCTGTGTTGTTCTGTTCTATTTTGTTGTGTTCTGTTCTGTCTTATTCTATTCTACTCTATTCTACCCTACTCTAGCCTACCCGAACCTCCCCTACTCTAGTCTATTCAATTGAATTCGAGAAATTTTGACGCGACTAGGGGCCGAATCGGTGTGATTCATGTCCATTCGGCTCCATTTGTCTCGAATAGTGTCGATTCAGCTCGATTAGGCTCGATTTGGCTCCATTAGGCTCGATTCACTGGATTCGGCTCGATTTCGCTCAATTCAGCTCGATTTGGCCCTCTTTGGCCCTATTCGGCTCTCTTCAGCTCTTTTCTACTCTACTCGATTCCATTGCACACCATTCTACTCCATTCTACGCTCTTCTACTATACCCTACTGTAATTGATTCGATGGGATTCGACGCCAGTCGACGCGATTTGTCTCGTTTCGTCTCCATTCAGCTTGATTCGACTCTGTTCTACTCTACTCTATTCTACTCTACACTATTCTGCTCTGCTCTACCCTTTTCTACTCTATTCTATTGTATCCTTTCCATTCTCTTCTACTGTGTTCAAGTCTACTCTATTCCATCCTACCCTCATCTAATCTATTCTACTGGATTCGATTCCACGCATCTCGATGCGATTCGGCTCAAATCGGCTCCTTTCCACTCCATTCATCCCCAATCGGCTCAAATCGGTTCGATTCAGCTCTAATCGGCTCCATTCGGCTCCAGTCAGCTCCAATAGGCTCTATTCAGCTCTATTCGGCTCTATTAGACTCTACTCAACTCTATTATCTCTTTTCGACTCCACTCGACTCCATGCTACACCATTCTACTCCATCCTAAACTATTCTCTACTGTATTGTATTGTACTCTACCCTACTCTAGTCTATTCTAATGGATTGGATTGGATTGGATTGGAATTGATCAGATTCAATGCAATTCGACGGGATTCGACGCGATACGGCACGATTCCACGGGATTCGGCGTGATTCGTCTTGGTTTCTATCCATTTAGCTCTTTTGGGCTCTATTTGGCTCTATTCGGCAATGTTCGACTCTGCTCTACTCTACTCTTCTATACTCTGCTCGTCTCGACCCTATTCTTTCAGTTCTGTTCTCTTCTCTTCTGTTCTACTGCACTCTATTCTACCCTACCCTACCCTAACTTAGCCTACTGTAATCTGTTCTATGCTATTCGACACACTTGAATGGGATTCGACCTGATTCGGGTCATATCGGCTCGATTCATCTCCTTTCTGCTCCATTAAACTCGATTCGGTTCTATTCGGCTCTTTTCCACTCTATTCGGCTCTTTTTGGCAGTATTCGACTCTATTTGACTCTAGTCTACTCGATTCTTTCTGTTCTGTTCTATTCTACTCTATTCTTCTCTACCCTACCGTAGCCTTACCTTCCCCACACTAATCTATTTGATTCGATTCGACACATTTCAAACGACTCGACATGATTCATCTCGATTCACCTTGAATTTGGTCAATTCGGCTGTATTCAGCTCTGTTTGGCTCTTTTCGGCTCTCTTCAACTCAATTTGACTCTATTCTACTGGACCCGACTCTACTTAATTCTATTCTCTTCTTTCTATTGTGTTCTGTTGTGTTGTAGTCTAGCCTCTCCTGCCGTACCCTCCTCTACTCTAATCTATTCGATTCAACGCATTTCGACGCGATTCCATGTGATTAGGCTTGAATCGGCTCGATTTAGCTCTATTTGGCTTGAATTGGGTCAATTCGTCTCGATTCTGCTCAATTCAGCATAATTAGGCTCGAGTGAACCTTATTCAGCCCTGTTCAGCTCTACTCAACCCTTTCTACTTTATTTGTCTCTATTTGGCTCCATTCAACTCCCTTCCACACCATTCTACTCTTTTCTACTCTATTCTATTCTGTTCTACCCTACCCTACTCTAACCTATTCTAATCGATTCGATTCATCACGATTTGTCTCCTTTCCTCTCCATTCGAATCGATTCGGCTTGAATTGGATCTATTCATCTATATTCTGCACTACCCGGCTCTGACTATTCCACTCTACTCAACTCTACTCCATTCTACTCTTGGTATTCTCTTCTGTTCTACTCTATTCTATTCTTCTGTGCCCTTCCCTACTGAATCCCAGTCTAACCTACACTACTCTAATCTATTCAATTTAATTCGATTCCATTCAGTTTGACACCATTCGACCCGATTTGAGACAATTCGACGGGATTCGGTGAGCTTCCGCGAGATTTGATGCGTTTTGGTGGGATTTGATGGAGTTCGACGAGATCCGATGCAATAGGATCTCGTGTGTTTTGGCTCGATTTTGCTGGGTTCAGTTTGTCTCTATCTGGCTCATTTCAGCTCCACTAGGCTCCATTCATCCCGAAGCTGGTCGACTTGACTCGATTCGGCTCATTTTGGTCATATGTGGTCCTATTCAGCGTTATTCGGCTCTATTCAACTCTTTTCTACTCTCTGCATCTCTGTTCGAATCCATTTGACTCCATTCCACACCATTCTATTCCATTCTACACTACTGTATTCTACAAAACCCTCCCCCACCCTAGCCTATCCTAATCTAGTCTGCTCTTTTCTAGTCTCCTTTTCTATTTTCTCGATTCCATCCTATGCTACTCTACCATACCCTGCACTAAGCTAACCTACCCTGACCTATGCTGTTCTATTCTATTTCCTTCTATTTTCTCTGTTCCACCGTATGCTTCCCTACCCTATGCTACCCCACCGTACCATACTCTACTACTTAGGGTTACTTAATAAGGGTCCTAATTAAGGGGAGTAGTTCGGGCAAGGGTACTCCTTAAGGCAAGTGTACTAGTTCAGGCTACTAGTTAAGGCCAGGCTACTAGTTAAGGCCAGGCTACTAGTTAAGGCATGGGTACTTGTTGAGGGTACTGGTTAAGGCAAGGGTACCAGTTCAGGCTACTTGTTAAGGACATACTACTAGTGAAGGCAAGGGTACTAGTGAAGACTACTGGTTAAGGCAAGGGTACTTGTTAGGACTACTAGTTAAGGCAAGGGTACTAGATTAGGCTAAGAGTTCAGGCAAGGGTACTCGTTCAGATTACTGACTTAGGGTACTATTCAAGACTAGTTGTCTAGGCTACTGCTCTATGCCACTAGTCTAGCTGACTAGTCCAGCTTACTAGTCTAGGCTTCTACTCTAGCCTTCTCTTGTCTACTCTAATGTAGTCTACTTGCATCTACCCTAGTCTTCCTATCATAAACTACCCTACCCTAACCTATTCTAATCGATTCCATTTGATTCGATTCAAAGCATTTCGATGCGACCGGACACCATCACGCTTGAGTCGGCTCGATTCCGCAACATCAGCTCGATTCAGCTCGATTTGGCTCGAATCGCTTCAATTCAGCTCGTTTCCACTCGTTTCAGCCTTATTCGGCCCTATTTGGCTCGATTCGACTCTTTTCTACTCTATTTGTCTCTGTCCGACTCCATTTGACTCCACTCTTCTCCATTCTACGCTATTCTACTCTATTCTGTTCTACTCTACCCTACGATGCTCTAATCTATTCGATTGGATGCGATTCGAAGCAATTCGGTGTGATTCATCTCGTTTTGTTTCCATTTGACTCGATTCGGCCAGAATTGGCTCTATTCAGCTATATCCTGCACTCTTTGACTCTGTTTGACTCAATTCTACTCTGCTCTACTCTTGTCTGCTTTACTCTCTCTACTCTACCCTACTGTACTATATTCTATTCTGTACTATTCTGTTCTGTTCTACCCACCCGCCCCTCCCCTACCCTTCCCTAATCTATTTGATTAGATTCGATGTGACGTATTTCCACGCGATTTGACGCGATTAGGCTTGAATCAGCTCGATTCAGTTCGAATCGGCTCTATTCGGCTCGACTTGGCTCCATTTCACTCCATTCGGCTCGATTAGGCTCGAATTCCATCGATTCTGCTGGATTCTGCTCAATTAGGCCTTATTTGGGCCTATTCGGCCCTATTCTGCTCTATTAGACTCTTTTGTACTCTATTCATATCTATCCGTCTCTATTGGACTCCGTTCAACTCCATTCCTCACTATTTTCCTCTCTTCTATTCTACCCTTCCCTACCCTAATCTCTTCTAATCGATTCGATTTGATTTGACGCGATTCGAAGCAACCGGACGTGATTCGTCTCGTTTTGTCTCCACTCGGCTCAATTCGGCTATGTTCTCTGTCTTTGACTCTATTCTATTCTGTTGTATTCTTTCTGTTCTGCTCTATTCTCCCCTATTCTGTTGTACTCTATTCTATTCTACCCTACCCGACCCAACGGCACCCCACCCGAACCTACCCTACTTTAATCTATTGGATTCAATTGGATTCCGTGCGAAGCGATTTGATAGGACTTGACTGGATTCGGCAAGATCTGAAGGGATTTGATGAGATTCCATGTGACTCGACGTGATTCAGTAGGATTCTCTGAGGTTTGACACAATTCGAAGTTATTCGACGTGATTCGATGGGATTCGACACGATATGAAGCGATTTGATTCAAAACGATGTGACTCGACTCGATTCGACCTGATTCGATTCGACGCTGTTCGGTGACAGTCAGTGTGATTCTGCTTGATTCCGCTCGATTAGGTGTGATTCGGCAGTATAAAGCTCTTTTCGGCTGTATTCAGCTCCATTCGTCTCTATTCAGCTTATTCGGCTCTATTCGACTGTATTCGACTCTACTCTTTTCCACTCTATTCTACTCGATTCTATTCCTTCTATTCTGTTCTAATCTCTTCTATTCCACTCTACTCTGTTCTATTCTACCCTCCCCTTCCCTCCCCTCCCCTTCTCTAATCTATACGTCTTGATTGGATTTGACGCGTTGAACGCGATTCGAGGCGATGAAGCTTGAATCGGCTCGATTCGGCTCGATTTGGCTCTATTCGGCTCAGTTAGGCTCCATTCAGCTTGTTTTGGCTTGAATCGCTTCGAATCTGCTCGATTTGGCCTTCTTCGGCCCTATTCTGCTCTATTCGACTCTTTTCTACTCTATTCGTTTCTATTTGACTCCATTCTACTCCATTCTATTCATTCCACACTATTCTACACTATTCTACTCTATTCTGCTCTACCCTACCCAACACCACTCTAATTTACTCTACTTGCTTCTACACGATTCCTCTCATTTTGTCTGCATTTGGCTCTATTCAGCTCTATTCTACTCTTCTCTACTCTATTGTATTGTTTCTACTCTGTTCTGTACTATTCTACTCTATTCTACCCTACCCTATGCTACCCAACTCTAAGGTATTGTAATCCACTTGATTGGATTTGATTCAACCCATTTCGACGCGATTCGGCTCGATTTGGCTCTGTTCAAATCTATTCTACTCTACTCTACTCCCCTCTATTCTACTCTAGCCTACTCTTTTCTGTATTCGTTCTGTGTTGTTCTGTTCTATTTTGTTGTGTTCTGTTCTGTTTTATTCTATTCTACTCTATTCTACCCTACTCTAGCCTACCCGAACCTCCCCTACTCTAGTCTATTCAATTGAATTCGAGAAATTTTGACGCGACTAGGGGCCGAATCGGTGTGATTCATGTCCATTCGGCTCCATTTGTCTCGAATAGTGTCGATTCAGCTCGATTAGGCTCGATTTGGCTCCATTAGGCTCGATTCACTGGATTCGGCTCGATTTCGCTCAATTCAGCTCGATTTGGCCCTCTTTGGCCCTATTCGGCTCTCTTCAGCTCTTTTCTACTCTACTCGATTCCGTTGCACACCATTCTACTCCATTCTACGCTCTTCTCCTATACCCTACTGTAATTGATTCGATGGGATTCGACGCCAGTCGACGCGATTTGTCTCGTTTCGTCTCCATTCAGCTTGATTCGACTCTGTTCTACTCTACTCTATTCTACTCTACACTATTCTGCTCTGCTCTACCCTTTTCTACTCTATTCTATTGTATCCTTTCCATTCTCTTCTACTGTGTTCAAGTCTACTCTATTCCATCCTACCCTCATCTAATCTATTCTACTGGATTCGATTCCACGCATCTCGATGCGATTCGGCTCAAATCGGCTCCTTTCCACTCCATTCATCCCCAATCGGCTCAAATCGGTTCGATTCAGCTCTAATCGGCTCCATTCGGCTCCAGTCAGCTCCAATAGGCTCTATTCAGCTCTATTCGGCTCTATTAGACTCTACTCAACTCTATTATCTCTTTTCGACTCCACTCGACTCCATGCTACACCATTCTACTCCATCCTAAACTATTCTCTATTGTATTGTATTGTACTCTACCCTACTCTAGTCTATTCTAATGGATTGGATTGGATTGGATTGGAATTGATCAGATTCAATGCAATTCGACGGGATTCGACGCGATACGGCACGATTCCACGGGATTCGGCGTGATTCGTCTTGGTTTCTATCCATTTAGCTCTTTTGGGCTCTATTTGGCTCTATTCGGCAATGTTCGACTCTGCTCTACTCTACTCTTCTATACTCTGCTCATCTCGACCCTATACTTTCAGTTCTGTTCTCTTCTCTTCTGTTCTACTGCACTCTATTCTACTCTACCCTACCCTAACTTAGCCTACTGTAATCTGTTCTATGCTATTCGACACACTTGAATGGGATTCGACCTGATTCGGGTCATATCGACTCGATTCATCTCCTTTCTGCTCCATTAAACTCGATTCGGTTCTATTCGGCTCTTTTCCACTCTATTCGGCTCTTTTTGGCAGTATTCGACTCTATTTGACTCTAGTCTACTCGATTCTTTCTGTTCTGTTCTATTCTACTCTATTCTTCTCTACCCTACCGTAGCCTTACCTTCCCCACACTAATCTATTTGATTCGATTCGACACATTTCAAACGACTCGACATGATTCATCTCGATTCACCTTGAATTTGGTCAATTCGGCTGTATTCAGCTCTCTTTGGCTCTTTTCGGCTCTCTTCAACTCAATTTGACTCTATTCTACTGGACCCGACTCTACTTAATTCTATTCTCTTCTTTCTATTGTGTTCTGTTGTGTTGTAGTCTAGCCTCTCCTGCCGTACCCTCCTCTACTCTAATCTATTCGATTCAACGCATTTCGACGCGATTCCATGTGATTAGGCTTGAATCGGCTCGATTTAGCTCTATTTGGCTTGAATTGGGTCAATTCGTCTCGATTCTGCTCAATTCAGCATAATTAGGCTCGAGTGAACCTTATTCAGCCCTGTTCAGCTCTACTCAACCCTTTCTACTTTATTTGTCTCTATTTGGCTCCATTCAACTCCCTTCCACACCATTCTACTCTTTTCTACTCTATTCTATTCTGTTCTACCCTACCCTACTCTAACCTATTCTAATCGATTCGATTCATCACGATTTGTCTCCTTTCCTCTCCATTCGAATCGATTCGGCTTGAATTGGATCTATTCATCTATATTCTGCACTACCCGACTCTGACTATTCCACTCTACTCAACTCTACTCCATTCTACTCTTGGTATTCTCTTCTGTTCTACTCTATTCTATTCTTCTGTGCCCTTCCCTACTGAATCCCAGTCTAACCGACACTACTCTAATCTATTCAATTTAATTCGATTCCATTCAGTTTGACACCATTCGACCCGATTTGAGACAATTCGACGGGATTCAGTGAGATTCCGCGAGATTTGATGCGTTTTGGTGGGATTTGATGGAGTTCGACGAGATCCGATGCAATAGGATCTCGTGTGTTTTGGCTCGATTTTGCTGGGTTCAGTTTGTCTCTATCTGGCTCATTTCAGCTCCACTAGGCTCCATTCATCCCGAAGCTGGTCGACTCGACTCGATTCGGCTCATTTTGGTCATATGTGGTCCTATTCAGCGTTATTCGGCTCTATTCAACTCTTTTCTACTCTCTGCATCTCTGTTCGAATCCATTTGACTCCATTCCACACCATTCTATTCCATTCTACACTACTGTATTCTACAAAACCCTCCCCCACCCTAGCCTATCCTAATCTAGTCTGCTCTTTTCTAGTCTCCTTTTCTATTTTCTCGATTCCATCCTATGCTACTCTACCATACCCTGCACTAAGCTAACCTACCCTGACCTATGCTGTTCTATTCTATTTCCTTCTATTTTCTCTGTTCCACCGTATGCTTCCCTACCCTATGCTACCCCACCATACCATACTCTACTACTTAGGGTTACTTAATAAGGGTCCTAATTAAGGGGAGTAGTTCGGGCAAGGGTACTCCTTAAGGCAAGTGTACTAGTTCAGGCTACTAGTTAAGGCCAGGCTACTAGTTAAGGCCAGGCTACTAGTTAAGGCATGGGTACTTGTTGAGGGTACTGGTTAAGGCAAGGGTACCAGTTCAGGCTACTTGTTAAAGACATACTACTAGTGAAGGCAAGGGTACTAGTGAAGACTACTGGTTAAGGCAAGGGTACTTGTTAGGACTACTAGTTAAGGCAAGGGTACTAGATTAGGCTAAGAGTTCAGGCAAGGGTACTCGTTCAGATTACTGACTTAGGGTACTATTCAAGACTAGTTGTCTAGGCTACTGCTCTATGCCACTAGTCTAGCTGACTAGTCCAGCTTACTAGTCTAGGCTTCTACTCTAGCCTTCTCTTGTCTACTCTAATGTAGTCTACTTGCATCTACCCTAGTCTTCCTATCATAAACTACCCTACCCTAACCTATTCTAATCGATTCCATTTGATTCGATTCAAAGCATTTCGATGCGACCGGACACCATCACGCTTGAGTCGGCTCGATTCCGCAACATCAGCTCGATTCAGCTCGATTTGGCTCGAATCGCTTCAATTCAGCTCGTTTCCACTCGTTTCAGCCTTATTCGGCCCTATTTGGCTCGATTCGACTCTTTTCTACTCTATTTGTCTCTGTTCGACTCCATTTGACTCCACTCTTCTCCATTCTACGCTATTCTACTCTGTTCTGTTCTACTCTACCCTACGATGCTCTAATCTATTCGATTGCATGCGATTCGAAGCAATTCGGTGTGATTCATCTCGTTTTGTTTCCATTTGACTCGATTCGGCCAGAATTGGCTCTATTCAGCTATATCCTGCACTCTTTGACTCTGTTTGACTCAATTCTACTCTGCTCTACTCTTGTCTGCTTTACTCTCTCTACTCTACCCTACTGTACTATATTCTATTCTGTACTATTCTGTTCTATTCTACCCACCCGCCCCTCCCCTACCCTTCCCTAATCTATTTGATTAGATTCGATGTGACGTATTTCCACGCGATTTGACGCGATTAGGCTTGAATCAGCTCGATTCAGTTCGAATCGGCTCTATTCGGCTCGACTTGGCTCCATTTCACTCCATTCGGCTCGATTAGGCTCGAATTCCATCGATTCTGCTGGATTCTGCTCAATTAGGCCTTATTTGGGCCTATTCGGCCCTATTCTGCTCTATTAGACTCTTTTGTACTCTATTCATATCTATCCGTCTCTATTGGACTCCGTTCAACTCCATTCCTCACTATTTTCCTCTCTTCTATTCTACCCTTCCCTACCCTAATCTCTTCTAATCGATTCGATTTGATTTGACGCGATTCGAAGCAACCGGACGTGATTCGTCTCGTTTTGTCTCCACTCGGCTCAATTCGGCTATGTTCTCTGTCTTTGACTCTATTCTATTCTGTTGTATTCTTTCTGTTCTGCTCTATTCTCCCCTATTCTGTTGTACTCTATTCTATTCTACCCTACCCGACCCAACGGCACCCCACCCGAACCTACCCTACTTTAATCTATTGGATTCAATTGGATTCCGTGCGAAGCGATTTGATAGGACTTGACTGGATTCGGCAAGATCTGAAGGGATTTGATGAGATTCCATGCGACTCGACGTGATTCAGTAGGATTCTCTGAGGTTTGACACAATTCGAAGTTATTCGACGTGATTCGATGGGATTCGACACGATATGAAGCGATTTGATTCAAAACGATGTGACTCGACTCGATTCGACCTGATTCGATTCGACGCTGTTCGGTGACAGTCAGTGCGATTCTGCTTGATTCCGCTCGATTAGGTGTGATTCGGCAGTATAAAGCTCTTTTCGGCTGTATTCAGCTCCATTCGTCTCTATTCAGCTTATTCGGCTCTATTCGACTGTATTCGACTCTACTCTTTTCCACTCTATTCTACTCGATTCTATTCCTTCTATTCTGTTCTAATCTCTTCTATTCCACTCTACTCTGTTCTATTCTACCCTCCCCTTCCCTCCCCTCCCCTTCTCTAATCTATACGTCTTGATTGGATTTGACGCGTTGAACGCGATTCGAGGCGATGAAGCTTGAATCGGCTCGATTCGGCTCGATTTGGCTCTATTCGGCTCAGTTAGGCTCCATTCAGCTTGTTTGGGCTTGAATCGCTTCGAATCTGCTCGATTTGGCCTTCTTCGGCCCTATTCTGCTCTATTCGACTCTTTTCTACTCTATTCGTTTCTATTTGACTCCATTCTACTCCATTCTATTCATTCCACACTATTCTACACTATTCTACTCTATTCTGCTCTACCCTACCCAACACCACTCTAATTTACTCTACTTGCTTCTACACGATTCCTCTCATTTTGTCTGCATTTGGCTCTATTCAGCTCTATTCTACTCTTCTCTACTCTATTGTATTGTTTCTACTCTGTTCTGTACTATTCTACTCTATTCTACCCTACCCTATGCTACCCAACTCTAAGGTATTGTAATCCACTTGATTGGATTTGATTCAACCCATTTCGACGCGATTCGGCTCGATTTGGCTCTGTTCAAATCTATTCTACTCTACTCTACTCCCCTCTATTCTACTCTAGCCTACTCTTTTCTGTATTCGTCCTGTGTTGTTCTGTTCTATTTTGTTGTGTTCTGTTCTGTCTTATTCTATTCTACTCTATTCTACCCTACTCTAGCCTACCCGAACCTCCCCTACTCTAGTCTATTCAATTGAATTCGAGAAATTTTGACGCGACTAGGGGCCGAATCGGTGTGATTCATGTCCATTCGGCTCCATTTGTCTCGAATAGTGTCGATTCAGCTCGATTAGGCTCGATTTGGCTCCATTAGGCTCGATTCACTGGATTCGGCTCGATTTCGCTCAATTCAGCTCGATTTGGCCCTCTTTGGCCCTCTTCGGCTCTCTTCAGCTCTTTTCTACTCTACTCGATTCCGTTGCACACCATTCTACTCCATTCTACGCTCTTCTACTATACCCTACTGTAATTGATTCGATGGGATTCGACGCCATTCGACGTGATTTGTCTCGTTTCGTCTCCATTCAGCTTGATTCGACTCTGTTCTACTCTACTCTATTCTACTCTACACTATTCTGCTCTGCTCTACCCTTTTCTACTCTATTCTATTGTATCCTTTCCATTCTCTTCTACTGTGTTCAAGTCTACTCTATTCCATCCTACCCTCATCTAATCTATTCTACTGGATTCGATTCCACGCATCTCGATGCGATTCGGCTCAAATCGGCTCCTTTCCACTCCATTCATCCCCAATCGGCTCAAATCGGTTCGATTCAGCTCTAATCGGCTCCATTCGGCTCCAGTCAGCTCCAATAGGCTCTATTCAGCTCTATTCGGCTCTATTAGACTCTACTCAACTCTATTATCTCTTTTCGACTCCACTCGACTCCATGCTACACCATTCTACTCCATCCTAAACTATTCTCTACTGTATTGTATTGTACTCTACCCTACTGTAGTCTATTCTAATGGATTGGATTGGATTGGATTGGAATTGATCAGATTCAATGCAATTCGACGGGATTCGACGCGATACGGCACGATTCCACGGGATTCGGCGTGATTCGTCTTGGTTTCTATCCATTTAGCTCTTTTGGGCTCTATTTGGCTCTATTCGGCAATGTTCGACTCTGCTCTACTCTACTCTTCTATACTCTGCTCGTCTCGACCCTATTCTTTCAGTTCTGTTCTCTTCTCTTCTGTTCTACTGCACTCTATTCTACCCTACCCTACCCTAACTTAGCCTACTGTAATCTGTTCTATGCTATTCGACACACTTGAATGGGATTCGACCTGATTCGGGTCATATCGGCTCGATTCATCTCCTTTCTGCTCCATTAAACTCGATTCGGTTCTATTCGGCTCTTTTCCACTCTATTCGGCTCTTTTTGGCAGTATTCGACTCTATTTGACTCTAGTCTACTCGATTCTTTCTGTTCTGTTCTATTCTACTCTATTCTTCTCTACCCTACCGTAGCCTTACCTTCCCCACACTAATCTATTTGATTCGATTCGACACATTTCAAACGACTCGACATGATTCATCTCGATTCACCTTGAATTTGGTCAATTCGGCTGTATTCAGCTCTGTTTGGCTCTTTTCGGCTCTCTTCAACTCAATTTGACTCTATTCTACTGGACCCGACTCTACTTAATTCTATTCTCTTCTTTCTATTGTGTTCTGTTGTGTTGTAGTCTAGCCTCTCCTGCCGTACCCTCCTCTACTCTAATCTATTCGATTCAACGCATTTCGACGCGATTCCATGTGATTAGGCTTGAATCGGCTCGATTTAGCTCTATTTGGCTTGAATTGGGTCAATTCGTCTCGATTCTGCTCAATTCAGCATAATTAGGCTCGAGTGAACCTTATTCGGCCCTGTTCAGCTCTACTCAACCCTTTCTACTTTATTTGTCTCTATTTGGCTCCATTCAACTCCCTTCCACACCATTCTACTCTTTTCTACTCTATTCTATTCTGTTCTACCCTACCCTACTCTAACCTATTCTAATCGATTCGATTCATCACGATTTGTCTCCTTTCCTCTCCATTCGAATCGATTCGGCTTGAATTGGATCTATTCATCTATATTCTGCACTACCCGGCTCTGACTATTCCACTCTACTCAACTCTACTCCATTCTACTCTTGGTATTCTCTTCTGTTCTACTCTATTCTATTCTTCTGTGCCCTTCCCTACTGAATCCCAGTCTAACCTACACTACTCTAATCTATTCAATTTAATTCGATTCCATTCAGTTTGACACCATTCGACCCGATTTGAGACAATTCGACGGGATTCGGTGAGATTCCGCGAGATTTGATGCGTTTTGGTGGGATTTGATGGAGTTCGACGAGATCCGATGCAATAGGATCTCGTGTGTTTTGGCTCGATTTTGCTGGGTTCAGTTTGTCTCTATCTGGCTCATTTCAGCTCCACTAGGCTCCATTCATCCCGAAGCTGGTCGACTCGACTCGATTCGGCTCATTTTGGTCATATGTGGTCCTATTCAGCGTTATTCGGCTCTATTCAACTCTTTTCTACTCTCTGCATCTCTGTTCGAATCCATTTGACTCCATTCCACACCATTCTATTCCATTCTACACTACTGTATTCTACAAAACCCTCCCCCACCCTAGCCTATCCTAATCTAGTCTGCTCTTTTCTAGTCTCCTTTTCTATTTTCTCGATTCCATCCTATGCTACTCTACCATACCCTGCACTAAGCTAACCTACCCTGACCTATGCTGTTCTATTCTATTTCCTTCTATTTTCTCTGTTCCACCGTATGCTTCCCTACCCTATGCTACCCCACCGTACCATACTCTACTACTTAGGGTTACTTAATAAGGGTCCTAATTAAGGGGAGTAGTTCGGGCAAGGGTACTCCTTAAGGCAAGTGTACTAGTTCAGGCTACTAGTTAAGGCCAGGCTACTAGTTAAGGCCAGGCTACTAGTTAAGGCATGGGTACTTGTTGAGGGTACTGGTTAAGGCAAGGGTACCAGTTCAGGCTACTTGTTAAGGACATACTACTAGTGAAGGCAAGGGTACTAGTGAAGACTACTGGTTAAGGCAAGGGTACTTGTTAGGACTACTAGTTAAGGCAAGGGTACTAGATTAGGCTAAGAGTTCAGGCAAGGGTACTCGTTCAGATTACTGACTTAGGGTACTATTCAAGACTAGTTGTCTAGGCTACTGCTCTATGCCACTAGTCTAGCTGACTAGTCCAGCTTACTAGTCTAGGCTTCTACTCTAGCCTTCTCTTGTCTACTCTAATGTAGTCTACTTGCATCTACCCTAGTCTTCCTATCATAAACTACCCTACCCTAACCTATTCTAATCGATTCCATTTGATTCGATTCAAAGCATTTTGATGCGACCGGACAGCATCACGCTTGAGTCGGCTCGATTCCGCAACATCAGCTCGATTCAGCTCGAATCGCTTCAATTCAGCTCGTTTCCACTCGTTTCAGCCTTATTCGGCCCTATTTGGCTCGATTCGACTCTTTTCTACTCTATTTGTCTCTGTTCGACTCCATTTGACTCCACTCTTCTCCATTCTACGCTATTCTACTCTATTCTGTTCTACTCTACCCTACGATACTCTAATCTATTCGATTGGATGCGATTCGAAGCAATTCGGTGTGATTCATCTCGTTTTGTTTCCATTTGACTCGATTCGGCCAGAATTGGCTCTATTCAGCTATATCCTGCACTCTTTGACTCTATTTGACTCAATTCTACTCTGCTCTACTCTTGTCTGCTTTACTCTCTCTACTCTACCCTACTGTACTATATTCTATTCTGTACTATTCTGTTCTATTCTACCCACCCGCCCCTCCCCTACCCTTCCCTAATCTATTTGATTAGATTCGATGTGACGTATTTCCACGCGATTTGACGCGATTAGGCTTGAATCAGCTCGATTCAGTTCGAATCGGCTCTATTCGGCTCGACTTGGCTCCATTTCACTCCATTCGGCTCGATTAGGCTCGAATTCCATCGATTCTGCTGGATTCTGCTCAATTAGGCCTTATTTGGGCCTATTCGGCCCTATTCTGCTCTATTAGACTCTTTTGTACTCTATTCATATCTATCCGTCTCTATTGGACTCCGTTCAACTCCATTCCTCACTATTTTCCTCTCTTCTATTCTACCCTTCCCTACCCTAATCTCTTCTAATCGATTCGATTTGATTTGACGCGATTCGAAGCAACCGGACGTGATTCGTCTCGTTTTGTCTCCACTCGGCTCAATTCGGCTATGTTCTCTCTCTTTGACTCTATTCTATTCTGTTGTATTCTTTCTGTTCTGCTCTATTCTCCCCTATTCTGTTGTACTCTATTCTATTCTACCCTACCCGACCCAACGGCACCCCACCCGAACCTACCCTAATTTAATCTATTGGATTCAATTTGATTCCGTGCAAAGAGATTTGATAGGACTTGACTGGATTCGGCAAGATCTGAAGGGATTTGATGAGATTCCATGCGACTCGACGTGATTCAGCAGGATTTTCTGAGGTTTGACGCAATTCGAAGTTATTCGACGTGATTCGATGGGATTCGACACGATATGAAGCGATTTGACCTTGTTTGATTCAAAACGATGTGACTCGACTCGATTCGACCTGATTCGATTCGACGCTGTTCGGTGACAGTCAGTGCGATTCTGCTTGATTCCGCTCGATTAGGTGTGATTCGGCAGTATAAAGCTCTTTTCGGCTGTATTCAGCTCCATTCGTCTCTATTCAGCTTATTCGGCTCTATTCGAGTGTATTCGACTCTACTCTTTTCCACTCTATTCTACTCGATTCTATTCCTTCTATTCTGTTCTAATCTCTTCTATTCCACTCTACTCTGTTCTATTCTACCCTCCCCTTCCCTCCCCTCCCCTTCTCTAATCTATACGTCTTGATTGGATTTGACGCGTTGAACGCGATTCGAGGCGATGAAGCTTGAATCGGCTCGATTCGGCTCGATTTGGCTCTATTCGGCTCAGTTAGGCTCCATTCAGCTTGTTTGGGCTTGAATCGCTTCGAATCTGCTCGATTTGGCCTTCTTCGGCCCTATTCTGCTCTATTCGACTCTTTTCTACTCTATTCGTTTCTATTTGACTCCATTCTACTCCATTCTATTCATTCCACACTATTCTACACTATTCTACTCTATTCTGCTCTACCCTACCCAACACCACTCTAATTTACTCTACTTGCTTCTACACGATTCCTCTCATTTTGTCTGCATTTGGCTCTATTCAGCTCTATTCTACTCTTCTCTACTCTATTGTATTGTTTCTACTCTGTTCTGTACTATTCTACTCTATTCTACCCTACCCTATGCTACCCAACTCTAAGGTATTGTAATCCACTTGATTGGATTTGATTCAACCCATTTCGACGCGATTCGGCTCGATTTGGCTCTGTTCAAATCTATTCTACTCTACTCTACTCCCCTCTATTCTACTCTAGCCTACTCTTTTCTGTATTCGTTCTGTGTTGTTCTGTTCTATTTTGTTGTGTTCTGTTCTGTCTTATTCTATTCTACTCTATTCTACCCTACTCTAGCCTACCCGAACCTCCCCTACTCTAGTCTATTCAATTGAATTCGAGAAATTTTGACGCGACTAGGGGCCGAATCGGTGTGATTCATGTCCATTCGGCTCCATTTGTCTCGAATAGTGTCGATTCAGCTCGATTAGGCTCGATTTGGCTCCATTAGGCTCGATTCACTGGATTCGGCTCGATTTCGCTCAATTCAGCTCGATTTGGCCCTCTTTGGCCCTATTCGGCTCTCTTCAGCTCTTTTCTACTCTACTCGATTCCATTGCACACCATTCTACTCCATTCTACGCTCTTCTACTATACCCTACTGTAATTGATTCGATGGGATTCGACGCCATTCGACGTGATTTGTCTCGTTTTGTCTCCATTCAGCTTGATTCGACTCTGTTCTACTCTACTCTATTCTACTCTACACTATTCTGCTCTGCTCTACCCTTTTCTACTCTATTCTATTGTATCCTTTCCATTCTCTTCTACTGTGTTCAAGTCTACTCTATTCCATCCTACCCTCATCTAATCTATTCTACTGGATTCGATTCCACGCATCTCGATGCGATTCGGCTCAAATCGGCTCCTTTCCACTCCATTCATCCCCAATCGGCTCAAATCGGTTCGATTCAGCTCTAATCGGCTCCATTCGGCTCCAGTCAGCTCCAATAGGCTCTATTCAGCTCTATTCGGCTCTATTAGACTCTACTCAACTCTATTATCTCTTTTCGACTCCACTCGACTCCATGCTACACCATTCTACTCCATCCTAAACTATTCTCTACTGTATTGTATTGTACTCTACCCTACTCTAGTCTATTCTAATGGATTGGATTGGATTGGATTGGATTGGAATTGATCAGATTCAATGCAATTCGACGGGATTCGACGCGATACGGCACGATTCCACGGGATTCGGCGTGATTCGTCTTGGTTTCTATCCATTTAGCTCTTTTGGGCTCTATTTGGCTCTATTCGGCAATGTTCGACTCTGCTCTACTCTACTCTTCTATACTCTGCTCGTCTCGACCCTATTCTTTCAGTTCTGTTCTCTTCTCTTCTGTTCTACTGCACTCTATTCTACCCTACCCTACCCTAACTTAGCCTACTGTAATCTGTTCTATGCTATTCGACACACTTGAATGGGATTCGACCTGATTCGGGTCATATCGGCTCGATTCATCTCCTTTCTGCTCCATTAAACTCGATTCGGTTCTATTCGGCTCTTTTCCACTCTATTCGGCTCTTTTTGGCAGTATTCGACTCTATTTGACTCTAGTCTACTCGATTCTTTCTGTTCTGTTCTATTCTACTCTATTCTTCTCTACCCTACCGTAGCCTTACCTTCCCCACACTAATCTATTTGATTCGATTCGACACATTTCAAACGACTCGACATGATTCATCTCGATTCACCTTGAATTTGGTCAATTCGGCTGTATTCAGCTCTGTTTGGCTCTTTTCGGCTCTCTTCAACTCAATTTGACTCTATTCTACTGGACCCGACTCTACTTAATTCTATTCTCTTCTTTCTATTGTGTTCTGTTGTGTTGTAGTCTAGCCTCTCCTGCCGTACCCTCCTCTACTCTAATCTATTCGATTCAACGCATTTCGACGCGATTCCATGTGATTAGGCTTGAATCGGCTCGATTTAGCTCTATTTGGCTTGAATTGGGTCAATTCGTCTCGATTCTGCTCAATTCAGCATAATTAGGCTCGAGTGAACCTTATTCGGCCCTGTTCAGCTCTACTCAACCCTTTCTACTTTATTTGTCTCTATTTGGCTCCATTCAACTCCCTTCCACACCATTCTACTCTTTTCTACTCTATTCTATTCTGTTCTACCCTACCCTACTCTAACCTATTCTAATCGATTCGATTCATCACGATTTGTCTCCTTTCCTCTCCATTCGAATCGATTCGGCTTGAATTGGATCTATTCATCTATATTCTGCACTACCCGGCTCTGACTATTCCACTCTACTCAACTCTACTCCATTCTACTCTTGGTATTCTCTTCTGTTCTACTCTATTCTATTCTTCTGTGCCCTTCCCTACTGAATCCCAGTCTAACCTACACTACTCTAATCTATTCAATTTAATTCGATTCCATTCAGTTTGACACCATTCGACCCGATTTGAGACAATTCGACGGGATTCGGTGAGATTCCGCGAGATTTGATGCGTTTTGGTGGGATTTGATGGAGTTCGACGAGATCCGATGCAATAGGATCTCGTGTGTTTTGGCTCGATTTTGCTGGGTTCAGTTTGTCTCTATCTGGCTCATTTCAGCTCCACTAGGCTCCATTCATCCCGAAGCTGGTCGACTCGACTCGATTCGGCTCATTTTGGTCATATGTGGTCCTATTCAGCGTTATTCGGCTCTATTCAACTCTTTTCTACTCTCTGCATCTCTGTTCGAATCCATTTGACTCCATTCCACACCATTCTATTCCATTCTACACTACTGTATTCTACAAAACCCTCCCCCACCCTAGCCTATCCTAATCTAGTCTGCTCTTTTCTAGTCTCCTTTTCTATTTTCTCGATTCCATCCTATGCTACTCTACCATACCCTGCACTAAGCTAACCTACCCTGACCTATGCTGTTCTATTCTATTTCCTTCTATTTTCTCTGTTCCACCGTATGCTTCCCTACCCTATGCTACCCCACCATACTATACTCTACTACTTAGAGTTACTTAATAAGGGTCCTAATTAAGGGGAGTAGTTCGGGCAAGGGTACTCCTTAAGGCAAGTGTACTAGTTCAGGCTACTAGTTAAGGCCAGGCTACTAGTTAAGGCCAGGCTACTAGTTAAGGCATGGGTACTTGTTGAGGGTACTGGTTAAGGCAAGGGTACCAGTTCAGGCTACTTGTTAAGGACATACTACTAGTGAAGGCAAGGGTACTAGTGAAGACTACTGGTTAAGGCAAGGGTACTTGTTAGGACTACTAGTTAAGGCAAGGGTACTAGATTAGGCTAAGAGTTCAGGCAAGGGTACTCGTTCAGATTACTGACTTAGGGTACTATTCAAGACTAGTTGTCTAGGCTACTGCTCTATGCCACTAGTCTAGCTGACTAGTCCAGCTTACTAGTCTAGGCTTCTACTCTAGCCTTCTCTTGTCTACTCTAATGTAGTCTACTTGCATCTACCCTAGTCTTCCTATCATAAACTACCCTACCCTAACCTATTCTAATCGATTCCATTTGATTCGATTCAAAGCATTTTGATGCGACCGGACACCATCACGCTTGAGTCGGCTCGATTCCGCAACATCAGCTCGATTCAGCTCGATTTGGCTCGAATCGCTTCAATTCAGCTCGTTTCCACTCGGTTCAGCCTTATTCGGCCCTATTTGGCTCGATTCGACTCTTTTCTACTCTATTTGTCTCTGTTCGACTCCATTTGACTCCACTCTTCTCCATTCTACGCTATTCTACTCTGTTCTGTTCTACTCTACCCTACGATGCTCTAATCTATTCGATTGGATGCGATTCGAAGCAATTCGGTGTGATTCATCTCGTTTTGTTTCCATTTGACTCGATTCGGCCAGAATTGGCTCTATTCAGCTATATCCTGCACTCTTTGACTCTGTTTGACTCAATTCTACTCTGCTCTACTCTTGTCTGCTTTACTCTCTCTACTCTACCCTACTGTACTATATTCTATTCTGTACTATTCTGTTCTATTCTACCCACCCGCCCCTCCCCTACCCTTCCCTAATCTATTTGATTAGATTCGATGTGACGTATTTCCACGCGATTTGACGCGATTAGGCTTGAATCAGCTCGATTCAGTTCGAATCGGCTCTATTCGGCTCGACTTGGCTCCATTTCACTCCATTCGGCTCGATTAGGCTCGAATTCCATCGATTCTGCTGGATTCTGCTCAATTAGGCCTTATTTGGGCCTATTCGGCCCTATTCTGCTCTATTAGACTCTTTTGTACTCTATTCATATCTATCCGTCTCTATTGGACTCCGTTCAACTCCATTCCTCACTATTTTCCTCTCTTCTATTCTACCCTTCCCTACCCTAATCTCTTCTAATCGATTCGATTTGATTTGACGCGATTCGAAGCAACCGGACGTGATTCGTCTCGTTTTGTCTCCACTCGGCTCAATTCGGCTATGTTCTCTGTCTTTGACTCTATTCTATTCTGTTGTATTCTTTCTGTTCTGCTCTATTCTCCCCTATTCTGTTGTACTCTATTCTATTCTACCCTACCCGACCCAACGGCACCCCACCCGAACCTACCCTACTTTAATCTATTGGATTCAATTGGATTCCGTGCAAAGCGATTTGATAGGACTTGACTGGATTCGGCAAGATCTGAAGGGATTTGATGAGATTCCATGCGACTCGACGTGATTCAGTAGGATTCTCTGAGGTTTGACACAATTCGAAGTTATTCGACGTGATTCGATGGGATTCGACAGGATATGAAGCGATTTGATTCAAAACGATGTGACTCGACTCGATTCGACCTGATTCGATTCGACGCTGTTCGGTGACAGTCAGTGTGATTCTGCTTGATTCCGCTCGATTAGGTGTGATTCGGCAGTATAAAGCTCTTTTCGGCTGTATTCAGCTCCATTCGTCTCTATTCAGCTTATTCGGCTCTATTCGACTGTATTCGACTCTACTCTTTTCCACTCTATTCTACTCGATTCTATTCCTTCTATTCTGTTCTAATCTCTTCTATTCCACTCTACTCTGTTCTATTCTACCCTCCCCTTCCCTCCCCTCCCCTTCTCTAATCTATACGTCTTGATTGGATTTGACGCGTTGAACGCGATTCGAGGCGATGAAGCTTGAATCGGCTCGATTCGGCTCGATTTGGCTCTATTCGGCTCAGTTAGGCTCCATTCAGCTTGTTTTGGCTTGAATCGCTTCGAATCTGCTCGATTTGGCCTTCTTCGGCCCTATTCTGCTCTATTCGACTCTTTTCTACTCTATTCGTTTCTATTTGACTCCATTCTACTCCATTCTATTCATTCCACACTATTCTACACTATTCTACTCTATTCTGCTCTACCCTACCCAACACCACTCTAATTTACTCTACTTGCTTCTACACGATTCCTCTCATTTTGTCTGCATTTGGCTCTATTCAGCTCTATTCTACTCTTCTCTACTCTATTGTATTGTTTCTACTCTGTTCTGTACTATTCTACTCTATTCTACCCTACCCTATGCTACCCAACTCTAAGGTATTGTAATCCACTTGATTGGATTTGATTCAACCCATTTCGACGCGATTCGGCTCGATTTGGCTCTGTTCAAATCTATTCTACTCTACTCTACTCCCCTCTATTCTACTCTAGCCTACTCTTTTCTGTATTCGTTCTGTGTTGTTCTGTTCTATTTTGTTGTGTTCTGTTCTGTTTTATTCTATTCTACTCTATTCTACCCTACTCTAGCCTACCCAAACCTCCCCTACTCTAGTCTATTCAATTGAATTCGAGAAATTTTGACGCGACTAGGGGCCGAATCGGTGTGATTCATGTCCATTCGGCTCCATTTGTCTCGAATAGTGTCGATTCAGCTCGATTAGGCTCGATTTGGCTCCATTAGGCTCGATTCACTGGATTCGGCTCGATTTCGCTCAATTCAGCTCGATTTGGCCCTCTTTGGCCCTATTCGGCTCTCTTCAGCTCTTTTCTACTCTACTCGATTCCGTTGCACACCATTCTACTCCATTCTACGCTCTTCTCCTATACCCTACTGTAATTGATTCGATGGGATTCGACGCCATTCGACGTGATTTGTCTCGTTTCGTCTCCATTCAGCTTGATTCGACTCTGTTCTACTCTACTCTATTCTACTCTACACTATTCTGCTCTGCTCTACCCTTTTCTACTCTATTCTATTGTATCCTTTCCATTCTCTTCTACTGTGTTCAAGTCTACTCTATTCCATCCTACCCTCATCTAATCTATTCTACTGGATTCGATTCCACGCATCTCGATGCGATTCGGCTCAAATCGGCTCCTTTCCACTCCATTCATCCCCAATCGGCTCAAATCGGTTCGATTCAGCTCTAATCGGCTCCATTCGGCTCCAGTCAGCTCCAATAGGCTCTATTCAGCTCTATTCGGCTCTATTAGACTCTACTCAACTCTATTATCTCTTTTCGACTCCACTCGACTCCATGCTACACCATTCTACTCCATCCTAAACTATTCTCTACTGTATTGTATTGTACTCTACCCTACTGTAGTCTATTCTAATGGATTGGATTGGATTGGATTGGAATTGATCAGATTCAATGCAATTCGACGGGATTCGACGCGATACGGCACGATTCCACGGGATTCGGCGTGATTCGTCTTGGTTTCTATCCATTTAGCTCTTTTGGGCTCTATTTGGCTCTATTCGGCAATGTTCGACTCTGCTCTACTCTACTCTTCTATACTCTGCTCGTCTCGACCCTATTCTTTCAGTTCTGTTCTCTTCTCTTCTGTTCTACTGCACTCTATTCTACCCTACCCTACCCTAACTTAGCCTACTGTAATCTGTTCTATGCTATTCGACACACTTGAATGGGATTCGACCTGATTCGGGTCATATCGGCTCGATTCATCTCCTTTCTGCTCCATTAAACTCGATTCGGTTCTATTCGGCTCTTTTCCACTCTATTCGGCTCTTTTTGGCAGTATTCGACTCTATTTGACTCTAGTCTACTCGATTCTTTCTGTTCTGTTCTATTCTACTCTATTCTTCTCTACCCTACCGTAGCCTTACCTTCCCCACACTAATCTATTTGATTCGATTCGACACATTTCAAACGACTCGACATGATTCATCTCGATTCACCTTGAATTTGGTCAATTCGGCTGTATTCAGCTCTGTTTGGCTCTTTTCGGCTCTCTTCAACTCAATTTGACTCTATTCTACTGGACCCGACTCTACTTAATTCTATTCTCTTCTTTCTATTGTGTTCTGTTGTGTTGTAGTCTAGCCTCTCCTGCCGTACCCTCCTCTACTCTAATCTATTCGATTCAACGCATTTCGACGCGATTCCGTGTGATTAGGCTTGAATCGGCTCGATTTAGCTCTATTTGGCTTGAATTGGGTCAATTCGTCTCGATTCTGCTCAATTCAGCATAATTAGGCTCGAGTGAACCTTATTCGGCCCTGTTCAGCTCTACTCAACCCTTTCTACTTTATTTGTCTCTATTTGGCTCCATTCAACTCCCTTCCACACCATTCTACTCTTTTCTACTCTATTCTATTCTGTTCTACCCTACCCTACTCTAACCTATTCTAATCGATTCGATTCATCACGATTTGTCTCCTTTCCTCTCCATTCGAATCGATTCGGCTTGAATTGGATCTATTCATCTATATTCTGCACTACCCGGCTCTGACTATTCCACTCTACTCAACTCTACTCCATTCTACTCTTGGTATTCTCTTCTGTTCTACTCTATTCTATTCTTCTGTGCCCTTCCCTACTGAATCCCAGTCTAACCTACACTACTCTAATCTATTCAATTTAATTCGATTCCATTCAGTTTGACACCATTCGACCCGATTTGAGACAATTCGACGGGATTCGGTGAGATTCCGCGAGATTTGATGCGTTTTGGTGGGATTTGATGGAGTTCGACGAGATCCGATGCAATAGGATCTCGTGTGTTTTGGCTCGATTTTGCTGGGTTCAGTTTGTCTCTATCTGGCTCATTTCAGCTCCACTAGGCTCCATTCATCCCGAAGCTGGTCGACTCGACTCGATTCGGCTCATTTTGGTCATATGTGGTCCTATTCAGCGTTATTCGGCTCTATTCAACTCTTTTCTACTCTCTGCATCTCTGTTCGAATCCATTTGACTCCATTCCACACCATTCTATTCCATTCTACACTACTGTATTCTACAAAACCCTCCCCCACCCTAGCCTATCCTAATCTAGTCTGCTCTTTTCTAGTCTCCTTTTCTATTTTCTCGATTCCATCCTATGCTACTCTACCATACCCTGCACTAAGCTAACCTACCCTGACCTATGCTGTTCTATTCTATTTCCTTCTATTTTCTCTGTTCCACCGTATGCTTCCCTACCCTATGCTACCCCACCATACTATACTCTACTACTTAGAGTTACTTAATAAGGGTCCTAATTAAGGGGAGTAGTTCGGGCAAGGGTACTCCTTAAGGCAAGTGTACTAGTTCAGGCTACTAGTTAAGGCCAGGCTACTAGTTAAGGCCAGGCTACTAGTTAAGGCATGGGTACTTGTTGAGGGTACTGGTTAAGGCAAGGGTACCAGTTCAGGCTACTTGTTAAGGACATACTACTAGTGAAGGCAAGGGTACTAGTGAAGACTACTGGTTAAGGCAAGGGTACTTGTTAGGACTACTAGTTAAGGCAAGGGTACTAGATTAGGCTAAGAGTTCAGGCAAGGGTACTCGTTCAGATTACTGACTTAGGGTACTATTCAAGACTAGTTGTCTAGGCTACTGCTCTATGCCACTAGTCTAGCTGACTAGTCCAGCTTACTAGTCTAGGCTTCTACTCTAGCCTTCTCTTGTCTACTCTAATGTAGTCTACTTGCATCTACCCTAGTCTTCCTATCATAAACTACCCTACCCTAACCTATTCTAATCGATTCCATTTGATTCGATTCAAAGCATTTTGATGCGACCGGACACCATCACGCTTCAGTCGGCTCGATTCCGCAACATCAGCTCGATTCAGCTCGATTTGGCTCGAATCGCTTCAATTCAGCTCGTTTCCACTCGTTTCAGCCTTATTCGGCCCTATTTGGCTCGATTCGACTCTTTTCTACTCTATTTGTCTCTGTTCGACTCCATTTGACTCCACTCTTCTCCATTCTACGCTATTCTACTCTGTTCTGTTCTACTCTACCCTACGATGCTCTAATCTATTCGATTGGATGCGATTCGAAGCAATTCGGTGTGATTCATCTCGTTTTGTTTCCATTTGACTCGATTCGGCCAGAATTGGCTCTATTCAGCTATATCCTGCACTCTTTGACTCTGTTTGACTCAATTCTACTCTGCTCTACTCTTGTCTGCTTTACTCTCTCTACTCTACCCTACTGTACTATATTCTATTCTGTACTATTCTGTTCTATTCTACCCACCCGCCCCTCCCCTACCCTTCCCTAATCTATTTGATTAGATTCGATGTGACGTATTTCCACGCGATTTGACGCGATTAGGCTTGAATCAGCTCGATTCAGTTCGAATCGGCTCTATTCGGCTCGACTTGGCTCCATTTCACTCCATTCGGCTCGATTAGGCTCGAATTCCATCGATTCTGCTGGATTCTGCTCAATTAGGCCTTATTTGGGCCTATTCGGCCCTATTCTGCTCTATTAGACTCTTTTGTACTCTATTCATATCTATCCGTCTCTATTGGACTCCGTTCAACTCCATTCCTCACTATTTTCCTCTCTTCTATTCTACCCTTCCCTACCCTAATCTCTTCTAATCGATTCGATTTGATTTGACGCGATTCGAAGCAACCGGACGTGATTCGTCTCGTTTTGTCTCCACTCGGCTCAATTCGGCTATGTTCTCTGTCTTTGACTCTATTCTATTCTGTTGTATTCTTTCTGTTCTGCTCTATTCTCCCCTATTCTGTTGTACTCTATTCTATTCTACCCTACCCGACCCAACGGCACCCCACCCGAACCTACCCTACTTTAATCTATTGGATTCAATTGGATTCCGTGCGAAGCGATTTGATAGGACTTGACTGGATTCGGCAAGATCTGAAGGGATTTGATGAGATTCCATGCGACTCGACGTGATTCAGTAGGATTCTCTGAGGTTTGACACAATTCGAAGTTATTCGACGTGATTCGATGGGATTCGACACGATATGAAGCGATTTGATTCAAAACGATGTGACTCGACTCGATTCGACCTGATTCGATTCGACGCTGTTCGGTGACAGTCAGTGCGATTCTGCTTGATTCCGCTCGATTAGGTGTGATTCGGCAGTATAAAGCTCTTTTCGGCTGTATTCAGCTCCATTCGTCTCTATTCAGCTTATTCGGCTCTATTCGACTGTATTCGACTCTACTCTTTTCCACTCTATTCTACTCGATTCTATTCCTTCTATTCTGTTCTAATCTCTTCTATTCCACTCTACTCTGTTCTATTCTACCCTCCCCTTCCCTCCCCTCCCCTTCTCTAATCTATACGTCTTGATTGGATTTGACGCGTTGAACGCGATTCGAGGCGATGAAGCTTGAATCGGCTCGATTCGGCTCGATTTGGCTCTATTCGGCTCAGTTAGGCTCCATTCAGCTTGTTTGGGCTTGAATCGCTTCGAATCTGCTCGATTTGGCCTTCTTCGGCCCTATTCTGCTCTATTCGACTCTTTTCTACTCTATTCGTTTCTATTTGACTCCATTCTACTCCATTCTATTCATTCCACACTATTCTACACTATTCTACTCTATTCTGCTCTACCCTACCCAACACCACTCTAATTTACTCTACTTGCTTCTACACGATTCCTCTCATTTTGTCTGCATTTGGCTCTATTCAGCTCTATTCTACTCTTCTCTACTCTATTGTATTGTTTCTACTCTGTTCTGTACTATTCTACTCTATTCTACCCTACCCTATGCTACCCAACTCTAAGGTATTGTAATCCACTTGATTGGATTTGATTCAACCCATTTCGACGCGATTCGGCTCGATTTGGCTCTGTTCAAATCTATTCTACTCTACTCTACTCCCCTCTATTCTACTCTAGCCTACTCTTTTCTGTATTCGTTCTGTGTTGTTCTGTTCTATTTTGTTGTGTTCTGTTCTGTCTTATTCTATTCTACTCTATTCTACCCTACTCTAGCCTACCCAAACCTCCCCTACTCTAGTCTATTCAATTGAATTCGAGAAATTTTGACGCGACTAGGGGCCGAATCGGTGTGATTCATGTCCATTCGGCTCCATTTGTCTCGAATAGTGTCGATTCAGCTCGATTAGGCTCGATTTGGCTCCATTAGGCTCGATTCACTGGATTCGGCTCGATTTCGCTCAATTCAGCTCGATTTGGCCCTCTTTGGCCCTATTCGGCTCTCTTCAGCTCTTTTCTACTCTACTCGATTCCGTTGCACACCATTCTACTCCATTCTACGCTCTTCTCCTATACCCTACTGTAATTGATTCGATGGGATTCGACGCCATTCGACGTGATTTGTCTCGTTTCGTCTCCATTCAGCTTGATTCGACTCTGTTCTACTCTACTCTATTCTACTCTACACTATTCTGCTCTGCTCTACCCTTTTCTACTCTATTCTATTGTATCCTTTCCATTCTCTTCTACTGTGTTCAAGTCTACTCTATTCCATCCTACCCTCATCTAATCTATTCTACTGGATTCGATTCCACGCATCTCGATGCGATTCGGCTCAAATCGGCTCCTTTCCACTCCATTCATCCCCAATCGGCTCAAATCGGTTCGATTCAGCTCTAATCGGCTCCATTCGGCTCCAGTCAGCTCCAATAGGCTCTATTCAGCTCTATTCGGCTCTATTAGACTCTACTCAACTCTATTATCTCTTTTCGACTCCACTCGACTCCATGCTACACCATTCTACTCCATCCTAAACTATTCTCTACTGTATTGTATTGTACTCTACCCTACTGTAGTCTATTCTAATGGATTGGATTGGATTGGATTGGAATTGATCAGATTCAATGCAATTCGACGGGATTCGACGCGATACGGCACGATTCCACGGGATTCGGCGTGATTCGTCTTGGTTTCTATCCATTTAGCTCTTTTGGGCTCTATTTGGCTCTATTCGGCAATGTTCGACTCTGCTCTACTCTACTCTTCTATACTCTGCTCGTCTCGACCCTATTCTTTCAGTTCTGTTCTCTTCTCTTCTGTTCTACTGCACTCTATTCTACCCTACCCTACCCTAACTTAGCCTACTGTAATCTGTTCTATGCTATTCGACACACTTGAATGGGATTCGACCTGATTCGGGTCATATCGGCTCGATTCATCTCCTTTCTGCTCCATTAAACTCGATTCGGTTCTATTCGGCTCTTTTCCACTCTATTCGGCTCTTTTTGGCAGTATTCGACTCTATTTGACTCTAGTCTACTCGATTCTTTCTGTTCTGTTCTATTCTACTCTATTCTTCTCTACCCTACCGTAGCCTTACCTTCCCCACACTAATCTATTTGATTCGATTCGACACATTTCAAACGACTCGACATGATTCATCTCGATTCACCTTGAATTTGGTCAATTCGGCTGTATTCAGCTCTGTTTGGCTCTTTTCGGCTCTCTTCAACTCAATTTGACTCTATTCTACTGGACCCGACTCTACTTAATTCTATTCTCTTCTTTCTATTGTGTTCTGTTGTGTTGTAGTCTAGCCTCTCCTGCCGTACCCTCCTCTACTCTAATCTATTCGATTCAACGCATTTCGACGCGATTCCATGTGATTAGGCTTGAATCGGCTCGATTTAGCTCTATTTGGCTTGAATTGGGTCAATTCGTCTCGATTCTGCTCAATTCAGCATAATTAGGCTCGAGTGAACCTTATTCGGCCCTGTTCAGCTCTACTCAACCCTTTCTACTTTATTTGTCTCTATTTGGCTCCATTCAACTCCCTTCCACACCATTCTACTCTTTTCTACTCTATTCTATTCTGTTCTACCCTACCCTACTCTAACCTATTCTAATCGATTCGATTCATCACGATTTGTCTCCTTTCCTCTCCATTCGAATCGATTCGGCTTGAATTGGATCTATTCATCTATATTCTGCACTACCCGGCTCTGACTATTCCACTCTACTCAACTCTACTCCATTCTACTCTTGGTATTCTCTTCTGTTCTACTCTATTCTATTCTTCTGTGCCCTTCCCTACTGAATCCCAGTCTAACCTACACTACTCTAATCTATTCAATTTAATTCGATTCCATTCAGTTTGACACCATTCGACCCGATTTGAGACAATTCGACGGGATTCGGTGAGATTCCGCGAGATTTGATGCGTTTTGGTGGGATTTGATGGAGTTCGACGAGATCCGATGCAATAGGATCTCGTGTGTTTTGGCTCGATTTTGCTGGGTTCAGTTTGTCTCTATCTGGCTCATTTCAGCTCCACTAGGCTCCATTCATCCCGAAGCTGGTCGACTCGACTCGATTCGGCTCATTTTGGTCATATGTGGTCCTATTCAGCGTTATTCGGCTCTATTCAACTCTTTTCTACTCTCTGCATCTCTGTTCGAATCCATTTGACTCCATTCCACACCATTCTATTCCATTCTACACTACTGTATTCTACAAAACCCTCCCCCACCCTAGCCTATCCTAATCTAGTCTGCTCTTTTCTAGTCTCCTTTTCTATTTTCTCGATTCCATCCTATGCTACTCTACCATACCCTGCACTAAGCTAACCTACCCTGACCTATGCTGTTCTATTCTATTTCCTTCTATTTTCTCTGTTCCACCGTATGCTTCCCTACCCTATGCTACCCCACCATACTATACTCTACTACTTAGAGTTACTTAATAAGGGTCCTAATTAAGGGGAGTAGTTCGGGCAAGGGTACTCCTTAAGGCAAGTGTACTAGTTCAGGCTACTAGTTAAGGCCAGGCTACTAGTTAAGGCCAGGCTACTAGTTAAGGCATGGGTACTTGTTGAGGGTACTGGTTAAGGCAAGGGTACCAGTTCAGGCTACTTGTTAAGGACATACTACTAGTGAAGGCAAGGGTACTAGTGAAGACTACTGGTTAAGGCAAGGGTACTTGTTAGGACTACTAGTTAAGGCAAGGGTACTAGATTAGGCTAAGAGTTCAGGCAAGGGTACTCGTTCAGATTACTGACTTAGGGTACTATTCAAGACTAGTTGTCTAGGCTACTGCTCTATGCCACTAGTCTAGCTGACTAGTCCAGCTTACTAGTCTAGGCTTCTACTCTAGCCTTCTCTTGTCTACTCTAATGTAGTCTACTTGCATCTACCCTAGTCTTCCTATCATAAACTACCCTACCCTAACCTATTCTAATCGATTCCATTTGATTCGATTCAAAGCATTTTGATGCGACCGGACACCATCACGCTTCAGTCGGCTCGATTCCGCAACATCAGCTCGATTCAGCTCGATTTGGCTCGAATTGCTTCAATTCAGCTCGTTTCCACTCGTTTCAGCCTTATTCGGCCCTATTTGGCTCGATTCGACTCTTTTCTACTCTATTTGTCTCTGTTCGACTCCATTTGACTCCACTCTTCTCCATTCTACGCTATTCTACTCTGTTCTGTTCTACTCTACCCTACGATGCTCTAATCTATTCGATTGGATGCGATTCGAAGCAATTCGGTGTGATTCATCTCGTTTTGTTTCCATTTGACTCGATTCGGCCAGAATTGGCTCTATTCAGCTATATCCTGCACTCTTTGACTCTGTTTGACTCAATTCTACTCTGCTCTACTCTTGTCTGCTTTACTCTCTCTACTCTACCCTACTGTACTATATTCTATTCTGTACTATTCTGTTCTATTCTACCCACCCGCCCCTCCCCTACCCTTCCCTAATCTATTTGATTAGATTCGATGTGACGTATTTCCACGCGATTTGACGCGATTAGGCTTGAATCAGCTCGATTCAGTTCGAATCGGCTCTATTCGGCTCGACTTGGCTCCATTTCACTCCATTCGGCTCGATTAGGCTCGAATTCCATCGATTCTGCTGGATTCTGCTCAATTAGGCCTTATTTGGGCCTATTCGGCCCTATTCTGCTCTATTAGACTCTTTTGTACTCTATTCATATCTATCCGTCTCTATTGGACTCCGTTCAACTCCATTCCTCACTATTTTCCTCTCTTCTATTCTACCCTTCCCTACCCTAATCTCTTCTAATCGATTCGATTTGATTTGACGCGATTCGAAGCAACCGGACGTGATTCGTCTCGTTTTGTCTCCACTCGGCTCAATTCGGCTATGTTCTCTGTCTTTGACTCTATTCTATTCTGTTGTATTCTTTCTGTTCTGCTCTATTCTCCCCTATTCTGTTGTACTCTATTCTATTCTACCCTACCCGACCCAACGGCACCCCACCCGAACCTACCCTACTTTAATCTATTGGATTCAATTGGATTCCGTGCGAAGCGATTTGATAGGACTTGACTGGATTCGGCAAGATCTGAAGGGATTTGATGAGATTCCATGCGACTCGACGTGATTCAGTAGGATTCTCTGAGGTTTGACACAATTCGAAGTTATTCGACGTGATTCGATGGGATTCGACACGATATGAAGCGATTTGATTCAAAACGATGTGACTCGACTCGATTCGACCTGATTCGATTCGACGCTGTTCGGTGACAGTCAGTGCGATTCTGCTTGATTCCGCTCGATTAGGTGTGATTCGGCAGTATAAAGCTCTTTTCGGCTGTATTCAGCTCCATTCGTCTCTATTCAGCTTATTCGGCTCTATTCGACTGTATTCGACTCTACTCTTTTCCACTCTATTCTACTCGATTCTATTCCTTCTATTCTGTTCTAATCTCTTCTATTCCACTCTACTCTGTTCTATTCTACCCTCCCCTTCCCTCCCCTCCCCTTCTCTAATCTATACGTCTTGATTGGATTTGACGCGTTGAACGCGATTCGAGGCGATGAAGCTTGAATCGGCTCGATTCGGCTCGATTTGGCTCTATTCGGCTCAGTTAGGCTCCATTCAGCTTGTTTGGGCTTGAATCGCTTCGAATCTGCTCGATTTGGCCTTCTTCGGCCCTATTCTGCTCTATTCGACTCTTTTCTACTCTATTCGTTTCTATTTGACTCCATTCTACTCCATTCTATTCATTCCACACTATTCTACACTATTCTACTCTATTCTGCTCTACCCTACCCAACACCACTCTAATTTACTCTACTTGCTTCTACACGATTCCTCTCATTTTGTCTGCATTTGGCTCTATTCAGCTCTATTCTACTCTTCTCTACTCTATTGTATTGTTTCTACTCTGTTCTGTACTATTCTACTCTATTCTACCCTACCCTATGCTACCCAACTCTAAGGTATTGTAATCCACTTGATTGGATTTGATTCAACCCATTTCGACGCGATTCGGCTCGATTTGGCTCTGTTCAAATCTATTCTACTCTACTCTACTCCCCTCTATTCTACTCTAGCCTACTCTTTTCTGTATTCGTTCTGTGTTGTTCTGTTCTATTTTGTTGTGTTCTGTTCTGTTTTATTCTATTCTACTCTATTCTATCCTACTCTAGCCTACCCGAACCTCCCCTACTCTAGTCTATTCAATTGAATTCGAGAAATTTTGACGCGACTAGGGGCCGAATCGGTGTGATTCATGTCCATTCGGCTCCATTTGTCTCGAATAGTGTCGATTCAGCTCGATTAGGCTCGATTTGGCTCCATTAGGCTCGATTCACTGGATTCGGCTCGATTTCGCTCAATTCAGCTCGATTTGGCCCTCTTTGGCCCTCTTCGGCTCTCTTCAGCTCTTTTCTACTCTACTCGATTCCGTTGCACACCATTCTACTCCATTCTACGCTCTTCTACTATACCCTACTGTAATTGATTCGATGGGATTCGACGCCATTCGACGTGATTTGTCTCGTTTCGTCTCCATTCAGCTTGATTCGACTCTGTTCTACTCTACTCTATTCTACTCTACACTATTCTGCTCTGCTCTACCCTTTTCTACTCTATTCTATTGTATCCTTTCCATTCTCTTCTACTGTGTTCAAGTCTACTCTATTCCATCCTACCCTCATCTAATCTATTCTACTGGATTCGATTCCACGCATCTCGATGCGATTCGGCTCAAATCGGCTCCTTTCCACTCCATTCATCCCCAATCGGCTCAAATCGGTTCGATTCAGCTCTAATCGGCTCCATTCGGCTCCAGTCAGCTCCAATAGGCTCTATTCAGCTCTATTCGGCTCTATTAGACTCTACTCAACTCTATTATCTCTTTTCGACTCCACTCGACTCCATGCTACACCATTCTACTCCATCCTAAACTATTCTCTACTGTATTGTATTGTACTCTACCCTACTCTAGTCTATTCTAATGGATTGGATTGGATTGGATTGGATTGGATTGGAATTGATCAGATTCAATGCAATTCGACGGGATTCGACGCGATACGGCACGATTCCACGGGATTCGGCGTGATTCGTCTTGGTTTCTATCCATTTAGCTCTTTTGGGCTCTATTTGGCTCTATTCGGCAATGTTCGACTCTGCTCTACTCTACTCTTCTATACTCTGCTCGTCTCGACCCTATTCTTTCAGTTCTGTTCTCTTCTCTTCTGTTCTACTGCACTCTATTCTACCCTACCCTACCCTAACTTAGCCTACTGTAATCTGTTCTATGCTATTCGACACACTTGAATGGGATTCGACCTGATTCGGGTCATATCGGCTCGATTCATCTCCTTTCTGCTCCATTAAACTCGATTCGGCTCTTTTCCACTCTATTCGGCTCTTTTTGGCAGTATTCGACTCTATTTGACTCTAGTCTACTCGATTCTTTCTGTTCTGTTCTATTCTACTCTATTCTTCTCTACCCTACCGTAGCCTTACCTTCCCCACACTAATCTATTTGATTCGATTCGACACATTTCAAACGACTCGACATGATTCATCTCGATTCACCTTGAATTTGGTCAATTCGGCTGTATTCAGCTCTGTTTGGCTCTTTTCGGCTCTCTTCAACTCAATTTGACTCTATTCTACTGGACCCGACTCTACTTAATTCTATTCTCTTCTTTCTATTGTGTTCTGTTGTGTTGTAGTCTAGCCTCTCCTGCCGTACCCTCCTCTACTCTAATCTATTCGATTCAACGCATTTCGACGCGATTCCATGTGATTAGGCTTGAATCGGCTCGATTTAGCTCTATTTGGCTTGAATTGGGTCAATTCGTCTCGATTCTGCTCAATTCAGCATAATTAGGCTCGAGTGAACCTTATTCGGCCCTGTTCAGCTCTACTCAACCCTTTCTACTTTATTTGTCTCTATTTGGCTCCATTCAACTCCCTTCCACACCATTCTACTCTTTTCTACTCTATTCTATTCTGTTCTACCCTACCCTACTCTAACCTATTCTAATCGATTCGATTCATCACGATTTGTCTCCTTTCCTCTCCATTCAAATCGATTCGGCTTGAATTGGATCTATTCATCTATATTCTGCACTACCCGGCTCTGACTATTCCACTCTACTCAACTCTACTCCATTCTACTCTTGGTATTCTCTTCTGTTCTACTCTATTCTATTCTTCTGTGCCCTTCCCTACTGAATCCCAGTCTAACCTACACTACTCTAATCTATTCAATTTAATTCGATTCCATTCAGTTTGACACCATTCGACCCGATTTGAGACAATTCGACGGGATTCGGTGAGATTCCGCGAGATTTGATGCGTTTTGGTGGGATTTGATGGAGTTCGACGAGATCCGATGCAATAGGATCTCGTGTGTTTTGGCTCGATTTTGCTGGGTTCAGTTTGTCTCTATCTGGCTCATTTCAGCTCCACTAGGCTCCATTCATCCCGAAGCTGGTCGACTCGACTCGATTCGGCTCATTTTGGTCATATGTGGTCCTATTCAGCGTTATTCGGCTCTATTCAACTCTTTTCTACTCTCTGCATCTCTGTTCGAATCCATTTGACTCCATTCCACACCATTCTATTCCATTCTACACTACTGTATTCTACAAAACCCTCCCCCACCCTAGCCTATCCTAATCTAGTCTGCTCTTTTCTAGTCTCCTTTTCTATTTTCTCGATTCCATCCTATGCTACTCTACCATACCCTGCACTAAGCTAACCTACCCTGACCTATGCTGTTCTATTCTATTTCCTTCTATTTTCTCTGTTCCACCGTATGCTTCCCTACCCTATGCTACCCCACCGTACCATACTCTACTACTTAGGGTTACTTAATAAGGGTCCTAATTAAGGGGAGTAGTTCGGGCAAGGGTACTCCTTAAGGCAAGTGTACTAGTTCAGGCTACTAGTTAAGGCCAGGCTACTAGTTAAGGCCAGGCTACTAGTTAAGGCATGGGTACTTGTTGAGGGTACTGGTTAAGGCAAGGGTACCAGTTCAGGCTACTTGTTAAGGACATACTACTAGTGAAGGCAAGGGTACTAGTGAAGACTACTGGTTAAGGCAAGGGTACTTGTTAGGACTACTAGTTAAGGCAAGGGTACTAGATTAGGCTAAGAGTTCAGGCAAGGGTACTCGTTCAGATTACTGACTTAGGGTACTATTCAAGACTAGTTGTCTAGGCTACTGCTCTATGCCACTAGTCTAGCTGACTAGTCCAGCTTACTAGTCTAGGCTTCTACTCTAGCCTTCTCTTGTCTACTCTAATGTAGTCTACTTGCATCTACCCTAGTCTTCCTATCATAAACTACCCTACCCTAACCTATTCTAATCGATTCCATTTGATTCGATTCAAAGCATTTCGATGCGACCGGACACCATCACGCTTGAGTCGGCTCGATTCCGCAACATCAGCTCGATTCAGCTCGATTTGGCTCGAATCGCTTCAATTCAGCTCGTTTCCACTCGTTTCAGCCTTATTCGGCCCTATTTGGCTCGATTCGACTCTTTTCTACTCTATTTGTCTCTGTTCGACTCCATTTGACTCCACTCTTCTCCATTCTACGCTATTCTACTCTGTTCTGTTCTACTCTACCCTACGATGCTCTAATCTATTCGATTGGATGCGATTCGAAGCAATTCGGTGTGATTCATCTCGTTTTGTTTCCATTTGACTCGATTCGGCCAGAATTGGCTCTATTCAGCTATATCCTGCACTCTTTGACTCTGTTTGACTCAATTCTACTCTGCTCTACTCTTGTCTGCTTTACTCTCTCTACTCTACCCTACTGTACTATATTCTATTCTGTACTATTCTGTTCTATTCTACCCACCCGCCCCTCCCCTACCCTTCCCTAATCTATTTGATTAGATTCGATGTGACGTATTTCCACGCGATTTGACGCGATTAGGCTTGAATCAGCTCGATTCAGTTCGAATCGGCTCTATTCGGCTCGACTTGGCTCCATTTCACTCCATTCGGCTCGATTAGGCTCGAATTCCATCGATTCTGCTGGATTCTGCTCAATTAGGCCTTATTTGGGCCTATTCGGCCCTATTCTGCTCTATTAGACTCTTTTGTACTCTATTCATATCTATCCGTCTCTATTGGACTCCGTTCAACTCCATTCCTCACTATTTTCCTCTCTTCTATTCTACCCTTCCCTACCCTAATCTCTTCTAATCGATTCGATTTGATTTGACGCGATTCGAAGCAACCGGACGTGATTCGTCTCGTTTTGTCTCCACTCGGCTCAATTCGGCTATGTTCTCTGTCTTTGACTCTATTCTATTCTGTTGTATTCTTTCTGTTCTGCTCTATTCTCCCCTATTCTGTTGTACTCTATTCTATTCTACCCTACCCGACCCAACGGCACCCCACCCGAACCTACCCTACTTTAATCTATTGGATTCAATTGGATTCCGTGCGAAGCGATTTGATAGGACTTGACTGGATTCGGCAAGATCTGAAGGGATTTGATGAGATTCCATGCGACTCGACGTGATTCAGTAGGATTCTCTGAGGTTTGACACAATTCGAAGTTATTCGACGTGATTCGATGGGATTCGACACGATATGAAGCGATTTGATTCAAAACGATGTGACTCGACTCGATTCGACCTGATTCGATTCGACGCTGTTCGGTGACAGTCAGTGCGATTCTGCTTGATTCCGCTCGATTAGGTGTGATTCGGCAGTATAAAGCTCTTTTCGGCTGTATTCAGCTCCATTCGTCTCTATTCAGCTTATTCGGCTCTATTCGACTGTATTCGACTCTACTCTTTTCCACTCTATTCTACTCGATTCTATTCCTTCTATTCTGTTCTAATCTCTTCTATTCCACTCTACTCTGTTCTATTCTACCCTCCCCTTCCCTCCCCTCCCCTTCTCTAATCTATACGTCTTGATTGGATTTGACGCGTTGAACGCGATTCGAGGCGATGAAGCTTGAATCGGCTCGATTCGGCTCGATTTGGCTCTATTCGGCTCAGTTAGGCTCCATTCAGCTTGTTTGGGCTTGAATCGCTTCGAATCTGCTCGATTTGGCCTTCTTCGGCCCTATTCTGCTCTATTCGACTCTTTTCTACTCTATTCGTTTCTATTTGACTCCATTCTACTCCATTCTATTCATTCCACACTATTCTACACTATTCTACTCTATTCTGCTCTACCCTACCCAACACCACTCTAATTTACTCTACTTGCTTCTACACGATTCCTCTCATTTTGTCTGCATTTGGCTCTATTCAGCTCTATTCTACTCTTCTCTACTCTATTGTATTGTTTCTACTCTGTTCTGTACTATTCTACTCTATTCTACCCTACCCTATGCTACCCAACTCTAAGGTATTGTAATCCACTTGATTGGATTTGATTCAACCCATTTCGACGCGATTCGGCTCGATTTGGCTCTGTTCAAATCTATTCTACTCTACTCTACTCCCCTCTATTCTACTCTAGCCTACTCTTTTCTGTATTCGTTCTGTGTTGTTCTGTTCTATTTTGTTGTGTTCTGTTCTGTCTTATTCTATTCTACTCTATTCTACCCTACTCTAGCCTACCCGAACCTCCCCTACTCTAGTCTATTCAATTGAATTCGAGAAATTTTGACGCGACTAGGGGCCGAATCGGTGTGATTCATGTCCATTCGGCTCCATTTGTCTCGAATAGTGTCGATTCAGCTCGATTAGGCTCGATTTGGCTCCATTAGGCTCGATTCACTGGATTCGGCTCGATTTCGCTCAATTCAGCTCGATTTGGCCCTCTTTGGCCCTCTTCGGCTCTCTTCAGCTCTTTTCTACTCTACTCGATTCCGTTGCACACCATTCTACTCCATTCTACGCTCTTCTACTATACCCTACTGTAATTGATTCGATGGGATTCGACGCCATTCGACGTGATTTGTCTCGTTTCGTCTCCATTCAGCTTGATTCGACTCTGTTCTACTCTACTCTATTCTACTCTACACTATTCTGCTCTGCTCTACCCTTTTCTACTCTATTCTATTGTATCCTTTCCATTCTCTTCTACTGTGTTCAAGTCTACTCTATTCCATCCTACCCTCATCTAATCTATTCTACTGGATTCGATTCCACGCATCTCGATGCGATTCGGCTCAAATCGGCTCCTTTCCACTCCATTCATCCCCAATCGGCTCAAATCGGTTCGATTCAGCTCTAATCGGCTCCATTCGGCTCCAGTCAGCTCCAATAGGCTCTATTCAGCTCTATTCGGCTCTATTAGACTCTACTCAACTCTATTATCTCTTTTCGACTCCACTCGACTCCATGCTACACCATTCTACTCCATCCTAAACTATTCTCTACTGTATTGTATTGTACTCTACCCTACTCTAGTCTATTCTAATGGATTGGATTGGATTGGATTGGATTGGATTGGAATTGATCAGATTCAATGCAATTCGACGGGATTCGACGCGATACGGCACGATTCCACGGGATTCGGCGTGATTCGTCTTGGTTTCTATCCATTTAGCTCTTTTGGGCTCTATTTGGCTCTATTCGGCAATGTTCGACTCTGCTCTACTCTACTCTTCTATACTCTGCTCGTCTCGACCCTATTCTTTCAGTTCTGTTCTCTTCTCTTCTGTTCTACTGCACTCTATTCTACCCTACCCTACCCTAACTTAGCCTACTGTAATCTGTTCTATGCTATTCGACACACTTGAATGGGATTCGACCTGATTCGGGTCATATCGGCTCGATTCATCTCCTTTCTGCTCCATTAAACTCGATTCGGTTCTATTCGGCTCTTTTCCACTCTATTCGGCTCTTTTTGGCAGTATTCGACTCTATTTGACTCTAGTCTACTCGATTCTTTCTGTTCTGTTCTATTCTACTCTATTCTTCTCTACCCTACCGTAGCCTTACCTTCCCCACACTAATCTATTTGATTCGATTCGACACATTTCAAACGACTCGACATGATTCATCTCGATTCACCTTGAATTTGGTCAATTCAGCTGTATTCAGCTCTGTTTGGCTCTTTTCGGCTCTCTTCAACTCAATTTGACTCTATTCTACTGGACCCGACTCTACTTAATTCTATTCTCTTCTTTCTATTGTGTTCTGTTGTGTTGTAGTCTAGCCTCTCCTGCCGTACCCTCCTCTACTCTAATCTATTCGATTCAACGCATTTCGACGCGATTCCATGTGATTAGGCTTGAATCGGCTCGATTTAGCTCTATTTGGCTTGAATTGGGTCAATTCGTCTCGATTCTGCTCAATTCAGCATAATTAGGCTCGAGTGAACCTTATTCGGCCCTGTTCAGCTCTACTCAACCCTTTCTACTTTATTTGTCTCTATTTGGCTCCATTCAACTCCCTTCCACACCATTCTACTCTTTTCTACTCTATTCTATTCTGTTCTACCCTACCCTACTCTAACCTATTCTAATCGATTCGATTCATCACGATTTGTCTCCTTTCCTCTCCATTCGAATCGATTCGGCTTGAATTGGATCTATTCATCTATATTCTGCACTACCCGGCTCTGACTATTCCACTCTACTCAACTCTACTCCATTCTACTCTTGGTATTCTCTTCTGTTCTACTCTATTCTATTCTTCTGTGCCCTTCCCTACTGAATCCCAGTCTAACCTACACTACTCTAATCTATTCAATTTAATTCGATTCCATTCAGTTTGACACCATTCGACCCGATTTGAGACAATTCGACGGGATTCGGTGAGATTCCGCGAGATTTGATGCGTTTTGGTGGGATTTGATGGAGTTCGACGAGATCCGATGCAATAGGATCTCGTGTGTTTTGGCTCGATTTTGCTGGGTTCAGTTTGTCTCTATCTGGCTCATTTCAGCTCCACTAGGCTCCATTCATCCCGAAGCTGGTCGACTCGACTCGATTCGGCTCATTTTGGTCATATGTGGTCCTATTCAGCGTTATTCGGCTCTATTCAACTCTTTTCTACTCTCTGCATCTCTGTTCGAATCCATTTGACTCCATTCCACACCATTCTATTCCATTCTACACTACTGTATTCTACAAAACCCTCCCCCACCCTAGCCTATCCTAATCTAGTCTGCTCTTTTCTAGTCTCCTTTTCTATTTTCTCGATTCCATCCTATGCTACTCTACCATACCCTGCACTAAGCTAACCTACCCTGACCTATGCTGTTCTATTCTATTTCCTTCTATTTTCTCTGTTCCACCGTATGCTTCCCTACCCTATGCTACCCCACCGTACCATACTCTACTACTTAGGGTTACTTAATAAGGGTCCTAATTAAGGGGAGTAGTTCGGGCAAGGGTACTCCTTAAGGCAAGTGTACTAGTTCAGGCTACTAGTTAAGGCCAGGCTACTAGTTAAGGCCAGGCTACTAGTTAAGGCATGGGTACTTGTTGAGGGTACTGGTTAAGGCAAGGGTACCAGTTCAGGCTACTTGTTAAGGACATACTACTAGTGAAGGCAAGGGTACTAGTGAAGACTACTGGTTAAGGCAAGGGTACTTGTTAGGACTACTAGTTAAGGCAAGGGTACTAGATTAGGCTAAGAGTTCAGGCAAGGGTACTCGTTCAGATTACTGACTTAGGGTACTATTCAAGACTAGTTGTCTAGGCTACTGCTCTATGCCACTAGTCTAGCTGACTAGTCCAGCTTACTAGTCTAGGCTTCTACTCTAGCCTTCTCTTGTCTACTCTAATGTAGTCTACTTGCATCTACCCTAGTCTTCCTATCATAAACTACCCTACCCTAACCTATTCTAATCGATTCCATTTGATTCGATTCAAAGCATTTCGATGCGACCGGACACCATCACGCTTGAGTCGGCTCGATTCCGCAACATCAGCTCGATTCAGCTCGATTTGGCTCGAATCGCTTCAATTCAGCTCGTTTCCACTCGTTTCAGCCTTATTTGGCCCTATTTGGCTCGATTCGACTCTTTTCTACTCTATTTGTCTCTGTTCGACTCCATTTGACTCCACTCTTCTCCATTCTACGCTATTCTACTCTGTTCTGTTCTACTCTACCCTACGATGCTCTAATCTATTCGATTGGATGCGATTCGAAGCAATTCGGTGTGATTCATCTCGTTTTGTTTCCATTTGACTCGATTCGGCCAGAATTGGCTCTATTCAGCTATATCCTGCACTCTTTGACTCTGTTTGACTCAATTCTACTCTGCTCTACTCTTGTCTGCTTTACTCTCTCTACTCTACCCTACTGTACTATATTCTATTCTGTACTATTCTGTTCTATTCTACCCACCCGCCCCTCCCCTACCCTTCCCTAATCTATTTGATTAGATTCGATGTGACGTATTTCCACGCGATTTGACGCGATTAGGCTTGAATCAGCTCGATTCAGTTCGAATCGGCTCTATTCGGCTCGACTTGGCTCCATTTCACTCCATTCGGCTCGATTAGGCTCGAATTCCATCGATTCTGCTGGATTCTGCTCAATTAGGCCTTATTTGGGCCTATTCGGCCCTATTCTGCTCTATTAGACTCTTTTGTACTCTATTCATATCTATCCGTCTCTATTGGACTCCGTTCAACTCCATTCCTCACTATTTTCCTCTCTTCTATTCTACCCTTCCCTACCCTAATCTCTTCTAATCGATTCGATTTGATTTGACGCGATTCGAAGCAACCGGACGTGATTCGTCTCGTTTTGTCTCCACTCGGCTCAATTCGGCTATGTTCTCTGTCTTTGACTCTATTCTATTCTGTTGTATTCTTTCTGTTCTGCTCTATTCTCCCCTATTCTGTTGTACTCTATTCTATTCTACCCTACCCGACCCAACGGCACCCCACCCGAACCTACCCTACTTTAATCTATTGGATTCAATTGGATTCCGTGCGAAGCGATTTGATAGGACTTGACTGGATTCGGCAAGATCTGAAGGGATTTGATGAGATTCCATGCGACTCGACGTGATTCAGTAGGATTCTCTGAGGTTTGACACAATTCGAAGTTATTCGACGTGATTCGATGGGATTCGACACGATATGAAGCGATTTGATTCAAAACGATGTGACTCGACTCGATTCGACCTGATTCGATTCGACGCTGTTCGGTGACAGTCAGTGCGATTCTGCTTGATTCCGCTCGATTAGGTGTGATTCGGCAGTATAAAGCTCTTTTCGGCTGTATTCAGCTCCATTCGTCTCTATTCAGCTTATTCGGCTCTATTCGACTGTATTCGACTCTACTCTTTTCCACTCTATTCTACTCGATTCTATTCCTTCTATTCTGTTCTAATCTCTTCTATTCCACTCTACTCTGTTCTATTCTACCCTCCCCTTCCCTCCCCTCCCCTTCTCTAATCTATACGTCTTGATTGGATTTGACGCGTTGAACGCGATTCGAGGCGATGAAGCTTGAATCGGCTCGATTCGGCTCGATTTGGCTCTATTCGGCTCAGTTAGGCTCCATTCAGCTTGTTTGGGCTTGAATCGCTTCGAATCTGCTCGATTTGGCCTTCTTCGGCCCTATTCTGCTCTATTCGACTCTTTTCTACTCTATTCGTTTCTATTTGACTCCATTCTACTCCATTCTATTCATTCCACACTATTCTACACTATTCTACTCTATTCTGCTCTACCCTACCCAACACCACTCTAATTTACTCTACTTGCTTCTACACGATTCCTCTCATTTTGTCTGCATTTGGCTCTATTCAGCTCTATTCTACTCTTCTCTACTCTATTGTATTGTTTCTACTCTGTTCTGTACTATTCTACTCTATTCTACCCTACCCTATGCTACCCAACTCTAAGGTATTGTAATCCACTTGATTGGATTTGATTCAACCCATTTCGACGCGATTCGGCTCGATTTGGCTCTGTTCAAATCTATTCTACTCTACTCTACTCCCCTCTATTCTACTCTAGCCTACTCTTTTCTGTATTCGTTCTGTGTTGTTCTGTTCTATTTTGTTGTGTTCTGTTCTGTCTTATTCTATTCTACTCTATTCTACCCTACTCTAGCCTACCCGAACCTCCCCTACTCTAGTCTATTCAATTGAATTCGAGAAATTTTGACGCGACTAGGGGCCGAATCGGTGTGATTCATGTCCATTCGGCTCCATTTGTCTCGAATAGTGTCGATTCAGCTCGATTAGGCTCGATTTGGCTCCATTAGGCTCGATTCACTGGATTCGGCTCGATTTCGCTCAATTCAGCTCGATTTGGCCCTCTTTGGCCCTCTTCGGCTCTCTTCAGCTCTTTTCTACTCTACTCGATTCCGTTGCACACCATTCTACTCCATTCTACGCTCTTCTACTATACCCTACTGTAATTGATTCGATGGGATTCGACGCCATTCGACGTGATTTGTCTCGTTTCGTCTCCATTCAGCTTGATTCGACTCTGTTCTACTCTACTCTATTCTACTCTACACTATTCTGCTCTGCTCTACCCTTTTCTACTCTATTCTATTGTATCCTTTCCATTCTCTTCTACTGTGTTCAAGTCTACTCTATTCCATCCTACCCTCATCTAATCTATTCTACTGGATTCGATTCCACGCATCTCGATGCGATTCGGCTCAAATCGGCTCCTTTCCACTCCATTCATCCCCAATCGGCTCAAATCGGTTCGATTCAGCTCTAATCGGCTCCATTCGGCTCCAGTCAGCTCCAATAGGCTCTATTCAGCTCTATTCGGCTCTATTAGACTCTACTCAACTCTATTATCTCTTTTCGACTCCACTCGACTCCATGCTACACCATTCTACTCCATCCTAAACTATTCTCTACTGTATTGTATTGTACTCTACCCTACTCTAGTCTATTCTAATGGATTGGATTGGATTGGATTGGATTGGATTGGAATTGATCAGATTCAATGCAATTCGACGGGATTCGACGCGATACGGCACGATTCCACGGGATTCGGCGTGATTCGTCTTGGTTTCTATCCATTTAGCTCTTTTGGGCTCTATTTGGCTCTATTCGGCAATGTTCGACTCTGCTCTACTCTACTCTTCTATACTCTGCTCGTCTCGACCCTATTCTTTCAGTTCTGTTCTCTTCTCTTCTGTTCTACTGCACTCTATTCTACCCTACCCTACCCTAACTTAGCCTACTGTAATCTGTTCTATGCTATTCGACACACTTGAATGGGATTCGACCTGATTCGGGTCATATCGGCTCGATTCATCTCCTTTCTGCTCCATTAAACTCGATTCGGTTCTATTCGGCTCTTTTCCACTCTATTCGGCTCTTTTTGGCAGTATTCGACTCTATTTGACTCTAGTCTACTCGATTCTTTCTGTTCTGTTCTATTCTACTCTATTCTTCTCTACCCTACCGTAGCCTTACCTTCCCCACACTAATCTATTTGATTCGATTCGACACATTTCAAACGACTCGACATGATTCATCTCGATTCACCTTGAATTTGGTCAATTCGGCTGTATTCAGCTCTGTTTGGCTCTTTTCGGCTCTCTTCAACTCAATTTGACTCTATTCTACTGGACCCGACTCTACTTAATTCTATTCTCTTCTTTCTATTGTGTTCTGTTGTGTTGTAGTCTAGCCTCTCCTGCCGTACCCTCCTCTACTCTAATCTATTCGATTCAACGCATTTCGACGCGATTCCATGTGATTAGGCTTGAATCGGCTCGATTTAGCTCTATTTGGCTTGAATTGGGTCAATTCGTCTCGATTCTGCTCAATTCAGCATAATTAGGCTCGAGTGAACCTTATTCGGCCCTGTTCAGCTCTACTCAACCCTTTCTACTTTATTTGTCTCTATTTGGCTCCATTCAACTCCCTTCCACACCATTCTACTCTTTTCTACTCTATTCTATTCTGTTCTACCCTACCCTACTCTAACCTATTCTAATCGATTCGATTCATCACGATTTGTCTCCTTTCCTCTCCATTCGAATCGATTCGGCTTGAATTGGATCTATTCATCTATATTCTGCACTACCCGGCTCTGACTATTCCACTCTACTCAACTCTACTCCATTCTACTCTTGGTATTCTCTTCTGTTCTACTCTATTCTATTCTTCTGTGCCCTTCCCTACTGAATCCCAGTCTAACCTACACTACTCTAATCTATTCAATTTAATTCGATTCCATTCAGTTTGACACCATTCGACCCGATTTGAGACAATTCGACGGGATTCGGTGAGATTCCGCGAGATTTGATGCGTTTTGGTGGGATTTGATGGAGTTCGACGAGATCCGATGCAATAGGATCTCGTGTGTTTTGGCTCGATTTTGCTGGGTTCAGTTTGTCTCTATCTGGCTCATTTCAGCTCCACTAGGCTCCATTCATCCCGAAGCTGGTCGACTCGACTCGATTCGGCTCATTTTGGTCATATGTGGTCCTATTCAGCGTTATTCGGCTCTATTCAACTCTTTTCTACTCTCTGCATCTCTGTTCGAATCCATTTGACTCCATTCCACACCATTCTATTCCATTCTACACTACTGTATTCTACAAAACCCTCCCCCACCCTAGCCTATCCTAATCTAGTCTGCTCTTTTCTAGTCTCCTTTTCTATTTTCTCGATTCCATCCTATGCTACTCTACCATACCCTGCACTAAGCTAACCTACCCTGACCTATGCTGTTCTATTCTATTTCCTTCTATTTTCTCTGTTCCACCGTATGCTTCCCTACCCTATGCTACCCCACCGTACCATACTCTACTACTTAGGGTTACTTAATAAGGGTCCTAATTAAGGGGAGTAGTTCGGGCAAGGGTACTCCTTAAGGCAAGTGTACTAGTTCAGGCTACTAGTTAAGGCCAGGCTACTAGTTAAGGCCAGGCTACTAGTTAAGGCATGGGTACTTGTTGAGGGTACTGGTTAAGGCAAGGGTACCAGTTCAGGCTACTTGTTAAGGACATACTACTAGTGAAGGCAAGGGTACTAGTGAAGACTACTGGTTAAGGCAAGGGTACTTGTTAGGACTACTAGTTAAGGCAAGGGTACTAGATTAGGCTAAGAGTTCAGGCAAGGGTACTCGTTCAGATTACTGACTTAGGGTACTATTCAAGACTAGTTGTCTAGGCTACTGCTCTATGCCACTAGTCTAGCTGACTAGTCCAGCTTACTAGTCTAGGCTTCTACTCTAGCCTTCTCTTGTCTACTCTAATGTAGTCTACTTGCATCTACCCTAGTCTTCCTATCATAAACTACCCTACCCTAACCTATTCTAATCGATTCCATTTGATTCGATTCAAAGCATTTCGATGCGACCGGACACCATCACGCTTGAGTCGGCTCGATTCCGCAACATCAGCTCGATTCAGCTCGATTTGGCTCGAATCGCTTCAATTCAGCTCGTTTCCACTCGTTTCAGCCTTATTCGGCCCTATTTGGCTCGATTCGACTCTTTTCTACTCTATTTGTCTCTGTTCGACTCCATTTGACTCCACTCTTCTCCATTCTACGCTATTCTACTCTGTTCTGTTCTACTCTACCCTACGATGCTCTAATCTATTCGATTGGATGCGATTCGAAGCAATTCGGTGTGATTCATCTCGTTTTGTTTCCATTTGACTCGATTCGGCCAGAATTGGCTCTATTCAGCTATATCCTGCACTCTTTGACTCTGTTTGACTCAATTCTACTCTGCTCTACTCTTGTCTGCTTTACTCTCTCTACTCTACCCTACTGTACTATATTCTATTCTGTACTATTCTGTTCTATTCTACCCACCCGCCCCTCCCCTACCCTTCCCTAATCTATTTGATTAGATTCGATGTGACGTATTTCCACGCGATTTGACGCGATTAGGCTTGAATCAGCTCGATTCAGTTCGAATCGGCTCTATTCGGCTCGACTTGGCTCCATTTCACTCCATTCGGCTCGATTAGGCTCGAATTCCATCGATTCTGCTGGATTCTGCTCAATTAGGCCTTATTTGGGCCTATTCGGCCCTATTCTGCTCTATTAGACTCTTTTGTACTCTATTCATATCTATCCGTCTCTATTGGACTCCGTTCAACTCCATTCCTCACTATTTTCCTCTCTTCTATTCTACCCTTCCCTACCCTAATCTCTTCTAATCGATTCGATTTGATTTGACGCGATTCGAAGCAACCGGACGTGATTCGTCTCGTTTTGTCTCCACTCGGCTCAATTCGGCTATGTTCTCTGTCTTTGACTCTATTCTATTCTGTTGTATTCTTTCTGTTCTGCTCTATTCTCCCCTATTCTGTTGTACTCTATTCTATTCTACCCTACCCGACCCAACGGCACCCCACCCGAACCTACCCTACTTTAATCTATTGGATTCAATTGGATTCCGTGCGAAGCGATTTGATAGGACTTGACTGGATTCGGCAAGATCTGAAGGGATTTGATGAGATTCCATGCGACTCGACGTGATTCAGTAGGATTCTCTGAGGTTTGACACAATTCGAAGTTATTCGACGTGATTCGATGGGATTCGACACGATATGAAGCGATTTGATTCAAAACGATGTGACTCGACTCGATTCGACCTGATTCGATTCGACGCTGTTCGGTGACAGTCAGTGCGATTCTGCTTGATTCCGCTCGATTAGGTGTGATTCGGCAGTATAAAGCTCTTTTCGGCTGTATTCAGCTCCATTCGTCTCTATTCAGCTTATTCGGCTCTATTCGACTGTATTCGACTCTACTCTTTTCCACTCTATTCTACTCGATTCTATTCCTTCTATTCTGTTCTAATCTCTTCTATTCCACTCTACTCTGTTCTATTCTACCCTCCCCTTCCCTCCCCTCCCCTTCTCTAATCTATACGTCTTGATTGGATTTGACGCGTTGAACGCGATTCGAGGCGATGAAGCTTGAATCGGCTCGATTCGGCTCGATTTGGCTCTATTCGGCTCAGTTAGGCTCCATTCAGCTTGTTTGGGCTTGAATCGCTTCGAATCTGCTCGATTTGGCCTTCTTCGGCCCTATTCTGCTCTATTCGACTCTTTTCTACTCTATTCGTTTCTATTTGACTCCATTCTACTCCATTCTATTCATTCCACACTATTCTACACTATTCTACTCTATTCTGCTCTACCCTACCCAACACCACTCTAATTTACTCTACTTGCTTCTACACGATTCCTCTCATTTTGTCTGCATTTGGCTCTATTCAGCTCTATTCTACTCTTCTCTACTCTATTGTATTGTTTCTACTCTGTTCTGTACTATTCTACTCTATTCTACCCTACCCTATGCTACCCAACTCTAAGGTATTGTAATCCACTTGATTGGATTTGATTCAACCCATTTCGACGCGATTCGGCTCGATTTGGCTCTGTTCAAATCTATTCTACTCTACTCTACTCCCCTCTATTCTACTCTAGCCTACTCTTTTCTGTATTCGTTCTGTGTTGTTCTGTTCTATTTTGTTGTGTTCTGTTCTGTCTTATTCTATTCTACTCTATTCTACCCTACTCTAGCCTACCCGAACCTCCCCTACTCTAGTCTATTCAATTGAATTCGAGAAATTTTGACGCGACTAGGGGCCGAATCGGTGTGATTCATGTCCATTCGGCTCCATTTGTCTCGAATAGTGTCTATTCAGCTCGATTAGGCTCGATTTGGCTCCATTAGGCTCGATTCACTGGATTCGGCTCGATTTCGCTCAATTCAGCTCGATTTGGCCCTCTTTGGCCCTCTTCGGCTCTCTTCAGCTCTTTTCTACTCTACTCGATTCCGTTGCACACCATTCTACTCCATTCTACGCTCTTCTACTATACCCTACTGTAATTGATTCGATGGGATTCGACGCCATTCGACGTGATTTGTCTCGTTTCGTCTCCATTCAGCTTGATTCGACTCTGTTCTACTCTACTCTATTCTACTCTACACTATTCTGCTCTGCTCTACCCTTTTCTACTCTATTCTATTGTATCCTTTCCATTCTCTTCTACTGTGTTCAAGTCTACTCTATTCCATCCTACCCTCATCTAATCTATTCTACTGGATTCGATTCCACGCATCTCGATGCGATTCGGCTCAAATCGGCTCCTTTCCACTCCATTCATCCCCAATCGGCTCAAATCGGTTCGATTCAGCTCTAATCGGCTCCATTCGGCTCCAGTCAGCTCCAATAGGCTCTATTCAGCTCTATTCGGCTCTATTAGACTCTACTCAACTCTATTATCTCTTTTCGACTCCACTCGACTCCATGCTACACCATTCTACTCCATCCTAAACTATTCTCTACTGTATTGTATTGTACTCTACCCTACTCTAGTCTATTCTAATGGATTGGATTGGATTGGATTGGATTGGATTGGATTGGAATTGATCAGATTCAATGCAATTCGACGGGATTCGACGCGATACGGCACGATTCCACGGGATTCGGCGTGATTCGTCTTGGTTTCTATCCATTTAGCTCTTTTGGGCTCTATTTGGCTCTATTCGGCAATGTTCGACTCTGCTCTACTCTACTCTTCTATACTCTGCTCGTCTCGACCCTATTCTTTCAGTTCTGTTCTCTTCTCTTCTGTTCTACTGCACTCTATTCTACCCTACCCTACCCTAACTTAGCCTACTGTAATCTGTTCTATGCTATTCGACACACTTGAATGGGATTCGACCTGATTCGGGTCATATCGGCTCGATTCATCTCCTTTCTGCTCCATTAAACTCGATTCGGCTCTTTTCCACTCTATTCGGCTCTTTTTGGCAGTATTCGACTCTATTTGACTCTAGTCTACTCGATTCTTTCTGTTCTGTTCTATTCTACTCTATTCTTCTCTACCCTACCGTAGCCTTACCTTCCCCACACTAATCTATTTGATTCGATTCGACACATTTCAAACGACTCGACATGATTCATCTCGATTCACCTTGAATTTGGTCAATTCGGCTGTATTCAGCTCTGTTTGGCTCTTTTCGGCTCTCTTCAACTCAATTTGACTCTATTCTACTGGACCCGACTCTACTTAATTCTATTCTCTTCTTTCTATTGTGTTCTGTTGTGTTGTAGTCTAGCCTCTCCTGCCGTACCCTCCTCTACTCTAATCTATTCGATTCAACGCATTTCGACGCGATTCCATGTGATTAGGCTTGAATCGGCTCGATTTAGCTCTATTTGGCTTGAATTGGGTCAATTCGTCTCGATTCTGCTCAATTCAGCATAATTAGGCTCGAGTGAACCTTATTCGGCCCTGTTCAGCTCTACTCAACCCTTTCTACTTTATTTGTCTCTATTTGGCTCCATTCAACTCCCTTCCACACCATTCTACTCTTTTCTACTCTATTCTATTCTGTTCTACCCTACCCTACTCTAACCTATTCTAATCGATTCGATTCATCACGATTTGTCTCCTTTCCTCTCCATTCGAATCGATTCGGCTTGAATTGGATCTATTCATCTATATTCTGCACTACCCGGCTCTGACTATTCCACTCTACTCAACTCTACTCCATTCTACTCTTGGTATTCTCTTCTGTTCTACTCTATTCTATTCTTCTGTGCCCTTCCCTACTGAATCCCAGTCTAACCTACACTACTCTAATCTATTCAATTTAATTCGATTCCATTCAGTTTGACACCATTCGACCCGATTTGAGACAATTCGACGGGATTCGGTGAGATTCCGCGAGATTTGATGCGTTTTGGTGGGATTTGATGGAGTTCGACGAGATCCGATGCAATAGGATCTCGTGTGTTTTGGCTCGATTTTGCTGGGTTCAGTTTGTCTCTATCTGGCTCATTTCAGCTCCACTAGGCTCCATTCATCCCGAAGCTGGTCGACTCGACTCGATTCGGCTCATTTTGGTCATATGTGGTCCTATTCAGCGTTATTCGGCTCTATTCAACTCTTTTCTACTCTCTGCATCTCTGTTCGAATCCATTTGACTCCATTCCACACCATTCTATTCCATTCTACACTACTGTATTCTACAAAACCCTCCCCCACCCTAGCCTATCCTAATCTAGTCTGCTCTTTTCTAGTCTCCTTTTCTATTTTCTCGATTCCATCCTATGCTACTCTACCATACCCTGCACTAAGCTAACCTACCCTGACCTATGCTGTTCTATTCTATTTCCTTCTATTTTCTCTGTTCCACCGTATGCTTCCCTACCCTATGCTACCCCACCGTACCATACTCTACTACTTAGGGTTACTTAATAAGGGTCCTAATTAAGGGGAGTAGTTCGGGCAAGGGTACTCCTTAAGGCAAGTGTACTAGTTCAGGCTACTAGTTAAGGCCAGGCTACTAGTTAAGGCCAGGCTACTAGTTAAGGCATGGGTACTTGTTGAGGGTACTGGTTAAGGCAAGGGTACCAGTTCAGGCTACTTGTTAAGGACATACTACTAGTGAAGGCAAGGGTACTAGTGAAGACTACTGGTTAAGGCAAGGGTACTTGTTAGGACTACTAGTTAAGGCAAGGGTACTAGATTAGGCTAAGAGTTCAGGCAAGGGTACTCGTTCAGATTACTGACTTAGGGTACTATTCAAGACTAGTTGTCTAGGCTACTGCTCTATGCCACTAGTCTAGCTGACTAGTCCAGCTTACTAGTCTAGGCTTCTACTCTAGCCTTCTCTTGTCTACTCTAATGTAGTCTACTTGCATCTACCCTAGTCTTCCTATCATAAACTACCCTACCCTAACCTATTCTAATCGATTCCATTTGATTCGATTCAAAGCATTTCGATGCGACCGGACACCATCACGCTTGAGTCGGCTCGATTCCGCAACATCAGCTCGATTCAGCTCGATTTGGCTCGAATCGCTTCAATTCAGCTCGTTTCCACTCGTTTCAGCCTTATTCGGCCCTATTTGGCTCGATTCGACTCTTTTCTACTCTATTTGTCTCTGTTCGACTCCATTTGACTCCACTCTTCTCCATTCTACCCTATTCTACTCTGTTCTGTTCTACTCTACCCTACGATGCTCTAATCTATTCGATTGGATGCGATTCGAAGCAATTCGGTGTGATTCATCTCGTTTTGTTTCCATTTGACTCGATTCGGCCAGAATTGGCTCTATTCAGCTATATCCTGCACTCTTTGACTCTGTTTGACTCAATTCTACTCTGCTCTACTCTTGTCTGCTTTACTCTCTCTACTCTACCCTACTGTACTATATTCTATTCTGTACTATTCTGTTCTATTCTACCCACCCGCCCCTCCCCTACCCTTCCCTAATCTATTTGATTAGATTCGATGTGACGTATTTCCACGCGATTTGACGCGATTAGGCTTGAATCAGCTCGATTCAGTTCGAATCGGCTCTATTCGGCTCGACTTGGCTCCATTTCACTCCATTCGGCTCGATTAGGCTCGAATTCCATCGATTCTGCTGGATTCTGCTCAATTAGGCCTTATTTGGGCCTATTCGGCCCTATTCTGCTCTATTAGACTCTTTTGTACTCTATTCATATCTATCCGTCTCTATTGGACTCCGTTCAACTCCATTCCTCACTATTTTCCTCTCTTCTATTCTACCCTTCCCTACCCTAATCTCTTCTAATCGATTCGATTTGATTTGACGCGATTCGAAGCAACCGGACGTGATTCGTCTCGTTTTGTCTCCACTCGGCTCAATTCGGCTATGTTCTCTGTCTTTGACTCTATTCTATTCTGTTGTATTCTTTCTGTTCTGCTCTATTCTCCCCTATTCTGTTGTACTCTATTCTATTCTACCCTACCCGACCCAACGGCACCCCACCCGAACCTACCCTACTTTAATCTATTGGATTCAATTGGATTCCGTGCGAAGCGATTTGATAGGACTTGACTGGATTCGGCAAGATCTGAAGGGATTTGATGAGATTCCATGCGACTCGACGTGATTCAGTAGGATTCTCTGAGGTTTGACACAATTCGAAGTTATTCGACGTGATTCGATGGGATTCGACACGATATGAAGCGATTTGATTCAAAACGATGTGACTCGACTCGATTCGACCTGATTCGATTCGACGCTGTTCGGTGACAGTCAGTGCGATTCTGCTTGATTCCGCTCGATTAGGTGTGATTCGGCAGTATAAAGCTCTTTTCGGCTGTATTCAGCTCCATTCGTCTCTATTCAGCTTATTCGGCTCTATTCGACTGTATTCGACTCTACTCTTTTCCACTCTATTCTACTCGATTCTATTCCTTCTATTCTGTTCTAATCTCTTCTATTCCACTCTACTCTGTTCTATTCTACCCTCCCCTTCCCTCCCCTCCCCTTCTCTAATCTATACGTCTTGATTGGATTTGACGCGTTGAACGCGATTCGAGGCGATGAAGCTTGAATCGGCTCGATTCGGCTCGATTTGGCTCTATTCGGCTCAGTTAGGCTCCATTCAGCTTGTTTGGGCTTGAATCGCTTCGAATCTGCTCGATTTGGCCTTCTTCGGCCCTATTCTGCTCTATTCGACTCTTTTCTACTCTATTCGTTTCTATTTGACTCCATTCTACTCCATTCTATTCATTCCACACTATTCTACACTATTCTACTCTATTCTGCTCTACCCTACCCAACACCACTCTAATTTACTCTACTTGCTTCTACACGATTCCTCTCATTTTGTCTGCATTTGGCTCTATTCAGCTCTATTCTACTCTTCTCTACTCTATTGTATTGTTTCTACTCTGTTCTGTACTATTCTACTCTATTCTACCCTACCCTATGCTACCCAACTCTAAGGTATTGTAATCCACTTGATTGGATTTGATTCAACCCATTTCGACGCGATTCGGCTCGATTTGGCTCTGTTCAAATCTATTCTACTCTACTCTACTCCCCTCTATTCTACTCTAGCCTACTCTTTTCTGTATTCGTTCTGTGTTGTTCTGTTCTATTTTGTTGTGTTCTGTTCTGTCTTATTCTATTCTACTCTATTCTACCCTACTCTAGCCTACCCGAACCTCCCCTACTCTAGTCTATTCAATTGAATTCGAGAAATTTTGACGCGACTAGGGGCCGAATCGGTGTGATTCATGTCCATTCGGCTCCATTTGTCTCGAATAGTGTCGATTCAGCTCGATTAGGCTCGATTTGGCTCCATTAGGCTCGATTCACTGGATTCGGCTCGATTTCGCTCAATTCAGCTCGATTTGGCCCTCTTTGGCCCTCTTCGGCTCTCTTCAGCTCTTTTCTACTCTACTCGATTCCGTTGCACACCATTCTACTCCATTCTACGCTCTTCTACTATACCCTACTGTAATTGATTCGATGGGATTCGACGCCATTCGACGTGATTTGTCTCGTTTCGTCTCCATTCAGCTTGATTCGACTCTGTTCTACTCTACTCTATTCTACTCTACACTATTCTGCTCTGCTCTACCCTTTTCTACTCTATTCTATTGTATCCTTTCCATTCTCTTCTACTGTGTTCAAGTCTACTCTATTCCATCCTACCCTCATCTAATCTATTCTACTGGATTCGATTCCACGCATCTCGATGCGATTCGGCTCAAATCGGCTCCTTTCCACTCCATTCATCCCCAATCGGCTCAAATCGGTTCGATTCAGCTCTAATCGGCTCCATTCGGCTCCAGTCAGCTCCAATAGGCTCTATTCAGCTCTATTCGGCTCTATTAGACTCTACTCAACTCTATTATCTCTTTTCGACTCCACTCGACTCCATGCTACACCATTCTACTCCATCCTAAACTATTCTCTACTGTATTGTATTGTACTCTACCCTACTCTAGTCTATTCTAATGGATTGGATTGGATTGGATTGGATTGGATTGGAATTGATCAGATTCAATGCAATTCGACGGGATTCGACGCGATACGGCACGATTCCACGGGATTCGGCGTGATTCGTCTTGGTTTCTATCCATTTAGCTCTTTTGGGCTCTATTTGGCTCTATTCGGCAATGTTCGACTCTGCTCTACTCTACTCTTCTATACTCTGCTCGTCTCGACCCTATTCTTTCAGTTCTGTTCTCTTCTCTTCTGTTCTACTGCACTCTATTCTACCCTACCCTACCCTAACTTAGCCTACTGTAATCTGTTCTATGCTATTCGACACACTTGAATGGGATTCGACCTGATTCGGGTCATATCGGCTCGATTCATCTCCTTTCTGCTCCATTAAACTCGATTCGGCTCTTTTCCACTCTATTCGGCTCTTTTTGGCAGTATTCGACTCTATTTGACTCTAGTCTACTCGATTCTTTCTGTTCTGTTCTATTCTACTCTATTCTTCTCTACCCTACCGTAGCCTTACCTTCCCCACACTAATCTATTTGATTCGATTCGACACATTTCAAACGACTCGACATGATTCATCTCGATTCACCTTGAATTTGGTCAATTCGGCTGTATTCAGCTCTGTTTGGCTCTTTTCGGCTCTCTTCAACTCAATTTGACTCTATTCTACTGGACCCGACTCTACTTAATTCTATTCTCTTCTTTCTATTGTGTTCTGTTGTGTTGTAGTCTAGCCTCTCCTGCCGTACCCTCCTCTACTCTAATCTATTCGATTCAACGCATTTCGACGCGATTCCATGTGATTAGGCTTGAATCGGCTCGATTTAGCTCTATTTGGCTTGAATTGGGTCAATTCGTCTCGATTCTGCTCAATTCAGCATAATTAGGCTCGAGTGAACCTTATTCGGCCCTGTTCAGCTCTACTCAACCCTTTCTACTTTATTTGTCTCTATTTGGCTCCATTCAACTCCCTTCCACACCATTCTACTCTTTTCTACTCTATTCTATTCTGTTCTACCCTACCCTACTCTAACCTATTCTAATCGATTCGATTCATCACGATTTGTCTCCTTTCCTCTCCATTCGAATCGATTCGGCTTGAATTGGATCTATTCATCTATATTCTGCACTACCCGGCTCTGACTATTCCACTCTACTCAACTCTACTCCATTCTACTCTTGGTATTCTCTTCTGTTCTACTCTATTCTATTCTTCTGTGCCCTTCCCTACTGAATCCCAGTCTAACCTACACTACTCTAATCTATTCAATTTAATTCGATTCCATTCAGTTTGACACCATTCGACCCGATTTGAGACAATTCGACGGGATTCGGTGAGATTCCGCGAGATTTGATGCGTTTTGGTGGGATTTGATGGAGTTCGACGAGATCCGATGCAATAGGATCTCGTGTGTTTTGGCTCGATTTTGCTGGGTTCAGTTTGTCTCTATCTGGCTCATTTCAGCTCCACTAGGCTCCAATCATCCCGAAGCTGGTCGACTCGACTCGATTCGGCTCATTTTGGTCATATGTGGTCCTATTCAGCGTTATTCGGCTCTATTCAACTCTTTTCTACTCTCTGCATCTCTGTTCGAATCCATTTGACTCCATTCCACACCATTCTATTCCATTCTACACTACTGTATTCTACAAAACCCTCCCCCACCCTAGCCTATCCTAATCTAGTCTGCTCTTTTCTAGTCTCCTTTTCTATTTTCTCGATTCCATCCTATGCTACTCTACCATACCCTGCACTAAGCTAACCTACCCTGACCTATGCTGTTCTATTCTATTTCCTTCTATTTTCTCTGTTCCACCGTATGCTTCCCTACCCTATGCTACCCCACCGTACCATACTCTACTACTTAGGGTTACTTAATAAGGGTCCTAATTAAGGGGAGTAGTTCGGGCAAGGGTACTCCTTAAGGCAAGTGTACTAGTTCAGGCTACTAGTTAAGGCCAGGCTACTAGTTAAGGCCAGGCTACTAGTTAAGGCATGGGTACTTGTTGAGGGTACTGGTTAAGGCAAGGGTACCAGTTCAGGCTACTTGTTAAGGACATACTACTAGTGAAGGCAAGGGTACTAGTGAAGACTACTGGTTAAGGCAAGGGTACTTGTTAGGACTACTAGTTAAGGCAAGGGTACTAGATTAGGCTAAGAGTTCAGGCAAGGGTACTCGTTCAGATTACTGACTTAGGGTACTATTCAAGACTAGTTGTCTAGGCTACTGCTCTATGCCACTAGTCTAGCTGACTAGTCCAGCTTACTAGTCTAGGCTTCTACTCTAGCCTTCTCTTGTCTACTCTAATGTAGTCTACTTGCATCTACCCTAGTCTTCCTATCATAAACTACCCTACCCTAACCTATTCTAATCGATTCCATTTGATTCGATTCAAAGCATTTCGATGCGACCGGACACCATCACGCTTGAGTCGGCTCGATTCCGCAACATCAGCTCGATTCAGCTCGATTTGGCTCGAATCGCTTCAATTCAGCTCGTTTCCACTCGTTTCAGCCTTATTCGGCCCTATTTGGCTCGATTCGACTCTTTTCTACTCTATTTGTCTCTGTTCGACTCCATTTGACTCCACTCTTCTCCATTCTACGCTATTCTACTCTGTTCTGTTCTACTCTACCCTACGATGCTCTAATCTATTCGATTGGATGCGATTCGAAGCAATTCGGTGTGATTCATCTCGTTTTGTTTCCATTTGACTCGATTCGGCCAGAATTGGCTCTATTCAGCTATATCCTGCACTCTTTGACTCTGTTTGACTCAATTCTACTCTGCTCTACTCTTGTCTGCTTTACTCTCTCTACTCTACCCTACTGTACTATATTCTATTCTGTACTATTCTGTTCTATTCTACCCACCCGCCCCTCCCCTACCCTTCCCTAATCTATTTGATTAGATTCGATGTGACGTATTTCCACGCGATTTGACGCGATTAGGCTTGAATCAGCTCGATTCAGTTCGAATCGGCTCTATTCGGCTCGACTTGGCTCCATTTCACTCCATTCGGCTCGATTAGGCTCGAATTCCATCGATTCTGCTGGATTCTGCTCAATTAGGCCTTATTTGGGCCTATTCGGCCCTATTCTGCTCTATTAGACTCTTTTGTACTCTATTCATATCTATCCGTCTCTATTGGACTCCGTTCAACTCCATTCCTCACTATTTTCCTCTCTTCTATTCTACCCTTCCCTACCCTAATCTCTTCTAATCGATTCGATTTGATTTGACGCGATTCGAAGCAACCGGACGTGATTCGTCTCGTTTTGTCTCCACTCGGCTCAATTCGGCTATGTTCTCTGTCTTTGACTCTATTCTATTCTGTTGTATTCTTTCTGTTCTGCTCTATTCTCCCCTATTCTGTTGTACTCTATTCTATTCTACCCTACCCGACCCAACGGCACCCCACCCGAACCTACCCTACTTTAATCTATTGGATTCAATTGGATTCCGTGCGAAGCGATTTGATAGGACTTGACTGGATTCGGCAAGATCTGAAGGGATTTGATGAGATTCCATGCGACTCGACGTGATTCAGTAGGATTCTCTGAGGTTTGACACAATTCGAAGTTATTCGACGTGATTCGATGGGATTCGACACGATATGAAGCGATTTGATTCAAAACGATGTGACTCGACTCGATTCGACCTGATTCGATTCGACGCTGTTCGGTGACAGTCAGTGCGATTCTGCTTGATTCCGCTCGATTAGGTGTGATTCGGCAGTATAAAGCTCTTTTCGGCTGTATTCAGCTCCATTCGTCTCTATTCAGCTTATTCGGCTCTATTCGACTGTATTCGACTCTACTCTTTTCCACTCTATTCTACTCGATTCTATTCCTTCTATTCTGTTCTAATCTCTTCTATTCCACTCTACTCTGTTCTATTCTACCCTCCCCTTCCCTCCCCTCCCCTTCTCTAATCTATACGTCTTGATTGGATTTGACGCGTTGAACGCGATTCGAGGCGATGAAGCTTGAATCGGCTCGATTCGGCTCGATTTGGCTCTATTCGGCTCAGTTAGGCTCCATTCAGCTTGTTTGGGCTTGAATCGCTTCGAATCTGCTCGATTTGGCCTTCTTCGGCCCTATTCTGCTCTATTCGACTCTTTTCTACTCTATTCGTTTCTATTTGACTCCATTCTACTCCATTCTATTCATTCCACACTATTCTACACTATTCTACTCTATTCTGCTCTACCCTACCCAACACCACTCTAATTTACTCTACTTGCTTCTACACGATTCCTCTCATTTTGTCTGCATTTGGCTCTATTCAGCTCTATTCTACTCTTCTCTACTCTATTGTATTGTTTCTACTCTGTTCTGTACTATTCTACTCTATTCTACCCTACCCTATGCTACCCAACTCTAAGGTATTGTAATCCACTTGATTGGATTTGATTCAACCCATTTCGACGCGATTCGGCTCGATTTGGCTCTGTTCAAATCTATTCTACTCTACTCTACTCCCCTCTATTCTACTCTAGCCTACTCTTTTCTGTATTCGTTCTGTGTTGTTCTGTTCTATTTTGTTGTGTTCTGTTCTGTCTTATTCTATTCTACTCTATTCTACCCTACTCTAGCCTACCCGAACCTCCCCTACTCTAGTCTATTCAATTGAATTCGAGAAATTTTGACGCGACTAGGGGCCGAATCGGTGTGATTCATGTCCATTCGGCTCCATTTGTCTCGAATAGTGTCGATTCAGCTCGATTAGGCTCGATTTGGCTCCATTAGGCTCGATTCACTGGATTCGGCTCGATTTCGCTCAATTCAGCTCGATTTGGCCCTCTTTGGCCCTCTTCGGCTCTCTTCAGCTCTTTTCTACTCTACTCGATTCCGTTGCACACCATTCTACTCCATTCTACGCTCTTCTACTATACCCTACTGTAATTGATTCGATGGGATTCGACGCCATTCGACGTGATTTGTCTCGTTTCGTCTCCATTCAGCTTGATTCGACTCTGTTCTACTCTACTCTATTCTACTCTACACTATTCTGCTCTGCTCTACCCTTTTCTACTCTATTCTATTGTATCCTTTCCATTCTCTTCTACTGTGTTCAAGTCTACTCTATTCCATCCTACCCTCATCTAATCTATTCTACTGGATTCGATTCCACGCATCTCGATGCGATTCGGCTCAAATCGGCTCCTTTCCACTCCATTCATCCCCAATCGGCTCAAATCGGTTCGATTCAGCTCTAATCGGCTCCATTCGGCTCCAGTCAGCTCCAATAGGCTCTATTCAGCTCTATTCGGCTCTATTAGACTCTACTCAACTCTATTATCTCTTTTCGACTCCACTCGACTCCATGCTACACCATTCTACTCCATCCTAAACTATTCTCTACTGTATTGTATTGTACTCTACCCTACTCTAGTCTATTCTAATGGATTGGATTGGATTGGATTGGATTGGATTGGATTGGAATTGATCAGATTCAATGCAATTCGACGGGATTCGACGCGATACGGCACGATTCCACGGGATTCGGCGTGATTCGTCTTGGTTTCTATCCATTTAGCTCTTTTGGGCTCTATTTGGCTCTATTCGGCAATGTTCGACTCTGCTCTACTCTACTCTTCTATACTCTGCTCGTCTCGACCCTATTCTTTCAGTTCTGTTCTCTTCTCTTCTGTTCTACTGCACTCTATTCTACCCTACCCTACCCTAACTTAGCCTACTGTAATCTGTTCTATGCTATTCGACACACTTGAATGGGATTCGACCTGATTCGGGTCATATCGGCTCGATTCATCTCCTTTCTGCTCCATTAAACTCGATTCGGCTCTTTTCCACTCTATTCGGCTCTTTTTGGCAGTATTCGACTCTATTTGACTCTAGTCTACTCGATTCTTTCTGTTCTGTTCTATTCTACTCTATTCTTCTCTACCCTACCGTAGCCTTACCTTCCCCACACTAATCTATTTGATTCGATTCGACACATTTCAAACGACTCGACATGATTCATCTCGATTCACCTTGAATTTGGTCAATTCGGCTGTATTCAGCTCTGTTTGGCTCTTTTCGGCTCTCTTCAACTCAATTTGACTCTATTCTACTGGACCCGACTCTACTTAATTCTATTCTCTTCTTTCTATTGTGTTCTGTTGTGTTGTAGTCTAGCCTCTCCTGCCGTACCCTCCTCTACTCTAATCTATTCGATTCAACGCATTTCGACGCGATTCCATGTGATTAGGCTTGAATCGGCTCGATTTAGCTCTATTTGGCTTGAATTGGGTCAATTCGTCTCGATTCTGCTCAATTCAGCATAATTAGGCTCGAGTGAACCTTATTCGGCCCTGTTCAGCTCTACTCAACCCTTTCTACTTTATTTGTCTCTATTTGGCTCCATTCAACTCCCTTCCACACCATTCTACTCTTTTCTACTCTATTCTATTCTGTTCTACCCTACCCTACTCTAACCTATTCTAATCGATTCGATTCATCACGATTTGTCTCCTTTCCTCTCCATTCGAATCGATTCGGCTTGAATTGGATCTATTCATCTATATTCTGCACTACCCGGCTCTGACTATTCCACTCTACTCAACTCTACTCCATTCTACTCTTGGTATTCTCTTCTGTTCTACTCTATTCTATTCTTCTGTGCCCTTCCCTACTGAATCCCAGTCTAACCTACACTACTCTAATCTATTCAATTTAATTCGATTCCATTCAGTTTGACACCATTCGACCCGATTTGAGACAATTCGACGGGATTCGGTGAGATTCCGCGAGATTTGATGCGTTTTGGTGGGATTTGATGGAGTTCGACGAGATCCGATGCAATAGGATCTCGTGTGTTTTGGCTCGATTTTGCTGGGTTCAGTTTGTCTCTATCTGGCTCATTTCAGCTCCACTAGGCTCCATTCATCCCGAAGCTGGTCGACTCGACTCGATTCGGCTCATTTTGGTCATATGTGGTCCTATTCAGCGTTATTCGGCTCTATTCAACTCTTTTCTACTCTCTGCATCTCTGTTCGAATCCATTTGACTCCATTCCACACCATTCTATTCCATTCTACACTACTGTATTCTACAAAACCCTCCCCCACCCTAGCCTATCCTAATCTAGTCTGCTCTTTTCTAGTCTCCTTTTCTATTTTCTCGATTCCATCCTATGCTACTCTACCATACCCTGCACTAAGCTAACCTACCCTGACCTATGCTGTTCTATTCTATTTCCTTCTATTTTCTCTGTTCCACCGTATGCTTCCCTACCCTATGCTACCCCACCGTACCATACTCTACTACTTAGGGTTACTTAATAAGGGTCCTAATTAAGGGGAGTAGTTCGGGCAAGGGTACTCCTTAAGGCAAGTGTACTAGTTCAGGCTACTAGTTAAGGCCAGGCTACTAGTTAAGGCCAGGCTACTAGTTAAGGCATGGGTACTTGTTGAGGGTACTGGTTAAGGCAAGGGTACCAGTTCAGGCTACTTGTTAAGGACATACTACTAGTGAAGGCAAGGGTACTAGTGAAGACTACTGGTTAAGGCAAGGGTACTTGTTAGGACTACTAGTTAAGGCAAGGGTACTAGATTAGGCTAAGAGTTCAGGCAAGGGTACTCGTTCAGATTACTGACTTAGGGTACTATTCAAGACTAGTTGTCTAGGCTACTGCTCTATGCCACTAGTCTAGCTGACTAGTCCAGCTTACTAGTCTAGGCTTCTACTCTAGCCTTCTCTTGTCTACTCTAATGTAGTCTACTTGCATCTACCCTAGTCTTCCTATCATAAACTATCCTACCCTAACCTATTCTAATCGATTCCATTTGATTCGATTCAAAGCATTTCGATGCGACCGGACACCATCACGCTTGAGTCGGCTCGATTCCGCAACATCAGCTCGATTCAGCTCGATTTGGCTCGAATCGCTTCAATTCAGCTCGTTTCCACTCGTTTCAGCCTTATTCGGCCCTATTTGGCTCGATTCGACTCTTTTCTACTCTATTTGTCTCTGTTCGACTCCATTTGACTCCACTCTTCTCCATTCTACGCTATTCTACTCTGTTCTGTTCTACTCTACCCTACGATGCTCTAATCTATTCGATTGGATGCGATTCGAAGCAATTCGGTGTGATTCATCTCGTTTTGTTTCCATTTGACTCGATTCGGCCAGAATTGGCTCTATTCAGCTATATCCTGCACTCTTTGACTCTGTTTGACTCAATTCTACTCTGCTCTACTCTTGTCTGCTTTACTCTCTCTACTCTACCCTACTGTACTATATTCTATTCTGTACTATTCTGTTCTATTCTACCCACCCGCCCCTCCCCTACCCTTCCCTAATCTATTTGATTAGATTCGATGTGACGTATTTCCACGCGATTTGACGCGATTAGGCTTGAATCAGCTCGATTCAGTTCGAATCGGCTCTATTCGGCTCGACTTGGCTCCATTTCACTCCATTCGGCTCGATTAGGCTCGAATTCCATCGATTCTGCTGGATTCTGCTCAATTAGGCCTTATTTGGGCCTATTCGGCCCTATTCTGCTCTATTAGACTCTTTTGTACTCTATTCATATCTATCCGTCTCTATTGGACTCCGTTCAACTCCATTCCTCACTATTTTCCTCTCTTCTATTCTACCCTTCCCTACCCTAATCTCTTCTAATCGATTCGATTTGATTTGACGCGATTCGAAGCAACCGGACGTGATTCGTCTCGTTTTGTCTCCACTCGGCTCAATTCGGCTATGTTCTCTGTCTTTGACTCTATTCTATTCTGTTGTATTCTTTCTGTTCTGCTCTATTCTCCCCTATTCTGTTGTACTCTATTCTATTCTACCCTACCCGACCCAACGGCACCCCACCCGAACCTACCCTACTTTAATCTATTGGATTCAATTGGATTCCGTGCGAAGCGATTTGATAGGACTTGACTGGATTCGGCAAGATCTGAAGGGATTTGATGAGATTCCATGCGACTCGACGTGATTCAGTAGGATTCTCTGAGGTTTGACACAATTCGAAGTTATTCGACGTGATTCGATGGGATTCGACACGATATGAAGCGATTTGATTCAAAACGATGTGACTCGACTCGATTCGACCTGATTCGATTCGACGCTGTTCGGTGACAGTCAGTGCGATTCTGCTTGATTCCGCTCGATTAGGTGTGATTCGGCAGTATAAAGCTCTTTTCGGCTGTATTCAGCTCCATTCGTCTCTATTCAGCTTATTCGGCTCTATTCGACTGTATTCGACTCTACTCTTTTCCACTCTATTCTACTCGATTCTATTCCTTCTATTCTGTTCTAATCTCTTCTATTCCACTCTACTCTGTTCTATTCTACCCTCCCCTTCCCTCCCCTCCCCTTCTCTAATCTATACGTCTTGATTGGATTTGACGCGTTGAACGCGATTCGAGGCGATGAAGCTTGAATCGGCTCGATTCGGCTCGATTTGGCTCTATTCGGCTCAGTTAGGCTCCATTCAGCTTGTTTGGGCTTGAATCGCTTCGAATCTGCTCGATTTGGCCTTCTTCGGCCCTATTCTGCTCTATTCGACTCTTTTCTACTCTATTCGTTTCTATTTGACTCCATTCTACTCCATTCTATTCATTCCACACTATTCTACACTATTCTACTCTATTCTGCTCTACCCTACCCAACACCACTCTAATTTACTCTACTTGCTTCTACACGATTCCTCTCATTTTGTCTGCATTTGGCTCTATTCAGCTCTATTCTACTCTTCTCTACTCTATTGTATTGTTTCTACTCTGTTCTGTACTATTCTACTCTATTCTACCCTACCCTATGCTACCCAACTCTAAGGTATTGTAATCCACTTGATTGGATTTGATTCAACCCATTTCGACGCGATTCGGCTCGATTTGGCTCTGTTCAAATCTATTCTACTCTACTCTACTCCCCTCTATTCTACTCTAGCCTACTCTTTTCTGTATTCGTTCTGTGTTGTTCTGTTCTATTTTGTTGTGTTCTGTTCTGTCTTATTCTATTCTACTCTATTCTACCCTACTCTAGCCTACCCGAACCTCCCCTACTCTAGTCTATTCAATTGAATTCGAGAAATTTTGACGCGACTAGGGGCCGAATCGGTGTGATTCATGTCCATTCGGCTCCATTTGTCTCGAATAGTGTCGATTCAGCTCGATTAGGCTCGATTTGGCTCCATTAGGCTCGATTCACTGGATTCGGCTCGATTTCGCTCAATTCAGCTCGATTTGGCCCTCTTTGGCCCTCTTCGGCTCTCTTCAGCTCTTTTCTACTCTACTCGATTCCGTTGCACACCATTCTACTCCATTCTACGCTCTTCTACTATACCCTACTGTAATTGATTCGATGGGATTCGACGCCATTCGACGTGATTTGTCTCGTTTCGTCTCCATTCAGCTTGATTCGACTCTGTTCTACTCTACTCTATTCTACTCTACACTATTCTGCTCTGCTCTACCCTTTTCTACTCTATTCTATTGTATCCTTTCCATTCTCTTCTACTGTGTTCAAGTCTACTCTATTCCATCCTACCCTCATCTAATCTATTCTACTGGATTCGATTCCACGCATCTCGATGCGATTCGGCTCAAATCGGCTCCTTTCCACTCCATTCATCCCCAATCGGCTCAAATCGGTTCGATTCAGCTCTAATCGGCTCCATTCGGCTCCAGTCAGCTCCAATAGGCTCTATTCAGCTCTATTCGGCTCTATTAGACTCTACTCAACTCTATTATCTCTTTTCGACTCCACTCGACTCCATGCTACACCATTCTACTCCATCCTAAACTATTCTCTACTGTATTGTATTGTACTCTACCCTACTCTAGTCTATTCTAATGGATTGGATTGGATTGGATTGGATTGGATTGGAATTGATCAGATTCAATGCAATTCGACGGGATTCGACGCGATACGGCACGATTCCACGGGATTCGGCGTGATTCGTCTTGGTTTCTATCCATTTAGCTCTTTTGGGCTCTATTTGGCTCTATTCGGCAATGTTCGACTCTGCTCTACTCTACTCTTCTATACTCTGCTCGTCTCGACCCTATTCTTTCAGTTCTGTTCTCTTCTCTTCTGTTCTACTGCACTCTATTCTACCCTACCCTACCCTAACTTAGCCTACTGTAATCTGTTCTATGCTATTCGACACACTTGAATGGGATTCGACCTGATTCGGGTCATATCGGCTCGATTCATCTCCTTTCTGCTCCATTAAACTCGATTCGGCTCTTTTCCACTCTATTCGGCTCTTTTTGGCAGTATTCGACTCTATTTGACTCTAGTCTACTCGATTCTTTCTGTTCTGTTCTATTCTACTCTATTCTTCTCTACCCTACCGTAGCCTTACCTTCCCCACACTAATCTATTTGATTCGATTCGACACATTTCAAACGACTCGACATGATTCATCTCGATTCACCTTGAATTTGGTCAATTCGGCTGTATTCAGCTCTGTTTGGCTCTTTTCGGCTCTCTTCAACTCAATTTGACTCTATTCTACTGGACCCGACTCTACTTAATTCTATTCTCTTCTTTCTATTGTGTTCTGTTGTGTTGTAGTCTAGCCTCTCCTGCCGTACCCTCCTCTACTCTAATCTATTCGATTCAACGCATTTCGACGCGATTCCATGTGATTAGGCTTGAATCGGCTCGATTTAGCTCTATTTGGCTTGAATTGGGTCAATTCGTCTCGATTCTGCTCAATTCAGCATAATTAGGCTCGAGTGAACCTTATTCGGCCCTGTTCAGCTCTACTCAACCCTTTCTACTTTATTTGTCTCTATTTGGCTCCATTCAACTCCCTTCCACACCATTCTACTCTTTTCTACTCTATTCTATTCTGTTCTACCCTACCCTACTCTAACCTATTCTAATCGATTCGATTCATCACGATTTGTCTCCTTTCCTCTCCATTCGAATCGATTCGGCTTGAATTGGATCTATTCATCTATATTCTGCACTACCCGGCTCTGACTATTCCACTCTACTCAACTCTACTCCATTCTACTCTTGGTATTCTCTTCTGTTCTACTCTATTCTATTCTTCTGTGCCCTTCCCTACTGAATCCCAGTCTAACCTACACTACTCTAATCTATTCAATTTAATTCGATTCCATTCAGTTTGACACCATTCGACCCGATTTGAGACAATTCGACGGGATTCGGTGAGATTCCGCGAGATTTGATGCGTTTTGGTGGGATTTGATGGAGTTCGACGAGATCCGATGCAATAGGATCTCGTGTGTTTTGGCTCGATTTTGCTGGGTTCAGTTTGTCTCTATCTGGCTCATTTCAGCTCCACTAGGCTCCATTCATCCCGAAGCTGGTCGACTCGACTCGATTCGGCTCATTTTGGTCATATGTGGTCCTATTCAGCGTTATTCGGCTCTATTCAACTCTTTTCTACTCTCTGCATCTCTGTTCGAATCCATTTGACTCCATTCCACACCATTCTATTCCATTCTACACTACTGTATTCTACAAAACCCTCCCCCACCCTAGCCTATCTAATCTAGTCTGCTCTTTTCTAGTCTCCTTTTCTATTTTCTCGATTCCATCCTATGCTACTCTACCATACCCTGCACTAAGCTAACCTACCCTGACCTATGCTGTTCTATTCTATTTCCTTCTATTTTCTCTGTTCCACCGTATGCTTCCCTACCCTATGCTACCCCACCGTACCATACTCTACTACTTAGGGTTACTTAATAAGGGTCCTAATTAAGGGGAGTAGTTCGGGCAAGGGTACTCCTTAAGGCAAGTGTACTAGTTCAGGCTACTAGTTAAGGCCAGGCTACTAGTTAAGGCCAGGCTACTAGTTAAGGCATGGGTACTTGTTGAGGGTACTGGTTAAGGCAAGGGTACCAGTTCAGGCTACTTGTTAAGGACATACTACTAGTGAAGGCAAGGGTACTAGTGAAGACTACTGGTTAAGGCAAGGGTACTTGTTAGGACTACTAGTTAAGGCAAGGGTACTAGATTAGGCTAAGAGTTCAGGCAAGGGTACTCGTTCAGATTACTGACTTAGGGTACTATTCAAGACTAGTTGTCTAGGCTACTGCTCTATGCCACTAGTCTAGCTGACTAGTCCAGCTTACTAGTCTAGGCTTCTACTCTAGCCTTCTCTTGTCTACTCTAATGTAGTCTACTTGCATCTACCCTAGTCTTCCTATCATAAACTACCCTACCCTAACCTATTCTAATCGATTCCATTTGATTCGATTCAAAGCATTTTGATGCGACCGGACACCATCACGCTTGAGTCGGCTCGATTCCGCAACATCAGCTCGATTCAGCTCGATTTGGCTCGAATCGCTTCAATTCAGCTCGTTTCCACTCGTTTCAGCCTTATTCGGCCCTATTTGGCTCAATTCGACTCTTTTCTACTCTATTTGTCTCTGTTCGACGCCATTTGACTCCACTCTTCTCCATTCTACGCTATTCTACTCTGTTCTGTTCTACTCTACCCTACGATGCTCTAATCTATTCGATTGGATGCGATTCGAAGCAATTCGGTGTGATTCATCTCGTTTTGTTTCCATTTGACTCGATTCGGCCAGAATTGGCTCTATTCAGCTATATCCTGCACTCTTTGACTCTGTTTGACTCAATTCTACTCTGCTCTACTCTTGTCTGCTTTACTCTCTCTACTCTACCCTACTGTACTATATTCTATTCTGTACTATTCTGTTCTATTCTACCCACCCGCCCCTCCCCTACCCTTCCCTAATCTATTTGATTAGATTCGATGTGACGTATTTCCACGCGATTTGACGCGATTAGGCTTGAATCAGCTCGATTCAGTTCGAATCGGCTCTATTCGGCTCGACTTGGCTCCATTTCACTCCATTCGGCTCGATTAGGCTCGAATTCCATCGATTCTGCTGGATTCTGCTCAATTAGGCCTTATTTGGGCCTATTCGGCCCTATTCTGCTCTATTAGACTCTTTTGTACTCTATTCATATCTATCCGTCTCTATTGGACTCCGTTCAACTCCATTCCTCACTATTTTCCTCTCTTCTATTCTACCCTTCCCTACCCTAATCTCTTCTAATCGATTCGATTTGATTTGACGCGATTCGAAGCAACCGGACGTGATTCGTCTCATTTTGTCTCCACTCGGCTCAATTCGGCTATGTTCTCTGTCTTTGACTCTATTCTATTCTGTTGTATTCTTTCTGTTCTGCTCTATTCTCCCCTATTCTGTTGTACTCTATTCTATTCTACCCTACCCGACCCAACGGCACCCCACCCGAACCTACCCTACTTTAATCTATTGGATTCAATTGGATTCCGTGCAAAGCGATTTGATAGGACTTGACTGGATTCGGCAAGATCTGAAGGGATTTGATGAGATTCCATGCGACTCGACGTGATTCAGTAGGATTCTCTGAGGTTTGACACAATTCGAAGTTATTCGACGTGATTCGATGGGATTCGACACGATATGAAGCGATTTGATTCAAAACAATGTGACTCGACTCGATTCGACCTGATTCGATTCGACGCTGTTCGGTGACAGTCAGTGCGATTCTGCTTGATTCCGCTCGATTAGGTGTGATTCGGCAGTATAAAGCTCTTTTCGGCTGTATTCAGCTCCATTCGTCTCTATTCAGCTTATTCGGCTCTATTCGACTGTATTCGACTCTACTCTTTTCCACTCTATTCTACTCGATTCTATTCCTTCTATTCTGTTCTAATCTCTTCTATTCCACTCTACTCTGTTCTATTCTACCCTCCCCTTCCCTCCCCTCCCCTTCTCTAATCTATACGTCTTGATTGGATTTGACGCGTTGAACGCGATTCGAGGCGATGAAGCTTGAATCGGCTCGATTCGGCTCGATTTGGCTCTATTCGGCTCAGTTAGGCTCCATTCAGCTTGTTTGGGCTTGAATCGCTTCGAATCTGCTCGATTTGGCCTTCTTCGGCCCTATTCTGCTCTATTCGACTCTTTTCTACTCTATTCGTTTCTATTTGACTCCATTCTACTCCATTCTATTCATTCCACACTATTCTACACTATTCTACTCTATTCTGCTCTACCCTACCCAACACCACTCTAATTTACTCTACTTGCTTCTACACGATTCCTCTCATTTTGTCTGCATTTGGCTCTATTCAGCTCTATTCTACTCTTCTCTACTCTATTGTATTGTTTCTACTCTGCTCTGTACTATTCTACTCTATTCTACCCTACCCTATGCTACCCAACTCTAAGGTATTGTAATCCACTTGATTGGATTTGATTCAACCCATTTCGACGCGATTCGGCTCGATTTGGCTCTGTTCAAATCTATTCTACTCTACTCTACTCCCCTCTATTCTACTCTAGCCTACTCTTTTCTGTATTCGTCCTGTGTTGTTCTGTTCTATTTTGTTGTGTTCTGTTCTGTTTTATTCTATTCTACTCTATTCTACCCTACTCTAGCCTACCCGAACCTCCCCTACTCTAGTCTATTCAATTGAATTCGAGAAATTTTGACGCGACTAGGGGCCGAATCGGTGTGATTCATGTCCATTCGGCTCCATTTGTCTCGAATAGTGTCGATTCAGCTCGATTAGGCTCGATTTGGCTCCATTAGGCTCGATTCACTGGATTCGGCTCGATTTCGCTCAATTCAGCTCGATTTGGCCCTCTTTGGCCCTCTTCGGCTCTCTTCAGCTCTTTTCTACTCTACTCGATTCCGTTGCACACCATTCTACTCCATTCTACGCTCTTCTACTATACCCTACTGTAATTGATTCGATGGGATTCGACGCCATTCGACGTGATTTGTCTCGTTTCGTCTCCATTCAGCTTGATTCGACTCTGTTCTACTCTACTCTATTCTACTCTACACTATTCTGCTCTGCTCTACCCTTTTCTACTCTATTCTATTGTATCCTTTCCATTCTCTTCTACTGTGTTCAAGTCTACTCTATTCCATCCTACCCTCATCTAATCTATTCTACTGGATTCGATTCCACGCATCTCGATGCGATTCGGCTCAAATCGGCTCCTTTCCACTCCATTCATCCCCAATCGGCTCAAATCGGTTCGATTCAGCTCTAATCGGCTCCATTCGGCTCCAGTCAGCTCCAATAGGCTCTATTCAGCTCTATTCGGCTCTATTAGACTCTACTCAACTCTATTATCTCTTTTCGACTCCACTCGACTCCATGCTACACCATTCTACTCCATCCTAAACTATTCTCTACTGTATTGTATTGTACTCTACCCTACTCTAGTCTATTCTAATGGATTGGATTGGATTGGATTGGATTGGAATTGATCAGATTCAATGCAATTCGACGGGATTCGACGCGATACGGCACGATTCCACGGGATTCGGCGTGATTCGTCTTGGTTTCTATCCATTTAGCTCTTTTGGGCTCTATTTGGCTCTATTCGGCAATGTTCGACTCTGCTCTACTCTACTCTTCTATACTCTGCTCGTCTCGACCCTATTCTTTCAGTTCTGTTCTCTTCTCTTCTGTTCTACTGCACTCTATTCTACCCTACCCTACCCTAACTTAGCCTACTGTAATCTGTTCTATGCTATTCGACACACTTGAATGGGATTCGACCTGATTCGGGTCATATCGGCTCGATTCATCTCCTTTCTGCTCCATTAAACTCGATTCGGTTCTATTCGGCTCTTTTCCACTCTATTCGGCTCTTTTTGGCAGTATTCGACTCTATTTGACTCTAGTCTACTCGATTCTTTCTGTTCTGTTCTATTCTACTCTATTCTTCTCTACCCTACCGTAGCCTTACCTTCCCCACACTAATCTATTTGATTCGCTTCGACACATTTCAAACGACTCGACATGATTCATCTCGATTCACCTTGAATTTGGTCAATTCGGCTGTATTCAGCTCTGTTTGGCTCTTTTCGGCTCTCTTCAACTCAATTTGACTCTATTCTACTGGACCCGACTCTACTTAATTCTATTCTCTTCTTTCTATTGTGTTCTGTTGTGTTGTAGTCTAGCCTCTCCTGCCGTACCCTCCTCTACTCTAATCTATTCGATTCAACGCATTTCGACGCGATTCCATGTGATTAGGCTTGAATCGGCTCGATTTAGCTCTATTTGGCTTGAATTGGGTCAATTCGTCTCGATTCTGCTCAATTCAGCATAATTAGGCTCGAGTGAACCTTATTCGGCCCTGTTCAGCTCTACTCAACCCTTTCTACTTTATTTGTCTCTATTTGGCTCCATTCAACTCCCTTCCACACCATTCTACTCTTTTCTACTCTATTCTATTCTGTTCTACCCTACCCTACTCTAACCTATTCTAATCGATTCGATTCATCACGATTTGTCTCCTTTCCTCTCCATTCGAATCGATTCGGCTTGAATTGGATCTATTCATCTATATTCTGCACTACCCGGCTCTGACTATTCCACTCTACTCAACTCTACTCCATTCTACTCTTGGTATTCTCTTCTGTTCTACTCTATTCTATTCTTCTGTGCCCTTCCCTACTGAATCCCAGTCTAACCTACACTACTCTAATCTATTCAATTTAATTCGATTCCATTCAGTTTGACACCATTCGACCCGATTTGAGACAATTCGACGGGATTCGGTGAGATTCCGCGAGATTTGATGCGTTTTGGTGGGATTTGATGGAGTTCGACGAGATCCGATGCAATAGGATCTCGTGTGTTTTGGCTCGATTTTGCTGGGTTCAGTTTGTCTCTATCTGGCTCATTTCAGCTCCACTAGGCTCCATTCATCCCGAAGCTGGTCGACTCGACTCGATTCGGCTCATTTTGGTCATATGTGGTCCTATTCAGCGTTATTCGGCTCTATTCAACTCTTTTCTACTCTCTGCATCTCTGTTCGAATCCATTTGACTCCATTCCACACCATTCTATTCCATTCTACACTACTGTATTCTACAAAACCCTCCCCCACCCTAGCCTATCCTAATCTAGTCTGCTCTTTTCTAGTCTCCTTTTCTATTTTCTCGATTCCATCCTATGCTACTCTACCATACCCTGCACTAAGCTAACCTACCCTGACCTATGCTGTTCTATTCTATTTCCTTCTATTTTCTCTGTTCCACCGTATGCTTCCCTACCCTATGCTACCCCACCGTACCATACTCTACTACTTAGGGTTACTTAATAAGGGTCCTAATTAAGGGGAGTAGTTCGGGCAAGGGTACTCCTTAAGGCAAGTGTACTAGTTCAGGCTACTAGTTAAGGCCAGGCTACTAGTTAAGGCCAGGCTACTAGTTAAGGCATGGGTACTTGTTGAGGGTACTGGTTAAGGCAAGGGTACCAGTTCAGGCTACTTGTTAAGGACATACTACTAGTGAAGGCAAGGGTACTAGTGAAGACTACTGGTTAAGGCAAGGGTACTTGTTAGGACTACTAGTTAAGGCAAGGGTACTAGATTAGGCTAAGAGTTCAGGCAAGGGTACTCGTTCAGATTACTGACTTAGGGTACTATTCAAGACTAGTTGTCTAGGCTACTGCTCTATGCCACTAGTCTAGCTGACTAGTCCAGCTTACTAGTCTAGGCTTCTACTCTAGCCTTCTCTTGTCTACTCTAATGTAGTCTACTTGCATCTACCCTAGTCTTCCTATCATAAACTACCCTACCCTAACCTATTCTAATCGATTCCATTTGATTCGATTCAAAGCATTTTGATGCGACCGGACACCATCACGCTTGAGTCGGCTCGATTCCGCAACATCAGCTCGATTCAGCTCGATTTGGCTCGAATCGCTTCAATTCAGCTCGTTTCCACTCGGTTCAGCCTTATTCGGCCCTATTTGGCTCGATTCGACTCTTTTCTACTCTATTTGTCTCTGTTCGACTCCATTTGACTCCACTCTTCTCCATTCTACGCTATTCTACTCTGTTCTGTTCTACTCTACCCTACGATGCTCTAATCTATTCGATTGGATGCGATTCGAAGCAATTCGGTGTGAT